>NW_005871050.1:17851386-17971320 GCF_000147115.1 Myotis lucifugus | reverse complement strand
GCAATTGGGGGCTGCCTGGCTGGCAGCAGGGGGCAGTTAGGGGCAACCAGGCTGGCGGGGGGGCAGTTAGGGGCAATCAGGCCGGCACACAGAGGCAGTGAGGGGCAATCTGGCCAGCATGGGGGGGCAGTTAGGGGTGACCAGGCAGGAAGGCAGGTGAGCGATTAGGAGCCAGCGGTCCAGGATTGTGAGAGGGATGTTGGACATCCCCCAAGGGGTCCTGTATTGGAGAGGATGCAGGCTGGGCTGAGGGGACCTGGCCCCTGTGCACAAATATAGTGCACCAGGCCTCTAGTTTTTTATATAAATGTCTAATCACTATGTTATACACCGGAAACTAATATAATATTGTATGTCAACTGTAATTGAAAAATAAAAAAATTTTTTTTAAAAGACTTTTTTCCAGCTTTACTGAGATATAATTAACATGTAAAATTATATATATTTAGGGTGTACAGTGTGATTATTTTTAAAGTGTACAACATGATGATTTAATATACATGTACTTTGTGAAATGATATCCACAATCAAACTAATTAACATCCATCACCTCACACAGTTACCTTTTTTTTTTTTTGGTGTGGTGAGAACACTTAAAATCTACTCTCACAGCAAATTTCAAGTATACAATACAGTATTATTAACTATAATCACCGTGCTATCCATTAGATCTTCAGAACTTATAACTGAAAGTTTATACCCTTTGATGAACATCTTCCCATTTTTCATATCCCCTAGCCTCTGGCAACTACTACTCTATTCTCTGCTTCTATGAATTTGACTTTTTTAGATCCCACATATAAGTGAGAGCATATAATATTTGTATATAATATTTGTATTTCTCTGTCTTATTCCACTTAGCATAATGCCCTCAAGTTTCCTCGAAGTTATCACAAATGGCAGGATTTTTTTCTTTCTCATGTCTGAATAATATTCCTAGGTGCCACCTCTTCTTTATCCATCCATTGATGATACTTACGTTGTTTCCACATCTTGGCTATGGTGAATAATGCTGCAGTGAACATAGAGTGCAGATATCTCTTCAAGATCCTGACTTGTTTTCCTTTGAGGTCCTGATTTCATTTCCTTTGGATATATTCACAGAAATAGGATTGCTGGATCATATGGTAGTTCTATTTTTAATTTTTTGAGTAACCTCCATACAAAAAAAAAGATTATTTTCCCCCCATATTTTTAATTTTTTGAGGAACCTCCATACAAAAAGATTCTCCCCCTCCCCCATATGAATATGTAATACTGTATTCCATAGTGGCTACACCAGTTTACATTCTCACCAATAGTGCACAAGGGTCCCCTTTTCTCTACATCCTTGACAACACTTGTTATTTGTTGATTTTTTAAATAATAGCCCTTCTAATAGGTATGAGATGGTATCTCATTGTGGTTTTGTTTTGTATTTCCCAATGATTAGTGATATTGAACATTTTTTTCATGTACCTGTTGGCCAGAAATAGACAGATTTTTATGTGTGGTGTTTTACTCAGTTTTGAAATATTTGTATTTTAGGAACTGATTTTTTTTTTTACATCAGACAGCAAGTGACTTAAATTGTGTGGAGTAAATTTTTACATTATATTTTCTGTAACCTAGTTATTTTTCATATATTATACTCTCCACAAGGGAGAATGATTTCTTTTTCTTATTTTAATTTGTAATTGATGTAGGAGAAAAATTACACAAGTCATTATATGCAGTTCAATGATTTTTTTACAAGTGATTTTGCAAATAATTTTTCACTTACATAACCAGCACCCCAGAAGCCACATCATGACCCCTTTTGGTCACTACCCTCCCAAAGAGCAACTATTATCCTGACTTCTAATCTCAGAGATTAGTTTTGTTGACTCTTTTTAAACTTTATATAAATTAATTATAGTGAATTTACTTTTGTGTGTGTGTGCCTTCTTTCATTGTGTTATGTTTATGAGATTGACTGATATTCTTGCCTGTAGTTGTAGATGGTTCATACTCATTGTATTCATTCCATTATGCCAATATTTCTTGGTGTACACATGCATACATTTTGGTTGGGCATATATGTGTCGTAGGATCACATCTGATTCTCTCTAGTAAATAGTATCAGTTTTCCCAAGTGGTTTTGCTAATTTACACTACTAAGAGCAGAAATTGACAGTGCTAGAGCCTTCATATCCTCACCAACAGCAGTCGCCAACTTTTCGGACTTCACGGACAACCAGTGGTCCGCAGACCACCGGTTGGCAACCGCTGCTCACCAACACTTGGTATTTATTATCTGATAGGTGTGTGTATTGTTATCTTGTATATTTAATTTGCATTTCCCTGATGATTAATGAAATTGAGTAGTTTTTCATGTTTACTGGCAATTTGAATATCCTCTTGTGAAATGCGTGTTCAAGTCTTTGGCCAGTTTTTTCATTGGGTTGTCTGTCTTTTCCTTATTAATTTGTGGAATATATGTACATATGTGTGTATTATGTATAAATGTAAATATATATTATATAATACATATATGCAAGTCCTTTGTCAGAAATTGCAAATATCTTCTCTCACTCTATGCCTTACCTTTTTATTTCCTTAATAGCATATATTTTTTAATTTTAATATAGATGGCTTTATAAAAAATGTTTTCTTTATGGTTAATATTTTTTATACTATTTAAGAAAATTTTAAAAAAAATATTTTTTACTGATTTCAGAGAGGAAGGGAGAGGGAGAGAGAGATAGAAATATCAATAGTGAGAGAGAATCATCAACTCTACGGTACATGAGATGACACCCAACCAACTGAGCAATACCAGCCAAGGGCTGGTACTCTTTTAATGGAATAAAGGAAACCTTGTTAGAAATGGTTAAATCATGTAAAATGTGATTTTTAAAAATATTTTCAGTTGACTCATTATTTTATATTTTCAAGGTTGAAGAACCCACATGTGATAGTTCAGAGTTTGAGGAAAACCTGGAGGTCAGTAAATTCAACTTTAACTATTTGGGCTTAAACACATAAGAGTAGTTGGGGATAGGGCCGGGTGAGCATAGCCTAAATTTGAACTGCTTTGTTCTGTGTATTATTGTCCATTTTTATCCAGGAGTTAAAGTCAGATAATTTGGAGTACAATTCAAGTCTTAATCATATACAGAATTTGGTCGATAATTATATTTAAGATTCAGAAACAGAGAAAGAGAATAAACTATTAATATTACTTGTGTGTGTGTTTGTTTGTTTTTTTAATTTTAAGGGTACAATTTGTTTCCGGGTTCCTCGTGTTCTTCGTGATACTTTGAACACAGTCAGAATGAGAGTAAAAACAAATAAGTTATGCTATGAAGATGACAAACTGTGGAGTAATTGGAGTCCAGCGATGAGTATAGGTAAGGGAACAGGATTTCATTCAAATTTAAACCATTGATGCATGGAAACTAAGCTGAAGCAGAAAATAGGATGGGAAAAGGGAAATTCTATATTCTTAATGTCAGCCAGTGAGTATTACAATTGAAATGTATTTTCTGTTTAATTACTGTCAAATAACCCAATTTGCAATATACAGCGCTTTGAAAATCCATAATGCAAATGGTATTCTCTTCTCTTCTGTCCTGTCTCCATCTTTAGAAGGTAGGCATGATTAATTCTACAGATTATACAATGCTAGAGGACTTAGCTTATGTGTTGGTGATAGAATCAAGAATAGAACAGTGTGCCGAAACCGGTTTGGCTCAGTGGATAGAGCGTCGGCTTGCGGACTGAAAGGTCCCAGGTTTGATTCCAGTCAAGGGCATGTGCCTGGGTTGCGGGCACATCCCCAGTGGGAGATGTGCAGGAGGCAGCTGATCGATGTTTCTAACTCTCTGTCTCTCTCCCTTCCTCTCTGTAAAAAATCAATAAAATATATTTTTTTTTAAAAAAGAATAGAACAGTGACCCTTGATGGCATTTAATAGAGACAAACCTGTATCTAGGTTTGAAAAAATCAGTTTCATTTATTAATTGAGAGGCTGAACAAGCTATTTGCCAGGCTCAAGTATAGGATTGAAAAGGCCTGTGCTTTATGAATGTGTATGTTGTAGGATGTGTATAGGGTTTTATTTGACTGTAAACTCAAAGTGACTCAACATTGGATCCTTAAGTATTCCTAAAGGCACATGCAGTCATAGGCAGCAGTGACAGTGCAGCACCTAAAACAAAGGAACGTGGGAGGGTGGGGCACAGTGTCCTGTGCACATCAAGTGTGCTGTATTCATTCTGGGCACCACATAGGAGGTGCATCAGCAGACTGCAACCTATTCTTGAAAGAGGGTAATCAGGGTGTTGAAGAATCTCAAAATTTAGGGAGAAACACTTGATGAAGTAAGCTTTGGGGAGTCATGATTAATGAATTCTAACATTTTAGGTATTTTCAGGTGGAAGAGGGAATAGACTATCTTTTTTTGTGGCTCCTTGGGGGCAAAAGAGGACCAACTTAAGGACTTTCTAACAGCTATCTAACAGAGAGACAAGTTGTTAAGGTAGTCAATTCCCTATTAATTGAGAAATTGAACAAGCTATGTGTCAGACATGGTTGTATTAGCTATCTATTGTTGCATAACAAATTATGCCAAAATGTAGTGGCTTAAAAAACACATATTTACTAATTCAGTTTCTTTCTGTGTGTCAGGATTCTGGGAACAGGTTAGCTAGGTAACTCTGGCTCAAGTTCTCTCATGAGGTTACAGTCAAGCTATCAGTGTGGACTAGAGCCTCATCTGAAGGCTTGACTGGGGCTGCAGGGGTCCTCAAACTACGGCCCGCGGGCCACATGCAAATACAAATATTGTATTTGTTCCCGTTTTGTTTTTTTACTTCAAAATAAGATATGTGCAGTGTGCATAGGAATTTGTTCATAGTTTTTTTTTAAACTATAGTTCGGCCCTCCAACGGTCTGAGGGACAGTGAACTGGCCCCCTGTTTAAAAAGTTTGAGGACCCCTGGGCTAGAGAGTCCACTTCCAAGATCACTACTAATGTGGTCATTAGAGAGCCTCAATTCCTCTCTGGTTGCTGGAGGGGGGGTTATAGCAGATTAAATTATATCCCCCCCCCCAAATATAGATGTGTTTCAATTTCAACTCCTGTTACCTATGAGTGTGACCTTATTGGGAAATAGAGATTTGCAGATGTATTCAAATTGAAATGAGATGATACTGGATTAGATTAAGCCCTAAAACCAATGACTACCATTCTTATAAATAGAAGAGAGGATACAAAGAAACACAGAGATACACACATAGCAAAGACCATGTGAACATGGAGGCAGAGATTGGAGTGCTGCAGCTACAAACCAAGAAATGCCAAGGATTCTGGGAGCCACCAGAATCTAGGAACAGGCAAGGAGGAATTATTTTCTAGAGCCTTCAGAGGGAGCATGTCCTTGTTGATACCTTCATTTTGGACTTTTAGTCTCAAGAACTGTGAGAGAATATGTTTCTGTTGTTTTAAGCCAACCAGTGTGTAGTGATTTGTTACAGCAATTCTAGGATATTAATACAGAGGCATCCCTCAGTTCCTCGCCATATGGATCTCCCCCTAGGGCTACCTAGTGACACAGCAGCAGCTGGCTTCCCCTAGTGAGTGACCCAAGAAAGAAAGAATATATCAGAGAACACCCAGTATGGGAACCACAGTCTTTTATAACCTGATCTTGGAAATGATATTCCATCACTGTTGCTGTTCAGTTCTTTACAAATGAGTCAATTAGTCTAGCCCACCCTCAAGGGGAGGAGGTTATATAAGGGTGTGAATATAAGGAGGCAGGGATCATTTGGGGTCATCTAAGAGGCTGCCTAAAACAATGATGCTATGCCTTGATGATGCTTTCTAAATGTTCATGTCCTAGTGGAAAAGATAAGCAAATAAATAGACATATAGTTCACGTGTTAGGTGTAACAAGGCATTAAATTCAAGACTTTGAATTTGGATAGTGCTGAATGAGGCTTGACTCCATCACTTACTAAACCCTTAGGGACAAGCTAGTAAACTGCTCTGAGCCTTGCCCTTCTCATCTGTATAAATGGGAGACAGTATTATCTATTTCTGTAGCATAGATATACACATGTAGAAGCACCTAGTATGGTATCACACATATAGTAGGTGCTAAATTAAGAATAGTAGTAGTGCTAGTTGTTGTTAGGATTATTTTAGGTGTTCTAATAGTATTAAGTAACCAATAAGAAAAGATAGTCACTGTTAATGAGATGATGTGTTTAACAGATATAACATCTTCGTTAATAATGTCTGAAACCTGTTGCAATATCTTGGTTTCAGATAATTTTTAAGATGTTTATTCATTCATGGAATTTTGGGCATTAGAGCAAGATCTCCCCCACTCTTAAGATAACAGAGGATAAGTTAATTGAAGGGTTTTGGAAAATAGTTTGGGGCAGAGGGCAGAAATATCTGTGACCTCACTACTCTAATAGAGCTGTTGCTTGGTTTATTTCTAAAAGAATTTTATTTCTCATATCTTTCTGTTTGCTTTCCATTTTCCAGGTAAGAAGACCAATCCAACACTCTATATCACCATGTTACTCATCATTCCAATCATTGTTGCAGGTGCAATCATAGTCCTTCTGCTTTATCTAAAAAGGTAAGGCAGCTGCCCAGGCAGGCTTGACAGTTTCTGCTAGCTTGGTTGCTATGGTTATTACTCTGTGTGGGTGTTTGATATTTGCCCAGTGTATTAAAAGCATTTGGGTTATAACTGACTTTTGATAGTATGGCATGGCAAAGAGGTATCATTATGCCCATTTTATGGTGAGGGAAGTGTTAGTTGAGTTTTCCAGGCTCTGCTCAGGCACTGCTTTCTTTGCATGTGTTTAGAATTGTTGCTAGGACTTATGTTCACTCTATCCTTTCAGATGTCTAATTTATTGACAGTTGGTAGCTGTTGGAATGAGGTTTTAAAAATGGAAACTATTGCTCATTAAATGACTTGTCTGGTATGAATGCAAAGCATGTTGCTACTTAATGCTGTAGGAAAGAGCTTCACCATGTTGAATGTAACATACAGTATTCATTCCTTGAGAATGTTTTCCCTTCTCTATTTCACTATAGGGACTAGTCTGGTGCCATCATTTGCTCTTTCAGTAAATACCTATGGTTGAAATAAGGTTATTAAGCTGGGTCTAAACCAATATTTTATCATCATGTCAATAGTTATTCAACGTACATTTATTGAGTGCCTATTTATGTGCCAGTCACTGTCCTCATTGCTGGCATTACAGCAGTGAACAGGACAAAGTCCCTATCTACATTCTAGGGGGATGAATATATATATATATATTTTTTTTTTCCCAAAAATATATACATACACTTTAAACAATTATAAAGGCAGTGTTTATTAAAATACATTTCATTTTCAAACATGAGCTATCAGCTGGTAAAGTATGTATACATTTTGGGGGGGATACCCTGTATATATAAAACAAATTAAATTAGATATAGATAGATATAGATATAGATATAGATATAGATATAGATATAGATATAGATGATATAGATATAGATAGATATAGACAGACAGATAGATAGATAACAAATCACAAATACTATGACTTCACATAGCGAGTAGTAAAGTTATGGGGTGATGTGGAGAAAGGCTAGATATTCAAAGAAAGAGTATTCCAGGTCAAGGGAACAGTAAGTGCAAAGGCTCCAAGGCTGGGATGAGCTTTGTGTGTCTTATTGGAGTAAAGTGTGCATGTGTCTTATTGGAGTAAAGTGTGCAAGGGAGAAAGTGACAGGAGATGAGGCTGGAGAGGTGGCAGGGCTAGATCACGTAGGCCATGGCAAGAAATTAGATTTTATCTTAAGCATAAGGGGGAAACATTGGAGAATGTGATTTACTGTCACAAAAGATCACTATAGTTGCTGAGTGAAGAATGGGCAAGCATAGAAGCAGCAGATTAGAAGATATTGCAGGGTCTGAGGGGAAAGGTGAGGGTAGCCTAGGCTAGGTGTTGGCAATGGAAGTAGTAAGAACTGGTCTGATGTGAGATATATTTTGAAGATAGAATTGATAGCACTAGCTGATGGATGCTTCTCTGTGGAGATGTGGGGGAAATTGAAAATTCAAGCATAACTCGAGATTTTTGGCTTCAGCCAACTAAGTGAATGCTGGATCCATTTACTATGTACATGATAGAGAAATTTGTGAGGAGAGCTGGCTTTAATGTAAAAGTGAGAACTTCAGTTTTGAACATAAGTTTGAGATGCCTATTAGGTATCCCAGTAGAGATGTTAAATAGGTAGCTGTATACATGAATCTGGAGTTTAAGAGAGGTCTGGGCTGGAGGTAGAATTTTAGGAGTCCTTGGCATGTGAATGGATTTAAAGCACTAAGACGTAAAGAAAGTGCTCATGCATATGAGCATAACCAATGGACACAAGACACTGGGAAGGGGTGAGGGCATGGGGAAGTTCAATTGGAAAAAAAGGAGACATATGCACTTTATTGTTTAAAGTACTTTATTGTTTAAAGTACTACTATTTGTAATACTTTAAACAATAAAAAAAGTGACCAAAAAAAGAAAAAAAAGAAAAGAAAGTGCTCATAAAATGAGGGAGATAAAGAGGACAAAAGGCTGACCCCTGGGGCACACCAATGTGTAGAGACCTCAGAGATAAGGTAATCCACCATCTCCATGTAAAAATAGAGCAGAGAAGTAAGAAAAAGACAGAAAAGGAGTAATTTACCCTGCTTTAGGAATACAATATTATGTTTTCCAAAATTATTAATAGCAAGCTTCCATCTGATCTATGAAAACTAAAGCATTATTATTATTAAATGATAGGGTATCACACACACAATCATAACTATGTGAGGTGATGAATGTTAACTAGATTGATTGTGGTGCTCATTTCACAATATATACATATATCAAAGCATCGCATTGTATATACACCTCAAATATATACAATTATTTGTCAAGTATATCTCAATAAAGCTGTAAAAATTTTTAAATGGTAGGGTATAAGTAAGTCTGCCTATCCTGAAAGTCTCCTTTCTCCACCCATACTTGATCCTATTTGGACATTGATTTCTCAGCTTGTTTTAGAAATTTCTTCACAACTGCTCTATCACTATAGATCATTTGCATACCATGTCTTCAGTCCAAGCCTCCTTCTTTCTTTTAAAAAAATATGTTTTTACTGATTTCAGAGAGAGGAAGGGAGAAGGAGAGAGGGATAGAAACATCAATGGTGAGAGAGAATCATTGATCGGCTGCCTCCTGCACGCCCCCTGCTGGGGACTGAGCGTGCAACCCGGGCATGTACCCTGATGGGGATGGAACCATGACCTCCTGATTCATGCGTCGACACTCAACCATTGAGCCACACCAGCCAGGCTGTCCAAGCCTTCTTTTAATATGCTGTATTTAAGTATGATGTTCCTATGGGGTGAAAGATTTGGTAAAAAATGTCTCTGTTTTCTTAAAGGCTCAAGATCATTATATTCCCTCCAATTCCTGATCCTGGCAAGATTTTTAAAGAAATGTTTGGAGACCAAAATGATGACACCCTGGTAAGCTCTGACTCCATGAGATTCAAAATTGGTTTTTTGGGGGGAGGCTGTGGGATTTGTTTTAACTTTGATATATATATATATATATATATATATATATATATATATATATATATATATATAAAATAGAATTTATGATTTTAACCATTTTTAAGTGTACAATTCAATGGCATTAAGTACATTTATAATGTTGTGCAACCATCATCACTATTTCCAGAACTTTTTCATCATCCCAAACAGAAACTGTGCCCATTAAACCATAAAACCCCATTCCCCCCAGCCCATCCTAGTAACCTCTATTCTACTTTCTGTGTTTCTGAATTTGCCTATTCTAGGTACCTCATATAAGTGGAATCCTTTATTATGTGCCCTTTTGTGTCTGGCTTCTTCCACTTAGCATAATGTTTTCAAGGTGCATCCATGTTGTAGCATGTTTCAGAATTACATTTCTTTTTTAAAAATATATTTTTATTGCTCTTTAGAGAGGAAGGGAAAGGGATAGAGAGATAGAAGCATTGATTAGAAAGAAACATCATTGATTGGCTGCCTCCTACACGCCCCCCACTGGGGACCAAGTTCGAAACCCGGGCATATGCCCTGACCGGGAATCAAACCAGCAACCTCTTGATTCATGGGTCAATGCTCAACCAGTGAGCCACACCAGCTGGGCTAGAGTTACATTTTAAAACTGGTTATTTGAAATTACATTTTGTTTAAAATATTAATGAAGAGCTTATTGAAAATGTATCTCAGTCCACACATAGCGTTTAAGAAGTCCCGAGAATACTCTGTCCGTCTCATATCACTTGGCTTCACTCTCTCTCTGGGATAGGGGACATATTTGATCCAAACCTGCAGGGGCCGGGGAGAGCCTCTGTTATGAAACTAGCCTAATAGGCAAGGATCTGACTCCTGGATAATTTTTACAGCTTGATTTGTGGAAATAGAAAAATAGCGTAAACAATTGAAATAGATTTTGCTCATGCTGTTGTCTGGAAAACTGGCCTCTGAATGCATGGAAATAAAGCAAACCACCCCAACTGTTATAGTTAGTTTGCTGCAAACTCTCATGTTAGCATTTGTGGCTAGAAAACATAAGACCTTATGGAATCAAAGGGGTTTGAAGTTCCTCTGATAAATACATTTCACCCAAATAAAATAATGAAGACATTAAATGAAATAAATATCAATATTATATTATCATGTGTATCTTAAATTAGTAATATCAGGGATAAAGCAGTTAATTTAGGGAAGCAGTACAGCATAGCAGATAATAGCCTGGGCTCTGGAGTCGGATTGTCTGGATTCAAATCTCTGTTGTGGCATTTACTGTCTACTTGACCTTAGATAACTTCCTTAACCTCCCTGTGCCTCCGTTTTCCCATTTATAAACAGGAGGTAATGATAACACCTGCCTCATGGCGTTATGTGGATTAAATTAATTTAATACATAAAGACCACTTAGTGTGCCTGACACATTATAGATGCTTAGTAAGTATTAGTGATAATATTTTCATAATACTTTGCATTTATCTTTAGCCCCCAAACAATTTTTGTAATAATGAGTGATTCACAGTGGCAGCAAAGATATGTGGCTAGGGAAGGAAGGTCAGGAAGGCTGACATGCTAGCCGAGGACAATTCATTTGGATCACTTTTCCACCAAGTCATGGTCATAGATAGTGGGTAACTCTGCCAGGCCCTGGAGGGTAGAGCACCGCAGGTAGGTCCAGAGTTAGCTACCTGAGAAGGAGATTGTACACTGTAATTGAGGTGAATATGGCAACCAGTGGTTCTTCAACCTTAGTTGGGTCCCAATCAACTAGAACTAGTAACAACATAGAATCCTGGGCCCTGGCTCTATAAATTCTGATTCAGCAGGTCTGGGATGGGGCCCAGGAGTTTGTATATTTGATAGGAGCCCACAGATGATTCCTATCCTGGCAAGATAGTCTGTGGGCTAGACTTTGAAAATCACTGTTACCATTTATTATGTGCCAGGTAGTGTACTAAGTGCTTTGCTTACATTCCCTTATTGAATGCTCATAACCACCCTGTGGTGTAGGTACTGTTAATACCATTTTACAGATGAGGAAATGGAGCCTCAGCAAGGTTAAGTAACTTTACTGAGGTCACACAGCTAGTAGGTAAAGGTTAGGTGGGATTTGACCCAGGACTGTCTCATTCCAGAGTTCTCTCTTTCCACTGTGCTGCATTGCCTCTTGTAAGATAGAATGCTTGTCCTCAAGAACATCACCCTCTTCAAAGAGTTCTCTATGATAGAAGTAGAAGGTTGCGATAGGGGAGTACTGAGAAAAAGATGTAGAGTCACATTATGGCTGGCCTTATATGGGAAGGTATTAGGAATGTCATTCTGACAATAGTCAGGAGAGAATGGATTAAAGAGGGGAGGCACTAGCATGGGAACCTAGTCCTGAATTTGCCCCATAGATGTTTTGTTTGGCCAGTGTGATGTATTTAAATTTTTTCAAATTGGAATCTTAAGCAGGGCACACACTCTCCAGTTTATCTTGGGCCCTACCATTCCTAATTCCCACTGTGGTTTCACACGATGACCTAACATGCCAAATCCCTAAAATGCATTTGAGTTTGCTACCCCTGTTATCAGAATGAATACCAGTCAAAGTGCCATAACACAAATGCCCAATATCTGTGAAAACATGTTTGGACTCACTAATACACACAAGTGATGCCAACCAAAGCATAGATGAGATATAAATTTACAGCCTAATAAATTTCTAAAAAGTGATAATAGCCAGTGTTAACAAGAGGATGGGGAAATGGACTTTTAATGCACTGCTGGGGATCCTGTAAAATAGTATATATTCCTGCTGGAGAACAACTTGGTAAATTGTAACAAGAATCTTTGATCTTGTAATTATACTTTTAAAAATCCATTTTAAGGAAATAATCCAGCAGTGGCCAAGGAGTGTCAATGCAGCATTTGTTTCTAACATGAAAAATTAGAAACGAATAAAACATCAGCAGTTGAAATTAGTTTTTTAGAAGTTAGGTTTTCAAAGCATTTAATGTCATAGTAAAATATTTATGATATAAAAGTAAGAAACATATTATAAATGTGTACTGTATTATAATCCTAATTTTTAAAAATGAATGAATATATACATAGAGCAATGAGTGGTGGGAAATGGGTCAAAATGATCAACTCTGGCAAAGGGACTGTGGATATCATTCCCTCTACCTTTCTGAAATTTCCAAATTGCCTGTAATGAACATGTATTACTTTTATGATAAAAAGAAACCCTGTATAAGTTATTAAGGCAACAGAGAGTACTGTAGTCATCCAGTTCTGAGAGATAATAGGGACTTGAGCCAGAGTGGTAGCAGAGGAAATTGATGCAAGGGACATTAAAGGAAACTCATTAGACTTGGTGACTCTGTGTGGGTGGTGAAAGGCGGGAGAGAGTAAAAAATAATTCCAAGATCTCAAGCCTGGGTGGTAGAGTGAATGATGATAACATTGACAACAAAATCAGATCAATTATCTTTCTCAGAAATGGGAAAATTGTTTTTTTTTCAATTTGCTGTCTAGAGGATAATATGTTGTCCCAATGAGTCAGATAATGCTATAATTTAGTGAAGCGGATGCACCAACAAGATGGACTACTTAAAGCATATGATGTTTTTTTGTTTGTGATGGTTGCAGACCATTAAATAAAATCCATATTTAAAACTAATAAAAATGCCAGACTGGGGATAGGGTAAAGAACAAATTTTCATGTTTCCTTTTTAACCAAATGAACAGTTTTCTTTCTTTACATGGCAGTAATCTTCCCAAAATGAACTGCGTATCTAACAGAAATACTAATCTTTTTATTTCCAGAATCATCAAATTCTAGAATGAATGTGGCCCTAGAGGTCACCTAATGAGTTGGATGTTTACATGGTTAATTATATTTCTTTAATTATAAAATTTTAAAACTCTAGATTCTAGTCCTACCCCTTCACTTGAGAGATGGGGACATTGGGGGCTACAGATAAATTTCTAAGGATTAGTCCATAGATAATTACAGAACCTGAATGAGAAGCCATTATAACCTAAATTACTGACTCATAATCCAAAGAAATATTCCATGCCCTTTCTAAATATGTTTTTCTTCCACACTACACCATCAATAGTTCTTTTAAAAAGTCATTTAGGCCCTAGCTAGTTTGGCTCAGTGGATAGAGCGTCAGCCGTGGACTGGAGGGTCCCAGGTTTGATTCCAGTAAGGGCACATGCCTGGGTTGTAGGCTCGATCCCCAGTAGGGGGCGTGCAGGAGGCAGCCGATCAATGATTCTCTCACCCTTTCCCTTTCTCTCTGAAATCAATAAAAATATATTTTTAAAAAACTAATATTGCTGATGTTAGTTTATTTTTTAAAAAGTCATTTGGGTGTGGCCACAAATAAATTAAATTGGTGTCATTTTCCTTAAGGTTTATAGTGTTTTGATAATGTTTTGTTCATCACTGTAGTAACATTTTGGCCAACAGCATTTCTTCCTGTTCATTGCTGTTTGTCTTTTCTCTGTGACTAATTGGGCTGTTGGCCATATTGTGGGGATACACACAGGGGATTGATTGCTTCTCCTTTGCGTCTTTTTCATCCGCAAAAATTATCTATTCTTCCTCTACTTCTTGGAAACCAATGATGTTTTCAATATTATGCCAGTTTTGCATTCCTAATTGGAAAGCAGCTTTTTAACTTGGGAGTTGACTTCAAAATATTGCTGATTTTTTTTAACCTCAGTATATATCTTTAAAAACTAAGAATATTATCCTGTACTAGAGGCCCGATGCACAAAATTTGTGCACTCAGGGTGGGTGGGGTCCCTCAGCCCAGCCTGCACCTTCTTGCAGTCCGGGAACCCTCAGGGGATGTTCCTGTAGGGAGTGGGCCTACGCCGGCAGGCAGTCGGACATCCTTAGCACTGCTGTGGAATCCGCTGCTACACTCGCCAGCCGTGAGTCCAACTTCTGGCTGAGCGGCGCTCCCCCTGTGGGAGCGCACTGACCACCAGGGGGAAGCTCCTGCATTGAGTGTCTGCCCCCTGGTGGTGAGTGTGCATCATAGCAACCGGTCATTCTGCTGTTTGGTCAATTTGCCTTTTATTATATAGGATGGTGAAAAATAGCATGATCACACTTTAAGAATTCTTTCTTTTTTTATTATATATTTTTAATTGATTTCAGAGAGGAAGGGATAGGGAGAGAGAGATAGAAACATCAATGATGAGAGAAAATCATTGATTGGCTGTCTCCTACACACCCCCTAATGGGGATCGAGCCCACAACCCAGGTATGTGCCCTTGATTGGAATCGAACCTGGGACCCTTTAGTTTGCAGGCCGATGCTCCATCCACTGAGCCAAACCAGCTAGGGCTAAGCATTATTTATTTCTCAATATCATCTAATATTCAGTCCAATTTTAAAAATTTCCAACTGTCCCAATTGTCAAGAGGCAGATAATTAATATTCAGTTGTCCCACTGTTAGTGAAGCTAAGATTGACCACTGCATTTAAGATAACAGCATGTCCCCTCCTGCCATCTACACTTACCCCCTCCCCCCCCATGCCACCTGAAGATAGTCTGTGTGGTGGTATGCTTGCACCCTGTTAACTCTTCAGCTAATGCTTTTTATGCCAGTTGATATCCTTGCTTGAATCACTAATTTCATTAGGGTTGTGAAATAATGCTTTTCCTCATCAGTTATTTAATCTACATTTGTAAGATGGTACATTTCTATAAAGCACTGATTTCAGTCATCAACTGGACTCTTTGGTTGTTCTGAAATTTAGTTGCTGCTCAAAAGGCAGGATACATGTTTAATTCTTCCTTTTAACTATCAATTTTTAAAGTGAGGGGTTGGATTATTAGCCACCTCAAATGGTTCCACAGTTCTTTTTGAAGCTGCAATGGTTTTAAGGCATGGGAACCTACAGTTCATATTGTACAACTTTCTATTGTGAATGTTGATCCAAAGAAGACTGGGGCATGTAATTGCTTGACTTGTATACAAAAGGCCTGTGTTTGGCATGATGCTTAGGTGCGTGAAACCCATTTCATTTCTATGGAAAATTCACTGTGAGAAATAAACAAATCTTGAAAGTACTCCTAAATTGAGAGTTGATGTTCCAGTATCCTATGAAATGTATTTATTACTTTAAAATATAAAAGCCTCTATAACACTATTTTTTCTGGGATTAGATGACTTACAACTAAAAGTCAGTTGTGTTAGCCTCCTAAATACTGATTTTTTTCATGTATGCTGTTTTTCACCTTTGGCCATTGTTGATTACCTTGTTTTAAAAAATCGGCAGTGTGAGAATTGAATTATGAACTGGTAATTTTGTGGACTTATTTTTTCTACAGGTAATTTTTAGCATTTGTCTTTATTGTTGAAATTGTTACAGATATCCACTTTGGTGTTTTTTTTCCCCATTGACCCCCCTACACCCCGCACCCGCCCTTCCCAGGCCTTCACCATAGCACTGTCTGCGTCCATGGGCCATGCATATATGCATGTAAGTTCCCCAGTTAATTTTAAAATTAGACTGACATAATTTACAAAATTGAAGAATAGGTCAGAGCCTGTCCCTTTGTTTCTTTTACTGTACATGGCCATAGTCATAGAAACGCTGCTCAGGAAAAGGCCGTGATGCTAATGGTCAGTGAAAATTAGAGTACCCAAGTTTCAGAAATGAGAACAGGCAATTGAAAAAATGAGTGGATCCTTAGAAGCCTTTTCTGCTGCATTGTTCACCTCACTGGAACAGATTGCTTTATTCCTGTCCAATACAGCGAAGCATTGGGTCTCGTGTCCAGAAACCAATGAAAGTATAATGTTCAGGGTACATTTAAAAAAATTAAAATGATTTCTTTTAAAACAATATATATTTATTATAGAGAAATTAGAAATATAGATTATCAAAAGAGAAAAATAAAGTCACTCTTAATCCTACCACCCATACATAACTGAATTTAATGTTATGTGAACAACATAGAGAAATGGTAATACTTTTATTGGTAAATGGAATAATGGCAATACCAACAATAGTAATAGTTCATACTTATAGAACTTTTACTGTGTATCAGATACTTCTTGAGGTACTTCACTCATTAATTTATCCTCATCTACAATACCTATTATCTCCGTTATACAGGTGATGAAAATGAGGCACCATGGGTATTATGTGTAACTTGCTCAAGGTTATACTGCTAGTACACAGCAGAGATAGGATCCAAATTTAACCAATGAGTATCTGATTTGAACCCAGACATCCTGATATTCCACTCCACACTTTTAACTAATCATATAATATGTTTTAATAAAGTGCTCATATTTCATTTTATTTGAATTTACAGATGGGAAAGAAATAGGTGAAGCTAAAGGAATTTCTGAACTTTTGACAAGTAATAATTTTTAATGATTATTGAAAAGAGCAATTTTTCCATGTTCTCCCCATTCTCTCCCCATTTTCAAAGTTGTCCAGTATCTACATTGACAATGTGTAAGGCCACTACATACTACTAGAGGCCTAGTGCATGAAATTCATGCACTGAGGGGGGGGTGTCCCTCAGCCCAGCCTGCACCCTCTCCAATCTGGGACCCCTCAGCAGTCGGACATCCCTCTCACAATCCGGGACTGCTGGCTCCCAACCGCTCGCCTGCCTGCCTGCCTGACTGCCCCTAACCGTTTCTGCCTGCCAGCCTAATCACCCCCTAACCACTCCCCTGCCAGCCTGATCACACCCCAACCACTCCCCTGCCAGCAGGGAGCAGGCCTCAGCTGCAGTCGGACATCCTTAGCGCTGCTGAGGAGGTGGGAGAGGCTCCCACCACCACCACTGTACTGGCAGCCTTCAGCCTGGCTTGTGGCTGAGCAGAGCTCCCCCTGTGGGAGCGCACTGACCACCAGACAGCTCCTGCATTGAGTGTCTGCCCCCTGGTGGTCAGTGTGTGTCATAGTGACCAGTCATTCCCAGTTGTTCTGCTGTTAGGGTCAATTTATATATTACCCTTTTATTATATAGGATAGATGGATGGATGGATGGATGGATGGATGGATAGATAGATAGATAGATAGATAGATAGATAGATATAGATACTAGAGGCCTGGTGCATGACATTCGTGCACTGGGGGGGCCGACAGCCCGGCTTCCACCCTCCTGCAGTCTGGGATCCCATGGGGGATGTCCTTGGGGAGCGGGCGTAAGCCAGCAGGCGGACATCCTCTGATTGGTCCTTAGCGCTACCACAGAGGCAGGAGAGGCTCCCACCACCATTGCTATGCTTGCTAGCCATGAGCCTGGCTTCTGGCTGAGCGGCGCTCCCCTGTGGGAGCACACTGACCTCAGCTACACACTGGCAGCTCCTTCTTTGAGTGTCTGCCCCCTGGTGGTCAGTGTGTATCATAGTGACCGGTCATTCCGCCATTCAGTTGATTTGCATATTACCCTTTTATTATATAGGATTGTTTCTCTTATAGCCCTCATCTGTGTGGTTATTTTTTTGATGCTCACTACCAGTCTTTATGTCTCTCCAGTCGTTTTGCTTGTTTAAAGCTCTAAAGTTTTCTCAGGAAGGATTCATAGGACCAACATTTCCCTAAAATATTTACACATTGATGGAGTTTGCTGCATTAATGATTGAAAATAATTTTAGCTAGATATAAAATCTATTGCTCATACATTCTTGCCTTGGGTATCTTAAATGTGTCATACGTTTTCTTCTGGCATAAAATGTTGCCAAAGTCTGCTGACAGTATAATTTTCTTTCTGTATTAAAACACTTGGTGTTTTTTTGTCTAGTTGTCAAAAGATTTTTTTCTTCAAAGTCCAATAATTTTACCAAAATATGACTTGATGTTGTTGGTCATTTTGGGTTAATTTTTCAAGGCATATGGTGTGCCCTTTCAGTATGTAGTTTCAGATTTTTAAAATTTCAGTAAAAATTGGCCCTAACCGGTTTGGCTCAGTGGATAGAGCATCAGCCTGCGGACTCAAGGGTCCCAGGTTCGATTCCAGTCAAGGGCATGTGCCTTGGTTGCAGGCGCATCCTCAGTGGGGAGTTTGCAGGAGGCAGCTGATCGATGTTTCTCTCTCATCGATGTTTCTAACTCTCTATCCCTCTCTGTAAAATTTCAGTAAAAATTTCTTCACTTAGAGACTTTAGTTATTCTGTTCCCTTGTTTTCTTTGCCCATCTTGGATATTTGCCACATCCTTTGAATAATTTTTATCATCTTCCTTTCTTTTTTTTTAAATCCTCACCTGAGGATATATTTTATTTTATTTTAGAGAGAGAGAGAGAAACATCAATGTGAGAGAGAAACATTGATCAGTTGCCTCTCATATGTGCCCTACCAGGTTTTCCTAGGTGCCCCAACCGGGGACCGAACCCACACCTAGGCATGTGCCCTGACCAGGAATCGAACCTGCAACCTTCCGGTGCGTGGGATAATGTTCCAACCATCTGAGCCATCCTGGCCAGGGCACCTTCATTTCTTTTTATTTATTATTATTTTTAAAAGTCCTCCTTTTTATCTTCTGTTTATTTTAAGATATTATCTGTTGTGTTTATTTGCTCCTGTGTTTCTTCTAGCTTAGTCTTCATTTCTGAAATGATATTATTTTACTGTTCTTTCCTGCATTTTATCATGACATGTCTGAGTTCTTACTCTGAATTTTTATATTCTTCCATATTATATATATGCTTTCATATCATATAACTTTTTCTTAATATGTTTTATGTAGTTTTGAAACATTAGATTTTAATTTTCATTATTTTTAGTGGATATATCTTTCTGCCATGTTTTAATTCTGTAAGGATATTATTCTGTTGCTTATTTTTACATGAAATAAATTTCCCTGAAGTTTTAGGAGGCTTGATTTAGGATAGTGGTTTTTTTTTCTAATTGTATGGCTATAGAGTTCCATCTTTTATTGTGTTATTTTTAAATATATTTTTAGTGATTTTAGAGAGGAAGGGAGAGGGAGAGAGAGATAGAAACATCAGAGATGAGAGAGAATCATTGATCAGCTGCCTCCTGCACACCCCACACTGGGGATCGAGCCTGCAACCTAGGCATATGCCCTGACCAGGAATCAAACCATGACCTCTTGGTTCATAGGTCGACGCTCAACCAGTGAGCCATGCTGTCCAGGCAATCTTCTATTATTTTTAAGAATTGTTCAAAATTATAGCTAATTCCTTTCTGCCTCTTCTACTTTTATCTGGATTTTCTATTTTATCTCTCTTGTCCCTTTCCTGGCCCATGTGAAGTCTATTCCCACCATTTTCTTCTCAGAATAGGACTTTGCCTTGAAAGGGGGTTTTAGATGGCTTTGAGAGTTCATGGGGCCCAGGCAACTCCTGGCTGTACCATGGACTCCTTGCACTCAGTCACTCTTTAAAGGTGCAGATCCCTGTCAGTCTTAGTTGTTGTTCATAAATTAGCTTGCTGAAGTTTGAGTGAGTTATTTCACAGTTCTCACATCTATCACATGCCCTGCTGATTCTTGCTGCAGACTCTTCCATAACTGATACCATTTTGCTCTTGTAGCTATCTCTAATTTGTCCCCATCTACTCATATTTCAGGGTTCACGGGGGAATAATTTTCATCTGATTTTGTTGTAGATTATGTACATGGATTTCGGTTTTGCTTTCCTACTTAACTTTTTTACTTGAGATTTTTATGGTGGCATTTAGAGAGATTAAAAAACCCTGCTGCCCAGCTGGAGTGACTCAGCAATTGAGCAATGAACCATGAGCCAGGAGGTCATGGTTCAATTCCCAGTCAGGGCACATTCCCCAGTGTGGGACGTGCAGGAGGCAGCTGTTCAATGATCCTCTTTCATCAGTGATGTTTCTATCTTTCTCTCTCCTTCTCCCTTCCTGTATCTGAAATCAATAAAAACATTAAAAAAAAACACACACCCTGCCAACCACCACTTTTATTCGAGGATTTCTCTCTAAATGATACACCACAGGCCAAATGCTGCCTGCCACTTATTTGTGTACAGCCTGCAAACTAAGAATGCTATTTATACTTTTAAATATTTGAGAAAAAAATCTAAAAAAGAATCCTATCATGATACTTGAAAATGATATAAAATTGAAAATTTCAGTGTTTATAAATAAAGTTTTGTTGGAACACAGTCACGCCTATTCATTTATATGTTATCTATGACTGTGTCCATGCTACGACAGCAGAGTTGAGTTACTGGGACAGAGACTATATACTATATGGCCTTCAAATCTGAAAATATTTATTATCTGGCCATTTACAGAAAAATTTTGCCAACCCTGGTCCTATATTATACTCTTCAATGGCTAAATAGCATTCCATTGTGTGAATATATTATAATGTACTTAACCAAGTCTCTATTATTGGGCTTTAAGATGAATTCTAAATTTCATTATTATAGGCATCATTCCACAGCTAATATTAGCATATCTATTCTATCACATTCTTGGAATATATTGTTACAAGTAAGATTGCTGGATCAAGGAAGATTATATGCCTTCAAACCCTTTGATTGATATTGACAAATTGTCATCCAGAGATTAAAGAAGATGAGGTGGATCTATTTTACTGATGTATAAAAATATATAATATATGCTATTAGACACTCTGGTTACATATGTAGGGAGTGATTCCTTCATAGTAAAGAAATGGGGGAACTAGAATATACACATTTAAAGTTTTCATAAATTTAATTTATAGATTACAACTAGGTTGTACCAATTTATATACCTACCAGTGGTATGTGTTAATGATTGTTTTGCCATGCTTTTGCCTGAATATAATTTTTTTAAAAGTCTTGCCAATTTGATAGCTGAGGAAAGGGTATCTTGTTTTAATTTTACATATCAATTTTTATATTTTTTTATGTTATTTAGCTTGAATTGATTCTTTTGTACAATTCTTGTTCATTGTACATTTTCCCTGAAATATTCATCTTTTCTTTGATGATTTGTAAAGCTTTTTTTATATATCAGATATTAATCCTTTGGCCTGTCATCTGTGTCCGCTTTTCTCATTAATGATGTACAAATTTCTTTCTTTTTTATGCAGTCAAATTTTCCTTTATTTTTTATGTGTAGAAATCCCTTTCCTACCTCAGATTTATATAATTGTTGTCCAATATATTTTTCTATTACTTACTTGATTTTTAGATTTCAATATTGAATCCATAGGAAATTTATCCATGTAGGCTGTGAGGTAGGATTTAACTTTATTTTTCAACTGCTTAGCCAGTCATCTTCGTGCCATTTATTAAATAAGCCATTATTTCAAGGTTATATATTTTTTTCAGATTTTTATTAGAAAGCTGTGTATTTCTTATTTTTAAAAATCAGGTTTGTTGATTTACATACAATAAAACTTACTTTTTAAAAGTTTATAGTTGGAAGAGTTTTAGGAAATATATAGTTTTATAACCACAACTCTAATCAAGATATAGGTTATTTCCATCATCCCCCCAGAACTTCCCTTTTGCCCCTTTACAGTCATTCCTCAGTCCCTAACCCTATACTCTTGCAATCACTAATCTGTTTTCTGCCCCAAAGTGTTACCTTTTTCAGAATGTGATATAAATGAAATCATGCAGTACATAGTTTTTGAGTCTGCCTTTTTAATTAGCATAATGCACTTAAGAGACATCCACGTTGTTGTGTGTAGCAGTAGTTTATTTCTTTTTATTACTGAGCAGTATTCCATGATATGGCTGTACCACAGTTTATTTAACCATTCATTTATTCAGGGACATTTGGGGTTGTCTTCCGTTTTTAGCTTTTATTAATAAAGCTGCTATAAACATTTATGTAGAGGTCTTTGTGTGGACATATTTCTCTTGGTTAGACACTAGGGATTGGAATTTCTGAGTCATGCAGTAAGCATGTGTTTTGCTTTATAAGAAACATTCAGGCTGTTTTCCATAGTGGCTGTACTATTTTACATTTCCACCAACAATGTATAAAAGATTCAGTTATCCTGGATCCTTGTCAGCACTTGGAATTGTCAATATTTCTTATTTCAGGAGTATCAGGGTTAAATAATTTGTTTAGACTAATTTGGATGTTTTAAGCACTGTTTCCCAACTTATCCCTCCATAGGCTTTCTATGACTGGATGGTTTTTACTTGCTCAGTCCATCCCCAATTGCTCAACCTGAGGTAGCTAAATGGCCACTGTTACTCTTGTTTCTGTTTTTCTTCTTTCCATTTTCTTTCCGAGGCTTGTAGAACCATAAAACATAAAACCAGAAAAGGAGCCTAGAAATAATCTAGGAAAATGGGTGGCAAACTATTTCTTTAAAGGACCAGATAGTACAGTTGTCCATGGAGGATTGGTTCCAGGGCCCCCCACAGATACCAAACTCTGGGATGCACAAGTCCCTTATATAAGATAGCGTAGAACATTGCATTGGCCCTCCACATGCATGGATTATCAACCTTGTGTTGAAAATACTGTTTTTGATCCTGTGTTGGTTAAATCTGTGGATGTGAAACCTGTGGATAAAGAGGGTTGAGTAAAATATTTTGGGCTTAGCAAGCCATTTTGTGTCTGTCACAGCAACTCAACTCTGCTGTTGTAGCATGAAAGCAGACATAGATAATACAGAAAAAAGTAGGTGTGGTTATGTTCCAATAAAATTTAATAAAACAGGTGGCCTACTGGCTTTGGCTCTTGGACCATAGTTTGCCGAGCCTTGGTTTAGTCTAACAACTTTCTTTTACAGATGAGGGTACTGAGCTTAGGTTTTACCCTTTTCCTTGATTTATATGTAAAGATGGCAAGGAGCAGGATATTGGTTTTCACCATAGGAGACACTTAAATTGAGTTCAAGATGAGCTTAACTTATGCATAATTCCCTGCTCTAGCAAATGGTGTTACATGGCCCTGTTAATACAAGGTCTTTCAAAAGTTTTAACTGCACTGAAACTTTTGGTACATTTATTTACTAAAATGCTAGTTGACTTTTTGAACCCAATATGTCTCTGGAGCAATGGTCAAATTTGAGTGGTAAGAAAACAAAGGTTAAAACACTTGAAGTAATGAAGGTATACCACCCTTTTATTCTTCTTTAAAAGACTTTGTTTTTAATTTTGGATATGTCTAAATTTGTTTCTCTTTTAAGATGGCCATTCAGTATCACATAACAACCCCATGCTTTTTTTCCTCTCTTTAAGGTTAATTCCTGATTGTTTTGTTTCATTAATTGGTCAAATATATGAAGATTCTTAGGTCAAAAAAGAAAATAACAACACATAACAGGAAAAACACACTCGTGGTTCCATGCACGTAAAGTTAAAAATAAGCATTGGCTGTGAGTACTCAGGGAAAGAACATTATTTAGAAAAGTCATCGTGTCTGTGTTTTTTCCTTTCTTCCAGCACTGGAAGAAGTATGACATCTATGAGAAGCAAATCAAAGAAGAAACCGATTCTGTCGTGCTGATAGAAAACCTGAAGAGAACCTCTCAGTGATGGGGATCATTTAACATTCAATCTGAGAACTTGTTAAATGGAAACTGAAACTACTGGACCATTTAAAAACAGGCAGCTCATAAGAGCCATAGGCTTTTATGTTGAGTCACTCACCGAAAAACTAAAAATAATGGGCTTCTTGGAGAAGAGAGGGGAGTTATTCTCATTGAATTGTAAAAGAAGGCATCTTTTGTGAAGTTTTCAAACTAGGGGACAAAGCAAAAAGCAATGATGCCAATAGAATTAATCTTACCAAGAGTTGTGACAACTTTCTTAGGGATCTATGCCTGCTTTGTATTCGTTTTGTCAAACAATACCAACAAATTTTATTTGTGGGGATACTCATTTTTGGGTGCAAATGCTAATGCCAAACTTGAGTCACAGAGACCATTTAGCAAACAAAATTAAAAAAAAAAATCTGTTATTTGTTGTTTGGGATCCCATTAAGTAATGTTTGTGACTATCAAAATGTAAGGGTCCGGAATCATTATCCCTTCAGCAGCATTTTCCTCTACTTTGAAAGGCCCAGGCATTAGTGTTGACCACGATGATGACAACCACAGAAAAAACAGTGGCAGCTTCTTTTACCAATACCTTTCAAAGCCATTGCAGGCTTTTAAGGGCAGCAGAGGCAGAATGACTTACTGGGTATTAGTATTTGAACCACTGCATTCTCCAATGATATACTGTTTTTCCTTTCACCTCTACTACTCAAATCAAGTATTTACTGTGTGTCCAGATTGTGCTAGGCTCCCAGGTGTGAGGCACCTCCATCTAAGGGTTGACAACCTGGTTGCCACTCCTCAGTTCTTACCACTTTCTTTTTCTCCACCAGTCCTTTTTCAGACCTTTTAATTCCCTAGTTCCCACACCTGATTTCCCCTTTCAATGGATATTAGAATATAAATCTGCTCAGATACCTAGAGAAGCAGGGAGTGATTTGTATCTCAGGTAAAGTGTGAGTTGACTGAGAAACAATGACAAGTTCTTGCATATTTTGTAAGTTCTGTGTGGGTCTGCATTTATTTGAAGGTTTTCCGCATTTACTATTTCTCTACATAGTTTCTAAATAGAAAGGAGATATTATCTTCACTTAGAACTTTGCTATTTGCTTGATAAAAAGAATAGTTGTGTTTCCCTCTTTTCCCTTACTGTCACAAATAGTTATTAGGTTTTGTCTTGTATAGCTAGCCAGCATCAAGGTTCCAATGTTTGTATGCATTTTTTGCATATGTTAGGGTTCCATTCTCACCCATCCCCACAACATATATTCCCCCTACCCCTACTTCCTCCAAATTTAAAGAAGTATGGAAATGATATTGCCCTCCTAGTGTTTCTCTCCTTACAAAGATAGACTTAGATTACTAGTAGCAACTTGAGAAATTTGTATCACCAGTTCTCCAAACATTCAACCATTTGTATTAACCAGATGGTGCTACTTGTAATTCCTGCTGTTAGGAGAAGGAAGATCAGAGATCCCCGCTCCTCACAGGTTTGGGGAAAAGTAGCAACCTGCTTGCACTGCAGAAGAGGAGCACTGTGTCCCCAGCTTTTCTGAGAAAATTGGGGTTCAGAGCAAGGGTAGATGCCAAGCTGTTGCCTCCCTGTGCTTTTATTTTTGAGGTCAGATTGAACCTGGAATACAGGCATGGATGTTCCACTTTGTTCTACTGTTTTCTAAAAAAACAAACAAACAAAAAAAAACACACAAAAAAAAACAAAAAACAAACAAAACAAAAAAACTTGGTTTTCCCTTGTAGGAATGAGATTATTTCCTAGCCAGGTCTTTTATAATTCTGGGAAGCAGAACACTGAAATGCCTCACCTAAAGCCATTTTTCCTCTTATCCTATTTAGATGGCAATGCAGTGAGGGTGTGCTTTGATATTCTTATTACCCAAGGAGCTACTGATGCTGATAGTCATGCATCCTGGGAGTGGGGAAATTGTATTTTGTTTTCATCCTCCTTTTTTAGCAGTAAAATAGTATTTTGGGGGGTAGTAAAATAGTTGAGGGAAAAGGGGACAGTGAGTTATGGGATTAGCTAGCTATGGCTGTTTTTTAATTGTTGAAGAGTGATCCCCAGGACTTGGGAGCTCTTGGAGACTTTAATACAGGGTGGGGCAAAAGTAGGTTTACAGTTGTTCATATGAAAAATAATACAATAATAATACAAAAATAAACTGTGTTTTGTGTACTCATAACTGTAAATGTACTTTTGCCCCATCCTGTACATCAGTGGGATTCTCATCACCTGTAGGAAACTAGTAGGTTCATTACTGTTTTATGTCTGACCTATATGGATTTTTTTTTCCGCATACCTAAGTAAACCTACTGTAAGAATGTACATTCTTATTCTTTCATTCTGATAAGTGTTTTCTTCATCTGGGCACTAAAGGGATATGTGAAACAATGTTAACATTTTTTGTAATGCCTTCAACTAGGGGTCATTGTGTTTAACTTCTTATAGAAAAGCTTGAATAAAATAAATATTGTCTTTTTATATGTCACTCAAATGTTTTCCTTTGGTATTATTTTGGGGAAAGTATTATGAATAGTGGGTGGCAGAAAAGAATGGAGTTAAATGAATAAATGTGAAATTTTCTCAGCTATTTTATCTTAGAATCATTTATCATTAGTGACCTGGTGCACAAAATTAGTGCACATTAAAAGGGAATTAATTAGAGGAAATATTTTAATATTGCTATTAGCCCTTTCTCTATAATAGAAGTGTCAGAGATGAAAGAAAATTAGTAAAATGTATATGAAAATCTTCCTCCTGTCAGAGTCTGGGGTGTGCCACAGGAACCAGAGTCAAGTCCCCACCCACCCATGTGTGCCTCGAAATCATGCGAGACCCAGACCCAGCCTGCCCCACTCCCATTGGGTTAGATCCAGACCTGGACAGTCCCACCCCTGTCAAGCCCCACTGGGTGGGGGGGGGGGTGCAGCTTCAGGTCACCTGGCCCTGTGCTGGGGCGGGAGGCGCAGCCTGAGGTTCCCTGGCCCGGGCAGGGGGGTGCGCCTTGAGGTCCCCTGGCCTGGGGCAGGGTGCGCAGCCTGAGGTTCCCTGGCCCAGGCCAGAGCAGGGGGCACACCTTGAGGTTCCCCGTCAAGCCCCGCGGGCGGGGGCCATGGCCTGAGGTTCCCTATTAAGCTCCACATGGCGGGGGGTACCGCCTCAGGTCCCCCAGCCTGGCACCAGGGCAGGGAGTGCGGCCTGAGGCCCCTTGTCAAGCCCTGCCGGGTGTGGGGCGCAGCGTCAGGTCCCCTGGCCTGGTGCTGGGGAGGGAGGCGTGGCCTGAGGTCCCCTGTCAAGCCCCACCAGGCGCGGGGGCACAGCCTCAGGTCCCCTGCCTCAGCCCAGGGCCACGCAGCCTCAGGTCCCTGCTGATTGCTTGTTAAGGCTCATTATGGGAACTTGGCCTCTGCTGTGGATGCAGCCATCTTGTGTTATGGAATCCTCCACCTCTGCTGTGGGAGCAGCCATTTTGACCATTACTGTGTGACGTCCAATTTGCATATTCCCTCTTTATTAGATAAGATAAGCTTCCCTGCTGTTCTCAATATAGCTATTTTTCTGATAAGGCCATGCACTTAGTTTAATATTAGTACAGCCTTTGCAAATGGTGGTTGTGATAAAGGAAATGGAAAACTGGTCCTTTCTAATATTAAGCTTAAAATAGAGTATACTTAAGGAAGCTGTCATAGTACACATGAAGGGGGACCCCATAGTTACAAATTAATCACATTAGCAGGTTAGATTTGAGACTAAGAAAATCAGTTCTCAATAACTGTGTTCTTAAGAAATGGTGATGTAGTTTCATGTTTTCTATACATACAGCAAAATGGTTTGAATGTTACAGAAGATTTTTTTCTCATTTGTGTTAACCTCTAGGGGTGGGTCTTGAGCCAGACCACATATGTTAATTACTCTGAATTTCCATAGAATCCAAACCCAAGGATGTGTGTAGGGGATGCTGATCTTGGTCAGGTTAGTTCTGTTATCTAGAATGCTCCAAGAAGTTTCTGGAAATCTAGCTCCAGATTGGTGTAGCTTTGTTTTTAACAACAAACCTCCTTTTAATTGTTAGTATACCAAAACACTGAGTACTATGATAGAAAACTTTGAACTAAAGATGCTTGTATGTATGAGATCTATGGAAACAAATTCCTCCAGCCACAAACACAGTCACCTTATCTCAGGGGGAAAGGAGCCAGAATGAGCTAAGCATGTTGATTTCCAGAGTCTCTTTCCTTTTAAACCCTAATAATTATATCAGCAATAACTATTTTTTTGTAAATACTGTAGCTAAATCTTGGCATGGTTTTACTTCAAGGGAGGAGTTTTACTGACATTTGGATGTGCTAGCTATTTTTTATATCCCCAAAATGATTTCTTCCTGAAGGTTCTTTGGCCCCTTTCCTAATGGCCACTCTTTTCATTTACTAGCAATAGCAATAGGAACATATTACACTCCTAGTTTACTACACGCTAGGTAAACCATTATATAAAAAGAGAAAATTAATAGTTATTGAGTGGCTGCTGTGTGCCAAGTTACATGTATTATTTTACTCATGTGAGTTCCATGAGATAGATTGCATTATTATCTTCATTTTATAGATGAAGAGGCAGACATAAACTGATTGATGTATGAGTGCAAGATCACACAGCTAGTAACTGATTGAAACAGAATTGGAAAATGTCAGCCCAGATTTTGAGCTTATATAATACAGCCCTGTCTCTCATCATCATCATCTCTCTCTCTCTCTCTCTCTCTCTCTCTCTCTCTCTCTCTCTCTCTCTCTCTTTCTCTTCCCTTCCTCTCTGAAATCAATAAAAATATATATTTTTTAAATTATGCAAATAAAAACAAACCCTCTTAATTAAAAAAAAGATTACAAAGAAAAAAAAGATTATGCATTCATTCTTCTATGAGCCAGGCAATGTGCTAGGTACTAGGAACTTAGTGAATAAGATTTAGCTTAGTATCAGGTGGTTAGTCAGGAGGGGGCTACTTAGTTCAGGGATTAGAATTAAGGAGTTTCAAATGACCTTGGATGGTATTTCTTCCTGTCTGCATCTGCTTTCCCATCTATAAAATGCAGAGGCCATAAGTTGTGGAGCTCATTTAGAAGTGAGGATCTTTGCTGTACAATGGGCAGGTCCCTTCCTCTTTCTGGGGGCATCTGTCGAAAATGAGGTTGGACTAGATTAGCTCTATTTTGACATCCAGCAAAAACTAAGGTGACTTCTGTTTTACATATCAAGAAAAAATATATATAGTCATCTCCTACTCTTGCTGCATGAAAGAGCTAGCTATTAGCAGTAACTGCAAAAAATAAGCAGAGTAAGTCCTTTGATAAAGGTAATTGATACATTGGATGAATGCTGTGCTCCATCCAAATCAGAATTTCCACAAGAGCCCAGACATGGTTGTGCCTAGCAAATATTTCTTAACAAGCTTTGTGGATCTTAGGTTATTTCACCTAGAAACACAAAAATTGATTTTGTATAATATAGATTGCTTGTATAATGGCTACACTTGATACATTACCTAAAATACAGTCCATTTGATTTCAATACTTGTAAATTTGGTCATTGAATTTAATTTACTGGTTTTTATTTGATCAAAACAAAAACATACATAATTTAAAAAGTCAGATTACCACAGGGTTTATATAAAAAAAAACAGCAGTCCTGCCCGACTAGCATAGCTCCGTGGTTGAGAGTTAACCTATGAACCAGGAGGTCATGGTTTGATTCACAGTCAGGGCACTGCCCAGGTTGCAGGCTCAATCCCCAGTGTGGGGCGTGCAGGAGGCAGCTGATTAATGATTCTCTGTCATCACTGATGTTTCTATCCCTTTCTCTCTCCTTTCTTCTCTGAAATCAATAAAAATATACTTAAATTAAATAAAAAACAGCATTCCCCTGCCCTACCCCTCCTTAGTCCTGATCTCTGATTCCAGAAAAAGATGTCCACACCCTAATCGCCAGGATCTGTGAAAATGTTACTTTAATGACAAATGGGACTTTGCAGGTGTGATTAAGATTTCAGACCTTAAAATGGAGAGATTATCCTGGGTTATTTGGGTGAGCCCGATTTAATCACTTGAGCTCATAAAAGTAGAGAAATTTCTCTGACTGGAAGCAGAAGAGGATGAGAGATTCAAAGTATTAAAAAGACTCACTGATGATGGGAGGAGACTTTGCCTTGGGGTGGGGAACATACAGTACAAAGTACAGATGATGTGTTTTAGACTTGTGGACTTGAAACCTGTGTAATTTCGTTAACCACTGTCAACCCAATAAATTCAATAAAAAGGGGGAGGGGAATAAAAGTACGGAAAGGACTCAATGTGCTGTTGCTGCCTTGAGAATTGAAAAGGCCACGTAGAAAAAAAAGGAGACATATGTAATACTTTAAACAATAAATAATTTTTAAAAAACAACTAAAAAGAAAGTGTTAAGAGGAACTGGATCCTGCCAATAACCAGAATGAGCCTGGAAGCAGAGTCTGTCCCAGTGCCTCCAGGTAGGAGCCCAGGCTTGTCAACCCCCTGGTTTTGGCCACAGGAGAACCTGAGCAGAAAATTCAGTCATTTATTTTTTTCTTAATTGAATTGTTATTGGCCAGATTGGGAAGATAAAATCTATTTGAAAAAAATGCATGTAAACTATAATATGTGCACAAACTAACATTCTTCAATATTTTAATGTTGTTTTGCATTGACTGCAATAGTATATATATTTAAATATACTTTTATTGATTTCAGAGAGAAGGGAGAGGGAGAGAGAGATAGAAACATCAATGATGAGAGAGAATCATGGATCGGCTGCCTCCTACACATCCAACTCTGGGGATCAAGCCAGCAACCCAGGCATATGCCTTGACCAGGAATTGAACTGTGACCTCCTGGTTCATACACTCAACCACTGAGCAACACCGGCTGGGCTACAATTATATATATTTAATATCTTAACAAATAAGCAGTATTTGGTATGGTTTTATAAAGTAAAAATAGTATTTGATTTGACCACATCCCTGATAGGTAAGAAATGTGAGAGAATGAGAAATGAATAATTTACAAAAGCATCTTTATTAGTGTGGAAAGAAATGTAATTTGGATTGTGCTAGACTTCTGACAGCACATAAGTGTGAGATAATACATTTGTGTTATTTTAAACTACTTTTTAACCTTTTAGCTGTTTCTTTTAGTATATTACTCTTTACTTCTCAATAATATCCTTATACTTAATGATATTCTTATTTAGGATTAGAAATGATCTATTTATAAATTTCTTCTATGAAAGATGAGGAACTAGCTTTCTTATCCAACACACACACACACACACACACACACATGAACTTACACTTCTCTTCCACAAACACAAAACTCTTGGTTAAAATATTCAATATTTGCATTATACCATATAATTATTGCTCACAGTTGATTCATGTAGAGGACCATTAATTATATTTATTTTATTTTTCCCAAATTATCTTTTTAGGGGGAAAATTCTATTGTATAAATCTAGTTAGCAATATTAGAATGTTAGAATTTGAATCTCAACTTTTATTAATGCGTCTAAAAACTTAAAATAAAAAAACTAAAAGTAGTTTTTCCCCTTCCATTTTTAAAAATTTGTCAGGGAAAAAAGATTCACTCTCTCCCCCCCCACCACCCTGGGGTAGATAAAAACTAGAAAAAATAATGCTGGAAAGCTGCTCTTGACAGGAAGATAGCTAGTTTGAAGCCCAAACTAACCATTTTCTCTGGATTGGGAGAACAGTGCACACCTTTAATGTATGAGCATTAATGTACATTCTGCCATGCGGCCCAAAGTAAGGCTGAGCAGTACCTAGGGCCACTGAGGAGGCTATTTATTTATTTGTTCATATTTTAGTATATGTGCTGCCAAAGTGAGCACTATTCATTTTTTTTTCTAACCAGGGGTGATAATAAAACTATATAACATGGGCACCAACCAATCAGATCTGATGTTAGCTGTAATTTTTTTAAAAATATATTTTATTGATTTTTTACAGAGAGGAAGGGAGAGAGATAGAGAGTTAGAAACATCGTTGAGAAACATCGATCAGCTGCCTCCTGCACACCTCCTACTGGGGATGTGCCCACAACCAAGGTACATGCCCTTGACCGGAATCGAACCTGGGACCTTTCAGTCCACAGGCTGACACTCTATCCACTGAGCCAAACCGGTTAAGGCTAGCTGTAATTTCTTGGTGGGGGTCATACTAGTATGTATCAATCCAGAATTCAACAGGTATTTCTTAAGTGCCTACCCTGGGCCTGCACTGTACAATGCTGGGCAAGTCCATTTCTTTCTCTTAGTTTCAGTGTTCTCGCTTGTGGAAAAGGAGTACATGCTCTACAAGGGCCCCTTCAGTTCTAACATTCACAATCAATAAAATATTTTTTTTTTGTTTTTAGAAAGACAATGGAAGCAGATATAGAAAAAGAGCTGCTCACCCAAAACTTGTAGATTTGAAAATATGGGGGGGAAACAGAAAATGATTTATGAATTATTGTTTGATTTGAGAATTGGACTAAGAATGAATTATAAATGTCTTCTCTCCTTGATGTTTTACAGCTTTGCCATTCAAGCTGCACCCTAGTAACCCCACAAACATGCATACACAAGGTGCCTTCCCCCTTCCTGATCTACTACATTCTTTTAGCAGCTACTTTCAGTGGCTGGAAGTGACTTGTCCATTCTGGCAAGAGTCCATGTTCCAGGACTTTCTGAACTTCCTCTCTTAGTCTTGTTCTGACTCATCTCTTCTTCCTTTTGGCCTCTGCCTCCTTATAATACATTTGGTCAGTTTATCCTTGCTAATGTGGTCAAGGAAGGCTAAGATGTTTGTGGGTTATTATTCCTGGATAAGGTTCATATTACAAGGAGCCTCCCCAAAACCATACTACCAATTTCATGATGGATTTTGGAAAACCTTTTATTATGGAAAAGTTCAAACATAATAGTAGAGAGACTGTTATGGTGAATGACCAACCACATACCCATCATCCAGCTTCAACAATTAACAGTATGTTCAATCTTGTTTCATTTATATCTCCACCCATTCTTTATCTCCCAATGAATGATTTTGAAGCAAATCCCAGACATCATTTTATCTGTAAATACTTCAATACACATTTGTAGAAACTAAGGACCCCCTTTTATTAAAAACTAGAGGCCCGGTGCATGAAAATTCATGCACTGGAGGCGGGGGGGTCCCTCAGCCCAGCTGCCCCCACTCAGAGTTCGGGAGCCCTCAGGGGCAGGAGGTGACAAGGTGATCAGGGGAATGCAACACCTCATCACACCTCTGCTGCTGCCACTGCCGGCAGGGCAAGCCTCAGCAGACCCTAGTTACCTGAGCCTCAGGCAGCCGGGCAGCCACCATCTGAGGCTTGTCTGTGCCTCGGGCTGGCCCTGGGAGGCTGGGGGGCTGAGGGGACTGGGGGGCTCTAGAGGCAGGTGCGCAGAGTGGCCGGGCCTGGCTTTGCTGCATGCCTGACACCCTGGCGGGCCTGAGGGGACTGGGTGCCACCATCTTGTGGCTGTGGGTGCCGCCATCTTTGAGGGCATGGCAGTCAATTAGCATATTCCCATCTTATTGGCTGTGGGCACTGCCATCTTTGAAGGCGGGCAGTCAATTAGCATAGACTCTCCTTATTGACTGTTGGTGCTGCCATCTTTGCAACAGCATGAGGGTCAATTAGCATATTACCACTTTATTAGATAGGATACTAGATGCCCGGTGCATGAAGTTCGTGCACAGGTAGGGTCCCTAGGCCTGGCTGGTGATCAGGGCTGATCAGGACCTTCCACCTGCTGGCCGGGGCCTTCCTTTGTTCTGCACCACCCCCTGGTGGTCAGTGCATGTCATAGCAAGCAATCGAACTCCCTGTCTCCCAGTTGAACTCCCAGGGGCACAATTTGCATATTAGGCTTTTATATATATAGATAATTGCAATACCTTATCACACTTTAAAAAAAATCTTGCCCTACCCAGTTTGGCTCAGTGGATAGCCATTGAGTCCCAGGTTTGATTCCCGGTCAAGGGCACATATCTCATACCTTGGTTGTAGACTCAATCCCCACACTTGGTTGGGACATGTGTGAAAGGCAACCAATTGATGTGTCTCTCTCATATCAATGTTTCTCTCTCTGTCTGTCCCCCTCCCTTCCATTTTCTCTAAAAATCAATGGAAAAATATCTTCATCTGAGGATTAACAAAAATCTTTATTGTTTTTTATTTCTTTTATTTTTAATATTTATTGTTGAAAGTATTACATATGTCCCCTCCCCCCCCCATTGTCCTCTTCTAGCCCGCCTCCATCCTCCACAGACACCCCCCTGCCAGAGGCCTTCACCACCCTATTGTCTGTGTCCATGGGTTATACATATATGCATACAAGTTCTTTGGTTGATCTCTTCCCACCCACCCATCCTCCCCTGCCTTCCCTCTGAAATTTGACAGTCTTCCATGCTTCTATGTCCCTGGGTCTATTTTGTTCATCAGTTTATGTTGTTCAATAAATTCCACATATGAGTGAGATCATGTGATGCTTGCCTTTCTCTGACTGGCTTGTTTCACTTAGCATAATGCTATTTAAGAAATTCACAGTAATTGCTTAATATTATAAAATATCCAGTGTTCATATTTCCAAAATTGTCTCATAAATGTTTTTGTTGTATAACTTGTTTGAATCAGGACCTAATAAGGCTCATGATAGGTTTTTGGATACTGATACTTTGTGATATAAAAGGGTAAGGATTTGGGAGCAAACAATTGTTTGGCCCTCAAAACCATGCTACGTTGGCCTCTAGTAATGAATATGGCCCTGTCACCACAAAGTAGCTTTTTTTCCCCTTCTAGATTGCTGTGACTAAACATTAGTTTAGTATTTCATTGGACTCTGGAAATTCTTTATAAGAACAGTAAGACAGCTGTGAAAGAAGAAAAAAGTCAAGTTTAGCCTTGAAATTTGAAAATTGTTACACAACCAACACATAGTTTTCCTAGGGGAAAAAAACCTGCATGCACACATACACATACACATACACAATCAAATGACAACTTTTGATATATCTAGGAATGTTTTTGCAAATGGCAGTACAAAGCATATTTGTGTTATATCATTTCACCTCAGGATAAGGACCAACATTAGTACATTGGAAATGTGATATTGAAAGAGCACTTCAGCATAGGTTAATTAAGACCAAAATGGTGCAACTCCTTTATGATATTATTTTTAAAGCACTGAAAATTGGAAAGCAGGATGGAAAAGCAGGCTTATGACTGAATGTTAGGTTGAGAAAAATGGTGAGTAGTTAGACATGTGCTCTTTAAACCTGCAGAGTGTATACTTTAGTCATGCAGCTTTCGGTAAGTTGTTGTCTTCAATACCATTGGGAAACATTGATAGACGCCATGTGAGTATCACCAACCAGATGTAGTGGACATATTGGAGCAGTAGCAGCATTCCTGCTGGAGGGTCTGATTTATTCTTCTTTACTTTTAATTTATTCATTCAAGAAGCCTTTAAATGAGTATAGATTATGTGCGAGATGCTGTGATGGATTCAAAGAGACTAGGACATGTTTTCTATCTTATTGTTTTTTATAGTCAAAGGCAGCGATGAAAAATTTGTTTCATCTTGTGGATCAGATCTGCCTAGAGTACTGTTTCAAGAATGATCTTGAGATTGAGTTTTGTGTTCAGTAGGAAGACAGCTAAGATTTATTAGTGATGTCTCTTATTGGTTGCTTGTTGGGGGATGACTTGAAGCATTTGTTCCACATATTGCCATCCTGGGCTAAGGAATGGAGGGAGATATTCATGCATACAAATAATAATCTGCAAGGCAGAATGTTAAAAATTAGAGCTGTGCTCTAGCTGGTTTGGATCAGTGGATAGAGCGTCAGCCTGCGGACTGAAGGGTCCTGGGTTTGATTCTGGTCAAGGGCACATGCCTGGGTTGCGGGCTTGATCCCCAGTAGGAGGCATGCAGAAGGCAGCCGATCAATGATTCTCTCTCATTGATGTTTCGATCTCTCTCTCCCTTCCTCTCTGAAATCAATAAAAATATATTTAAAAAATATATTTGTAAAAGGAGGTCCAAATAAAGTGCTGTAGACAGGCAATAGAAAGAATGATGGGGGTGTCAAGGCGGGGAGGAGACCCATAAAAATGTCTTGAAGGTGCTACTTAATCTGCACCTTGAAGTATTAAATACAGTCTCACTAGATTAACAAAAGGGGACATTCTTATCATTGGAGGAGTTTGAGTAAAAGCATAGATTGTGGTGGCAGGGTGGATTGTGGGAGAAAGATGATGGAGATAAGCAGATGAGTTAGGAGCTTTGTCAGGAACTGGTGAGGATCTGCTGTACCAGACAAATTGGAGAGAAGGGTGTAGGTCTGGAATATTTTAGAGGTGGCTTCAAGATGATGTTGAGAAGCAAAGGATTGAGAGAGGGGGTGAAGATGAGGTATATGAGAAATATGAATTCTGTTTTGGACATGTTGACTATGGATTGTTGGAGGGGACTATTGGGTCATGATTTCCAACAGGGTTGGGAGGTACTCCCATTGAGAGGAAAGCAACTACAAGAGTCAGGGTCGTGGGAACCAGCTACCAAGAAAGACATATGGGATCCCTCCCAGAAGAAGACACATTACAAAGCCTTCTCAGAACAGAGTGAAGAAAACCCAAATCCAAGCCTGCTATGGGGTAGTCATGGGATGGCAAGCAAGACGTCAATGCAGAGCACTTATTAGGAACTTGCAGTTCAAGAGTAACACATTGCTGCCACCTAGGGGCTTAATGTAAAAATGCAATGGCAGCATTGTGAAATCCACTTGCAGTGGTTCTCAACCTTCCTAATGCCGCGACCCTTTAACACAGTTCCTCATGTTGTGGTGACCCCCAAACATAAAATTATTTTCGTTGCTACTTCATAACTGTAATTTTGCTACTGTTATGAATCGTAATGTAAATATCTGATATGCAGGTTGTATTTTCATTGTTCGCCACCCACAGGTTGAGAACCGCTGAGAGAGGACATTATTCTGGAGCCCGCAAAACCCCTCCTCTCAAAAGCCTTTTATAATTTTCCCTTGAACTCTTTTTAGTCTAGCTCTATTTTTCTGTCCCCAGTGAAAAAAACCATGGAGGCATGTGTTCTGTAGTATCCTTTCTTTCTAGAAGGATTTAAACCTTAACGCCAGACTAATTCCCGTCAGCTATGCATGGTAACACTGAATTGAGATCTTTCATGCTGCTCCTACTGCCCTTCAGCTACAGAGCAGGGGTCTGACCTGGAGCACAACTCCCTGCTGGATGCACCAAACCCCTGGTTTTGACTTAACTGGCTGGCTCTGACTTTTGAAACCAGAATATCCTACTTTTTGCATCTGGAGGCACCACTTACTCATTGTTTTCTTGGTCAACCTCCTTTTCTGGAGTGGAACTGAATCTTCATACGTTTGTTCAGTCACTCAACAAACATTTCTTGAGTGTGCTAAGTACTGAGGATACATTGGGGAACAAAAACAGGTGGGGTCCCTCAAAAATTGTCTTACAGTCCAACTGTAAAGACAAAAACAATCATATGGAATGTGGTAATTGCTATGAAGTAAAGGTTATGTATGACACGGTGCGAATAGGTTAACAGGGGAATCTGACCTAGTCTTGAAGGGTAGCAAAAACTTTTCTGAGAATGTGACATTTAAGTTGAAATTTGAAGGGTTTGTAAGAATTCGCTAGGAATGAATTGCTCTGAAAAAAGAGCATGTAATCCACAGGAAAAGAAGGAGCCACCCTTCAGGTTTCTCTGTCTTTTAGGATGCTAGTGCAGTAGAGAAATTCAACAGTTTACACAGTCTGTAGGAGAACCCTTGTTTTTAAAAAACCTTTTAAAAATGTATTGATTTTTTTAGAAGGAGGGAGAGAGAGAAACATCGATTTGTTGTTCACTATTTCTGCTTTCAGTCTTGGCGTATCAGCACAATGCTCTAACCAACTGCGCTATCTGGCCACGGCCAGGTGAATCCTTAATCCTGAGTTGGCATGTCCATTAAAGTGAAAAGTGTGTGTGTTAAATAAAAATAATAATTATAACAACAACAACAAAAAGTCAGGACACATAGAAATAGAGAACCAAAAAAGAAATAACCCCAAATTAGACTGCCCCCTTTGGAAAGGAATAGATATCAATAGATAAGGAAATACTCATTTTCTTGAAGTCTTGAAATACTGTGTTTTGGTTTCTTTTTCATTTTTCTTTCTCTTTCTGAGAATTGAACCAATTTTTAAAATCTCCATATACATTCATTTCAACTGGAACATAGTGTCTTAAATATCTTAACAACTTGAACCTGAACCAAACCAACATATCAAAATCTACCTGAACTTCAGATTCTTTATTGATAAAATAGAGATAATAATAACAGCTATATCTTGAGGTTTTTGGAGACATAATGAGTTAACACTTGCAAAGCACTTAAACCAGTTCCTGGTCCATAATAAGCACATAATATATGTTAGTATTATTATTTCAGGGCTGACCTGATTATAAAACATGTCAGGGTAAATACAGGCTGATGGAGCATCTTCAATGCCATGGAAAAGGCTGGTTACTCCAACTACACAAAGGGCCAACCCTTACACTAGAAATGGTAAGTGATAAAAAGAATCAAGCCCAGTACACTGCACGTGAATTACCTGGTTTGCAGAAGTACACAGAGAGAAGCTTATTATATAGCTCATGTTCATAAGGGACCTCCTCTTCCTTCATTCCTAACAGGTAATCTAGTCTCTACCCAAATACCTCCAGAAACAGGGAGTTTCCTATTTTTGTTCTAATTTTCAGATCAATCTTTACATTGCATAGTCCAAAATCATATTCCTCATATATTCACCTGTTAATCTTCCTTCTGCCCTGAGGAACCAAACAGAACCAAAAAATTTCCCTCACAATTGGCAAAATTGGAATAAGGACTATAGGCTGCACTAGTATATCACTGTCAAACTTCCTGAATTTTACAACTGTACTGTGGTTATCCATGAGAATGTCCTTGTCCTGGGAAATTATGCTGTGAATATTAAGGAGAAAAGTGCCATGATGTATGCAACATACTTTCAAATAGTTCAGGGAAAAGAGAACATTAATATATAAGTAGTGACAGAGAGAGTGATAATACAAATGCCAAAATATTTAAAATTGGTGGGATCTGGATAGATGGTATATGAAAATTCTTTGTAGTATTCTCTTTTTTTCTTTCTTTGTAGTATTTTTGCAACTATTCTGTAACTGAAATTATTTCGAAATAAAAAGTTAATTTAGAAATCCTCCCTCTTTCATAAGACAGTTCCCCAAAGGCTTGAGAACAATTACCATATTTTTATTCTATTTTTCTCTTCCCTTCCTCCCTTCCTTTCTTCCTTCCTTCCTTCCTTCCTTCCTTCCTTCCTTCCTTCCTTCCTTCCTTCCTTCCTTCCTTCCTTCCTTCCTCAAATATTGATTGAGCATCTGCTTTGTGCCATCTGTTTTTGTGGAAATTGGGGGCACTTAGGGAAGACCAAATGTCATCAGATTACACACAAATAGTTCTATTCTTCCTTTGATAGAATTACAATGGAAGAATGGGTGGGTGATATGAGAAAGCCTACCATAAGGTTCTAAACCTAGCAATTGGCTGCAGCCTAAGGTTGTAAGGATGCAAAGGGCAGTGAGCCAGAGAGATTAGCACTCCTTTATGAAAAATCTGTTGGCTGAGGGGAAGGATTTGTGGGCCCAGGTGAGCAGCTTCGGACAAGCAGTTGACAAGTTGTTCCATCTGCTTCCTTAAATGTCACAGAGTGTTGGAAAGAGATTTCCCAGATTTGAATGACAGCTGCTGTGTCCCAGCGATGTAATTGTGGAACAAATAGAAGAGCCTTGGTGCCTTGGTGCAGTTTGGAATCAATCAACGGTAGGAGTCCTTAGCTGACCTCTCAGAATGTTTTGGACTTCCTTAGGAACCAGACCCCAAGTTCTCCTCTGCCAGTGCTCCTGCCCCCATCAATCACAACCATGCCTAATGGCACAGCTATGGCAGTTGGGCCCTTTGCCACAAATGTCAAGCTTGGGTTTGTGTCAGGCTAGAAGAGTCCTGGGGACAGAAATTCTAACAGGAGCCATGCCAGTTTCGGCAGCAGGATTTGCCTTACAGCCTAGATGAGAAAACAAGCTTCAGAGCCATCAACGTGTACTTTGTTCTGAGAAAAAAAAAGCCATTAAATATTTGAAGATCAAGGTGAGGGTGTGCATGTAAAGCCAAGTGCTGAGAATATAAGCCCTTAATGAACAGCAGCCATCCTTCTTGTCATGATTGGTGCCAAATGGGCCAGGTAAGGGAAAATGGTAGCATGAAGATGTTGGATATTTAATACCTACAAGGGACAAGGGACAGGACTCCAGGTGGAAAGGTACAAGTTACTTTTGCCTGTCTCATAGTGTTGTTTAACACACGCACCTAGTATTCTAAAAGTCAATACTCAAAATCTAGTACACATTTTATTCATTCATTCATTCATTCAATGAATGAATTGAGTACTTGCTATGTACCGGACACTATCCTAGATGCCAGGGATATTCACATAAAGGAAATAAGTAAATACAAACCTCATATTTCTATATACCATGAGAGATTTCACAGTGCTTTCATATACATGATTTAATTTGATCTTCATGACAATCAAATGAGATCGATACTATTGTGATTTATCTCCATTTTATAGATGAGGAAACTAACATGCTCAGAGAATAATGAATTGTTCCAAGAATGGCAGAGCTGACATTTGAGCCCAGGCCTCCAGGCTGCATGTTAGTGCTTCCTTCATTGCACAGATAGCCGCCAGCCTCATCTACTCTCCAGCCTCCCTTTTCCAGTTGGGCGCCCAGGGCTTCCGCCTCTGCACTCCACCATCCTCCCTCTCATGCTCTAGATCTGGTTTATGCCGCAGCAATCCAGTCCATCAGTCAGTCAGCAGGGATTTTTCCAAGTACTCAGCACTGTCACTTCACAGTAAATAGATACCAAAGGACCACTTGGGCCTCAATTACCTCAGTGGATGCAGACTAGCAGGGAGGGGCTAGTCTATATTTCCTGAGGTGTTGCAGTTGTGCAAATGTGGTTGAACATTTAGCTGGGCCCCTCTATGGTGGTGGTCTGGGGCAGCACTCTCCTATGTTCAGAGACCTGGGGCAGAGCGAGAAGAACTTGTCAAATAACAGTTTCGGATGCCAGGGCCCTCATCAGAAGTTTGGCACTGGGCTCCCTCAGATTTGGTGGCCTGTGCTCTCCGGTGGTTAAAACACTCCCCCTGGAAATCCTACCACTGTAATCCGGGTTTTAGCCAGACTGCTAGATTGTTGCAATTAAAGCAACTTCTAGGGACACCTATTTGAGGAGCACGAGATTTAGGTCTGCTCTGAAATGATACACTTGCACTGTATGAACTTTTCCAGAATGCGAAGCACTCAGGCTTTTGGACAGGCTTTCTCCATATTAAGACATATAAATAACTCAACAAAGCAGCATTTCTTTTCAAAATTATTTGAATCCCTTGTAGATTAATGGTTCTGGTGAACTCCATGCCAACACAGTGCTGTGGGAAGTGTAAGGGCTTGAAGTAGATGGACCTTTTTCCAAAAAATGACCTCACCTCTTCCAAGCTGTGCAACTTTAGGCTTCTTACTTAACCTCTCTGAGTCTCAATTTCTATTAAATGTAGCAATCCATAGGATAGGTTTGAGAATTAAGGGAGTTGGCATATGTAAAGCACCTGACACAATGCCTAGCACATTGGAACATTCAATAAATATTTATTCCTTCAACCTCTTTTTGGGCTAATTGAAGAGGCAGAACCAGTCTGAAAGAGTGAGAAGTAAAAAAATGTAGTTGTTTAAAAATGCAATTTTAATATTTTTATGTATCTACACAAATAGAAAATAGAACAATAGCAAACATACTACAAGAGGGACTCAGAATTAATTTTTTATTTTATTTTATTTTTTATTTTGTTTTATTGCTTAAAGTATTACAAAGAGTATTGCATGTCTCCTTTTTCCCCCCTTGCAGAATTAATTTAATGTACCTTGTAAAGAGCTGTATAAAGAGGTAATAACAGATGATAGTTATTAAACAATTATGTGTCAAAAACCATTCTCAAGACTTTACAAGGACTATCCCCTTTAATCTTCACAATAACATTTGCGATAGATGTGATTATAAACTTCATTCACAGATGTGAAAACTGAGGCACAGGAGGATTAAGAACCTAAGAACTAAGTGGCAGATGCAGAATTCAAACCGAGTTGGTTGGGCTGCTGAGCTTGTGTACTTCACCACTATTACCCCATCTTTTAAAAAAATATATTTTTATTGATTTCAGAGAGGAAGGGAGAGGGAGATAGAAATAGAAACATCAATGATGAGAATCATTGATCGGCTGCCTCCAGCACGCCCCCCACCAGGGATCGAGCCTGCAACCTGGGCATGTGCCCTGACCAGGAACCAAACCCTGGCCTCCAGGTTCACAGGTCAATGCTCAACCACTGAGCCACACTGGCCAGGCTGCCCCATCTTTTTTTAAAGTATAAAACAAAACATAGCCTTTAATTATAGTGTGCATCATTTTCCCTTAAGTCTAATGAATGTAATACTGAGTCAGAAAAAGAGTGTCAACTATAATTTTGTCCAGGAATCCAGCATTTATTCTTTATCTCTCCCAGAGAGTCAAAGTGTGAATACCTATTATTAAATAGTCAAATACTGATGAAACATATGGAAGTGGTTACTCTTAATATTGATTGACAGGGCCAGATATTGAACATACTTTAAGAAATGTATAACCAGTGAAAAAGGTCATATAAAATTTTTTTAAAAAATTAATTAAGGCTAACACAACATTCAGTGAACAACTACGTACAATCTTACACACTACTCCAAAATTAACATTTTACAAAGAGATTTTTAATGAAATATACAAATTGGATAAATTATTTTAATTATAATTATTAAAAAACAATTTTTGTTAAGTGGTACTATTTTGGAACTCAATGGTAAGGTCTCACTGAATAATCACAATGTTTAAAATAATATAACTATACATTAAATGCTTTCAACCACAACCTTTTATTTTAATACAAAGAATACTACACTGATACAAAGAGTATTTAAATTTCTCCTTATTAGTTCTCATAATATACCATTGTTGAAAAGTAAATTTTTCTTACTCAAAAAAAGAATGCAAAGAAAAGTATTATAACCTGATATTGGGTTTACTATTACCCCATCTTTTGTGCTTAGCTAAATCAACCCAAATAAACACTTCTTTTCGAAAGTCAAATCTTCCTCCCCCCTACTATACTCCTTCTCCACCCCTATTTCCTCTTTTAATCTCATGGATACTTATTTTAGCAACTCTTTCCTCTAAATATCTGAAATAAATAGCCTGGCTCAGTCCAATATTTTAACAATTCCATGTAGTCCACCTAAACTTATGTGACTGAGTTTAATTTTATTATTTTATTGGAAATAGAACATATGTGCATAAAGCATGTGTGTACATTTTAACAAAAGTTGAAAACACACCCATGTAACCATTAATCAAGATCAGAAATAAAACATTGGGGCTCCACAAAAGCCCTGTGTAGGTCTCTTTTCAATCAAAACTCCTCCCTCACCAGCAGGGTAACCACTCTCCTGACTTTATGGTAATATTTCCTTGCTTTATTTTAGCTTTATCATCTCTGTATACATGTCTGAACAATGTAGTTTAGTCTCACCTGTGTTTGAGCTTTATATAAATGGATCCATATCAGAAGTATTCTTTTTCATAAAACAGCTTTATTGTGATATAGTGCACTTCCATAAAATCCATCTTTTCTTTTTTACATATAAACATTTTATTTTGGAAAAGATTTTTGTTTTTTAATTTTATTTTCCAATTACAGTTTACATTCAATATTATTTTACATTAGTTGCAGGTATATAACATAGTGATTAGACAATTATATAATTTACAAAGAAATCCCCCTGATAATTCAGGTATGCACCTAGCACCATACATAGTTATTACTTTACATTCCGCGACTATTTTGTAACTACGCAATTGTACTTTTTCCTTAAATTTTTATTTTTTTGTTGAAGTTATTGGGGTGACATTGGTTAATAAAACCATACATGTTTCAAATGCACAATCATCTGCTTACTGCATTTTGTGCTCATTACCCAAAGTCAAGTCTCTTTCTGCCACTATTCATCCCCCCTTTGCCCTCTTCCACCTCCCTCCACACCCCTTTCCCTCTGGCAATCTGTGTCTTTTTTTTCCTCTTAATCTCTTTACCTGGACCCATAGATATTGAGAACAGACTGACAGTTGTGTGTGTGTGTGGGGGGGGGGGCGGGGTGGTTGGGGCCTGGGTAAAACAGGTGAAGGGATTTTGGAATAGTTTTAGGTTTACAGGAACATTGTAAGAGAAGTACAGAAAAGTTTCTGATGTAGGAGTCTTACACTTACAAATTTTACTCATAAATATTTTGTTTTTGATACTCTTATAAAGTGGAATTGTTTTTTAAATTTCATTTTTGAATTGTTCATTGCTAGTGTGTAGAAATACAACTGGATTTTTATATATTAACTAGAGGCCCGGTGCACAAAAATTTGTGCACTCGGGGGGGGGAGGGGGGTCCCTCAGCCCGGCCTGTGCCCTCTTGCAGTCTGGGACCCCTCAGGGGATGACCACCTGCTGGCTTAGGCCTGCTCCCCGGGGGATTGGGCCTAAGATGGCAATCAGACATCCCTCTGGCAGCCCAGCAGCCCTCGGGGGATGTCCACTTGCCAGCGGGGAGCAGGCCTAAACTGCAGTTGGACATCCTTAGTGCTGCTGAGGAGGCAGGAGAGGCTCCCACCACCACTGCTGTACTGGCAGCCATCAGCCTGGCTTGTGGCTGAGCAGAGCTCCCCATGTGAGAGTGCCCTGACCACCAGAGGGCAGCTCCTGCATTGAGCGTCTGCCCCCTGGTGGTCAGTGTGTGTCATAGTGACCAGTCATTCCCAGTCCTTCTGCTGTTAGGGTCAGTTTGCATATTACCCTTTTACTATATAGGATAGAGGCCTGGTGCACGGGTGGGGGCCGGCTGGTTTGCCCTGAAGGGTGTCCCGGATCAGGGTGGGGGTCCCGCTTGGGTGCCTGGCCAGCCTGGATGAGGGGATGATGGCTGTTTGCAGCTGGTCACACCCCCTTCAGGGTGGGGGTCCCCACTGGGGTGCCTGGCCAGTCTGGGTGAGGGGCTGAGGGCCGTTTTCAGGCTGGCGGTTGACTGAAGCTCCCAACCTCTCCTTTTTTTCTTTTTTTTTTTAATTCTGGGATTTATTTACCTTCTATGGCTGTCACTGGAACTGAGAGCCGGCTTTAGCTCTGAGGCTCAGCTCCAGCTTTGAGACCTCGGCTGCTGAAAGCAGGTATCTGGGTTTGTTTGGCTTCTATAATTGAAACACTGTTGCAGCTCCAGCTCTGAGGGCCGGCTGGCTGAAAGCAGGTTTCTGGGGTTTGTTTAGCTTCTATAATTGCAACATTGTTTCTTAGAGTGCAGCTCAGAGGCCGGCAGCGGCAGGCGGGGAACGTTGGCTTTCTCCATCACTGGAGCAAGCAAGCCTCATGTTCGCTTCAGCTGCCTGGCTGCCGGCCGCCATCTTGGTTGGCAGTTAATTTGCATATCACCCTGATTAGCCAATGGGAAGCATGTCGGAGGTATGGTTAATTACCATGTTTGTCTATTATTAGATAGGATCTTGTATCTTATAATCATGCTGAACTAATTTATTCATTCCAGCAGTTTTTTAGTGATTTCCTTAGGAATTTCTACATATAAAATCATGTCATCTACAGAGAAAATTTTACTTCTTTTTTTCCAATCTGGATGCCATTTATTTATTTTTCGTGTCTAATTTCTTTCTAATGTTGAATAGAAATGTCAAGAGAGGAAATTTTCAACTTATTTTTTATTGCTTTCTATGTCATTTCTGTTCCTATCTTTATGATTTGTTTTCCTAAATTTTTTGTACTTATCTTGTTGTTTGTTTTCTTATATCTTGAGGTGAATGCTTAATTCACAAAACTTTGGCCTTTCATCATTGATAAGAGATACTTTTTCCTTTTAAGCCCTGCTTTAGCTGCATTCCCAAGTGTTGATATGAGTATTTTCATTATTGTTCTGCCACAAATATTTTCAATTCCACTATCATTTTTCTTTGACACATCAGTTCCTTCAGAGTGTCTTAATTTTGAGATATACGGATATTATCTAGTTATCTTTTAGTTATTGATTTATAAATTATTTGTATTTATAGATTTCAATTTATTTATTTATTTTAAATATATTTTTATTGATTTCAGAGAGGAAGGGAGATGGAGAGATACCATCAATGATGAGAATCATTGATCAGCTGCCTCCTGCATGCTCCACAAGGGGATTGAGCCTGCAACCTGGGCATATGCCCTGACCAGGAATTAAATTGTGACCTCCTGGTTCATAGGTGGACACTCAACTACTGAACCACGCTAGCCGGGCCAGATTTCATTTTTTTAAAAATGTGTTGAAACTTGCTGTTTGGCCTAGTACATGGTCAAATTTTATAAGCGTTCTGTATGTGTAGTCCATAGTTGTTGGTTAGTTCAAGTTATTAATCATATTGTTCAAAAATTCTATATCCTTAGAGACATTTTTTTGCCTACTTGATCAGCTACTGGGAGAAGTATGGTAAGACCTCTCTATACATAATGAAATATATACTCTGATTACAAATTTATTTCTCCTTTTAGTAAGTTAATTTTTACTTTATATATTTGTAAGTACAAGGTCATTCCTGGTGAATTGAACCATTTATCATTGTGAAATAACCTATGTCTCTAATAATGCGTTGCTTTTAAATGTATTTTGTCTGATATGAATACAGCTATACAAGTTTTCTGTCACTTATATTATTTGTGTGATTTATCAACCTATCTGCATTCTTATATTTTAGATTTGTCTCTCTTAAATAGGGGTGCACTTATTAATCCCACTTGATAATATTTGTTTTTTTAAATCTGATCATTTACCTCATAAACATCTAATAAAATTATTGATATATTTGAGACTCAAGCTATAATTTTATTTTGTGCTTGTATTGGTCCAACCTGTGTTTCTTTCACCTCTTCTTGAATTTTTTTTTTTTTGAGAATTTACATTTTTTTTCAATTATTTTCCCTCTCTACTAGTTTGGAAATTTACACCCTGTTAGTATCATTTTATTTTATTTATTTTTTAAATAAATCTTTATTGTTCAGATTATTACAGATGTTTCTCTTTTTCCCCCCATAGCTCCCCTCCACCCAGTTCCCACCCCACCCCATGCCCTTACCCCCCGCCACTGTCCTCATCCATAGGTGTAAGATTTTTGTCCAATCTCTTCCCACACCCCTCACACCCCCTTCCCCCCGAGAATTGTCAGTCCACTCCCTTTCTATGCCCCTGCTTCTATTATATTCACCAGTTTATTCTGTTCATCAGATTTTTTTATTGACTTAAATTTTAGATTCACTTGTTGATAGGTATGTATTTGTTGTCACTTTGTTGTTCATAATTTTTATCTTTACCTTTTTCTTCTTCTTCCTCTTCTTAAAGAATACCCTTCAGCATTTCATATAATACTGGTTTGGTGGTGATGAACTCCTTTAGCTTTTCCTTGTCTGTGAAGCTCTTTATCTGACCTTCAATTCTAAATGATAGCTTTGCTGGGTAGAGTAATCTTGGTTGTAGGTTCTTGGTATTCATCACTTTGAATATTTCTTGCCACTCCCTTCTGGCCTGCATAGTTTCTGTTGAGAAATCAGCTGACAGTCGTATGGGTACTCCCTTGTAGGTAACTAACTGTTTTTCTCTTGCTGCTTTTAAGATTCTCTCTTTGTCTTTTGCCTTTGGCATTTTAATTATGATGTGTCTTGGTGTGGTCCTCTTTGGATTCCTCTTATTTGGGGTTCTCTGCGCTTCCTGGATTTGTAAGTCTATTTCTTTCACCAGGTAGGGGAAGTTTTCTGTCATTATTTCTTCTAATAGGTTTTCAATATCTTGCTCTCTCTCTTCTTCTGGCACCCCTGTAATTCGGATGTTGGTACTTTTGAAGTTGTCCCAGAGGCTCCTTACACTATCTTCATCTTTTGAATTCTTTTTTCTTTTTGCTTTTCCAGATGGGTGTTTTTTGCTTCCTCGTATTTCAAATCTTTGATTTGATTCTTGGGATCCTCTAGTCTACTGTTGAATTTCTGTATATTATTCTTTATTTCAGACAGTGTATGCTTAATTTCTGACTGGTCCTTTTCCATTTTTTGGCATTCTCATTAAGATCCTTGAAGGTCTCACTAAGTTCTTCGGAGGTCTCACTAAGTTTCTCGGAGGTTTCTAGAAGATTCTTGAGTAACCTTGTAACTGTGGTTTTGAACTCTATATCCAGTAGTTTGCTTTCATCCATTTCTTTCATTTGTGACATGTTTCTTTGTCTCTCATTTTGGCTGCTTCCCTGTGTTGATAGAGTGGCTTTGTGTGGTAGGTGTCCTATTGGGCCCAGTGGCTCAGCCTCCCCAATCACCTGAGGTGGACACTCTTGGTGCACCCCTTTGTGGGCTTTGTGCACAGTCTTATTGTAGTTAAGCCTTGATTGCTGTTGGTATCCTTGGGAGGAGTTGATCTCCAGGCCAACTGACTGTAAGGATCCGCTGTGTCTACGGTAGGAGAACTTCTGTGCTGGAGACACCCTTATGGGGCAGGACTTGCTTTGGTGCTCACTGAGTCTGCCTATTGAGTGTGTCACTTACGCATATGAGGAGTTGAAATCTGGTATCTTACCACTGGGTACACTGGCTCCTGGATCTCCAAGGAAGTGCAAAGTCAGCCACTGCCTGAGTCCACCCAGCAGGAGCTACAGCGAGATCTGCAGATTTCTCTCTTGTTGGGGTTTGGAGTTTTGGAGCTCTCTGACCAGCTGCAGTTTGTTAGGTTAGGCTGCGAAAGGACAGGCAATTCATATGCAAAAGCCGATGCGCATAGCTTGGATGGGGTTGTAAATTGGGTAGGGTGGGGTTTCAGGGAGTCACCAGGGCAGAGCAAATAGCGATGGCTGTCAGTCAGCTGTCTCCACGTCTCTGGGTCTCTACATCTCTGCCTCCCCAAGTCCCTCGCCCCCACAGTAACAATGATCCCTGTGGCAGCTCTGCGAGAAAGCCACCCTTGCTTTCCAACCTGATGCCAGACAGTCCAGTTTCTCCCCGTAGGAGTCTGGGTCCCCAGAGTCTCGCCGGAAACTGGAGTTCAGAGCAGTCGGGAGCTTATATCTCCCTTCCGATTGAAAAAAACAGCACACCCAGTTGCCAGCCCATTTCGTGCGCCTCCATACCTCTGCTCTTGGCGCCTCCACACCTCCTACCCAGTCTCAATGCACTTTTTTCTTTCCTTCTAGTTGTAGAACTTCTACTCAGCCAGCTTTCCAGCTTTCCCGTGGTTCTGGATGATAGCCGTTTTGTCTTTTAGTTGTAGTTTTGGTGTGGTTGTGCGCGGTAGCACATATAAGTGTATACCTTATGCGCCATCTTGGTTCTCCCTGTTACTATTATTTTAATAGTTACATCCTATTAATTCCTATATACAGAATTACCTTATCAAAGAGTAATCACTTCTGATATGATACAAGGCCCTTAGAAAAGTTCAACTCCATTTAAGTCCTTCCCTAACATCTTTTCTTTCTTTTTTTAAAAAATATATTTTATTGATTTTTTACAGAGAGGAAGGGAGAGAGATAGAGAGTTAGAAACATCGATGAGAGAGAAACATCGATCAGCTGCCTCCTGCACATCTCCTACTGGGGATGTGCCCGCAACCCAGGTACATGCCCTTGACTGGAATCGAACCTGGGACCTTTCAGTCCACAGGTCGACGCTCTATCCACTGAGCCAAACTGGTTTCGGCACATCTTTTCTTATTGTACAATATTTTGTTTATTTTTTAAACACAGAATAGGCTCTGGCTGGTTTGGCTTAATGGATAGAACATCGGCCTGGGGACCAAAGGGTCCCAGGTTCAATTCCAGTCAAGGGTACATACCTTGGTTGCAGGATACTCCCTGGCCAGGGCCCTGGTTGGAGTTCCTGTGGGAGGCAACCAATCGTTGTGTTTTTCTCACATCAATATTTCTCTGTCTTTCCCTCTCTCTTCCACTCTCTCTAAAAATCAATGGAAAAATATCCTCTGGTGAGGATTAAAAAATAATAATGATAATAAATAAAAAGTTACTAAAAACAAAACAAAACAAAAAAACAGAATAGATGTTTTTATGAATCCTTCTTCAGTCAACATTCACTTACATTGCCCATGCATTATTACTTTCCTTGTTCTTTATTCCTTCTAGGTTTTCATTCTTCTAAGACCATTTTCCTCTTGAAGTACATCCTTTAGAATTTCCATTAGTTCAGTCTATTGGTGACAAACCCTCTTAGATTTGTATGTCTAAAATTATATTTATAATGAACAACATAAACTGATGAACAAAAACAGATCCAGAGATAGAGAAGCATCAATCCGACTGTCAAACCTCAGAGAGAAGGCAGGGGAGGGTGGGGGGAGGGGGAGAGATCAACCAAAGGACTTGTATGCATGAATAGAAGCATAACCAATGGACACAGACATTAGGGGGTGAAGGCACAAGCGGGGGGGTGGGCAATGTGGGGATAAGGACACATGTGTAATACCTTAATCAATAAAGAAAAAAAGTGTGGCGATTACAGGGGTAGAAGGGGATGGGTGGAGGTGGTAGAGGGCATAGAGGGGATAAAAGGTGATGGAAAAAATTAAATTTAATTTAAAAATTGAAAAAAAATTATATTTATTTCACTCTCTTGTTGAATATTTTCAAGAAAGATACTGTTCTTGGGTTATGAGGTTAGTGTGGGCAGGATCTCCCATAAGTATCACCATCTGGACTCTGACTTCCAATGAGCCTAAGCCCTAGTGTGAAGAGATTGCATGGCCTCAGCTCCTTCAGTGGGAGAACAATGTCTATCTCATCAGGGTTGCCAGAGATGCCTAAAATAGATAACGGATAGAAAATTCCTGGCACAGAGGAGGAGGGCAACTAAAGGTAGCTATTTGTGTTTCAACTGAAAGCTTTAACTCCTAAATTTCAGATTTTTAAGGTGACTAAGTGAAAATGAAGAGGTTAGGGTGGGTTCTAATCCAGTCTGACTGGGGTGCTTATAAGAAGAGGAAATTTAAATATCAGGAGTGAGCACACAGAGGAAAGACCTTGTGAAGAGGCAGCAAGAGGGTGGCCATCTGCAAGCCAAGTAGGGAGGCCCCAGGAGAAACCAATCCTGTAGGCAACTTTAACTGGATTCTAGCCCCCAGAACTGTGAGAAAAGTAATTCCTATTGTTTAAGCCCCCACAGTCTATGGTACTTTGTCATGGCAGCCCGAGCTAAGACATGGAGCCACTGGCTTCATAGCCCATTCACTCCAGACAGCTCTGCATACTGTTTTCATGGAGTTGTTCCTTCTCTGGGCCTAGTAATGCCAAGTCCAGCAGAGGCAAAGTCTTTTCCAGAACTCAAAGAATAACCGCCTAGCAACTTATCCTTGAACCAGGAAATGGAAGAGCTATGTTATGGCAGAAAACTGTGGTTCAGAGCTCTAGTAAAATTGTGTTTAATTTCTCACACTCTTTCCTCAAGTACAAATTCAAGGAGGAAGATATTATGAAGAAATATCGCAGGGGAGTGGTTTTTAACAATTACTGAGCCACTGACCCATTTTAAAATTGACAAAGCTATGGATTCAGAAAAATACAATTTGCATTAGTTTCCCTTTGCTGCCATGACAAATTACCACAAACTTGGTGGCTGGAAAGAAGAGACATTTATTTTTTCATAGTTCTGGAGACCAGAAGTTCAATATCAGTTCCTCTGGACTGAATTCAAGGTGTGGGCAGAGTTGTACTTTGCTCCTTGCCTCTTCTGGTTTCTGGTGGTTGCCAACATTCCTTTGCTTGTGGCCACATCACTCCATTCTCTGCCTCTGTCTTCACATCCCTCTCTCCTTTTCTGTGTGTCAGCTCTCTTGTCTTCCTTCTTATAATGACACCTGTGATTGGATTTAAGGCCCATTCAGATAATCTCCCCATGTCAAAATCCTCAATCACATCTGTCAAGGCTCTTTTACTTTATAAGGTTACATTTACAGGTTCCAGGGATTAAGACTTAATATATATGGGTGGCCATTATTCAGCATCCTACAGATTCCAAACTCTTCCCATACAATTTCAGGAAGATCATGGACACAGGTAAGAACATATGTTCTGGAGATGCATTTCACCACAGATATACTGTGAACAGATACATTGGAGACAGGTGCATTTACTTACCATCTTCTCTACACTTCAGAATCAACTACAGTGATGGTTAAAAACCTAAAATCATACCCCAGCCCTATTCCTAAATCAGAATCCCCCAGAGGCCAGATCCAGTAATCTACATTTCTAACAAGCTCCCCAAAATGATTCTGTTGCAGTCAGCCTTGTACCCATAGTTTAGTTAGTGAGTATGGTTACAGCCTGGTGCCTAAGTCCTCTCGCTGGTAACTGGACATATTGCCATCTCCTTTACACTGAAAGATGTCTGTGTAAGCCTGTTTGCAGTAAGAAAACTCTAGTGTTCTTACCCCTACCCCCTTCCCAACACACAAAGGTGAAGTCCTTCTATTATTTATTTGTTTTTTATTCCACCTTGTGTTTAATGCACTTGCCCTCAAGGCACGGGATTTAGTCAAGGAAGAAAGAGGGAGAAGGGAAGAGGAGCAAATTTGCAATCCATGCAATCAAACTGCACTTGAAGCCCAGCAGATCTGCGGCCCAGTCCCCTGTCCCCTCCCCCACCCCCCACTCCCTGCTCCATTAAAACTTGCCTAGGATGGAGGCTGTGCTGGGAGTCGCACGGCCCCCCCTCCCTGCCACAGGCCTCTTTGATTGGCCGCGCCGGCCCGCACGTCACGCTCTTTTGTCTCAGAGGACTGAGGATAAAAGCAGCTGCTGCTGCCTTGGGAACCGTGCTGACAGGACTCTACTCCCCCTGGCTGGGCTGCAGTGCAGAGCAGTTCAGTTCGGGCAGCCACGAGTAGCGGCCGAGGAGGCGTCCATCCTTTCCCACTGCAGGGCCGCAGAGGCCGAAACCTACATCCTGAGCTGTCTCGCCGCTGCCCACCCGCGGAGCACAGGTAAATAAAGGGGGCGCGATTGCCCGGCGGGGAGAGAGGAGGGAAAGCCCACCGGGACTGGGCGGCTCCCCGCTTGGAAAATCCAGAACTAGGAGGCTGGGCAAGGAGCACTGGTATGGCCTGGCTGCGCTGAGGGAGGAGATGGGGTGCCATTGGATGCTGCCTAGTGGGTAGGGTTTGCCTGGATTGAGAGAGGGGAGTTTTTGGGGAGGTTGGGGAGGCAAGGGAAGAGAATCTCAAGCTGTCTGTCTTGACATCCCTTTGCATCCCCTCATCTCATCCTGGTGAGGGATATGTGGGTGTGCGTGTCCAACTCCTGTTCTCTTTCTCGGCGGCAGGCCATCTAAAACGAATCCGGACTTGAATTCTGTGCGGCTGATTGCAGAGCTGGTAGGCCGAGGATTTCCAAGGGGAAATGTAACGGGGCGGGGCGGGGGTCGCTTTGGCTTGTATTCAAAAGGTCGCTAAGGGAATTTTCAGCTTGGCTACAGCGAGGGAGCAAGGGGGTGTGGGATGAAGAGGGAGGGAGCGGGATGAGGGATGGGGCTGTCTCTGACCCTTCCTTTCCCTGCCCTTCCTGGCGAAGGCTCATTCTTGACACCCAGAGGTCCGGGATCAGGGACTCCCCCGGTGGACAAAGATCGACTGTACCCTGGAGACAAGCTTTCTCATGGAGGCCACCAGTTGCAGAGGCTGATAGTGAAATAAAGGCGCACGCCCGTTCCTGAACTCGTGTAAGAATCTGAGAGATAAGGGGTGGGGGGAGAGACACTTTGAGAGGGGATGTGGTTGAGACCTGAGACCATGAGGTTAATGAGATCTGACCACTGTGCTCTATTTTGAGAGCCCAACATCAGCTCCATACACTATTACACTTAGAATTAGAAGCAACAGTTGCCGTCGCTCTTGAAAGACTGGAGGAATGGATGTGGCTGTCCAAAGCTCCCCGCTAACAGGGAGACACCGGCTGGCTCCCTGAAGTTGTAACTGCCAGTCTCTTGGAGGATATTTTTAGGACAGCAGGCAGATATAAAATGTACTGCAGGATATTTAGGAAGGGAGAGAAAACAGCTGCAGCCCTATGAATCTCCTCTTACACACCCCTTCTGTTCTTTTTTCTTTTTTACAGGAGGAAGGCAGAGGCTCCCGGCACGCCTGCAGATTAGTCTTTTCCAAAAAGCCCAAACATCTTGATAATATTCAGATACCCGATCAGCACCCATCATGGCTAGCATCATTGCACACATGGGTAACAGCCGGCGGCAGAACGCGCGCTTGCCGCCTTGGGCCCATTCTATGCTGAGGTCCCTGGGGAGGAGTCTTGGTCCTTTAATGGCCAACATGGCGGAAAGAAACATGAAGTTGTTCTCAGGGAGGGGGGTGCCAGCCCAGGGGGAAGAAACCTTTGAAAACTGGCTAATCCAAGTCAATGGGGTCCTGCCAGATTGGAATATGTCTGAGGAGGAGAAGCTCAAGCGCCTGATGAAAACCCTTAGGGGCCCTGCCCGGGAGGTCATGCACTTGCTCCAGGCAGCCAACCCCAACCTAAGTGTGGCAGATTTCTTGCACGCAATGAAATTGGTGTTTGGGGAGACTGAAAACAATGTGACTGCCCACGGTAAATTTTTTAACACCCTGCAGGCACAAGGGGAGAAAGCCTCCCTTTATGTGATCCGTTTAGAGGTGCAGCTCCAGAACGCTATTCAGGCAGGGATCATAGCCGAGAAAGATGCAAACCAGACTCGCCTGCACCAGCTCCTTTTAGGGGCTGAGCTGAATGGGGACCTGCGCTACAGGCTGAAGCATCTTCTCAGGATGTATGCAAATGAGCAGGAGCGTCTTCCCAATTTCCTGGAGTTAATCAAGATGATAAGGGAGGAGGAGGATTGGGATGACACTTTCATTAATCAGAAGCGGGCCAGGAGATCTGAGTCAATGGTGGAGAAGGCAACCAGCCCAGTGGCATTTCAGGGTTCCCTACGGATAGTGATCGGCAGTGCTGACTGCAACGTGATAGAGATAGATGACACCCTGGATGACTCAGATGAAGATGTGATCCTGGTGGAGTCTCAGGACCCTCCACTTTCATCCTCTGGGTCTCCTCCCCCGAGAAGCAGAGCCAGACCTCAGGATCAAGTGGTAGTCATTGATTCCCCCAATAGTTCCCAGGCGCAATCTCCTTCCACCAGTGGCGGTTCTGGAGATAAAAATGATGGGCCTGGGGATATTTGTAGAGCCAGGAAGCGAAAATACACAACCCACTCTTCATATTGTGGCAAGGAGGACCACTCGAAGGAAACCTGTGACAAGAGCAACAAGGCTGAGATGTTTGAAAATCTGGTCATGACCCTGCAGGAGCTGACACATAGGGAGGAGGAGGGGTCAAGAGAGGCTCCTGACCAATCCGATGACCCTTCTGAGCTACAGTGAGGTGCTAGCCTTCAGCCTTAAATGAACCCTTAAGCTATCTTCGGAGCTTAGTGATGGGAAAACTGAGGGAGGGGGCTTCTAATTGCATGAATTAATCCACAAAGCAGCTTTTTTTAGGGTGCAGGAGAAAGGGTCTTGGATACAAGCACAGTGGAGAAAGATGGCCTGTCCTCTGTCCTTGCTTCCCACCCCCACCTCTGCTGCCTAAGGGTCTATTTTCTGTGTGTGCTCATTTCCTTGATGGCTTTATTCTCTTTGTGAAAGTGGTATAATTCACTGTTAAATCTTCGAACAACAAAAAATTACAAAAAGTCAAGTACAAATTAGTCCAAATCTTCCACCCTTATATAACCATTGTCAACCCTCTGATGACTATCCTTCTAGATATTTCCCTATACCTATGTACCCAGATAGATATATGTACAGATAAAAGTGTCAAATATAAGTGCTGTTCTATAGTCTGTATTTTTTCACCAATTTGTTGTGGGCTTCTTTCTATGTCAATAAATATATATCAGCATCTATTTTAATGTCTCTGTGGTATAATTTTAAGAAGGAAAAGGAAATAAATATGGTCAAAAACTATAAAGGGGTGGGGTTTTTAGCAATCTCATTTTGCAGGTGAGGCAAAGGGAAGAAGAAATAAGCTGAAATATTCCCCAAAGGTAAATAGAGACTCTTTCTACAATTGACTTGTCCCTTCGATCACAGAACCAAACTATGGCAGCCACTAATTGACAATGCTTCAGTGCTTTCTTCTGTAATGTATCCAGAGGCGTCTTATGGCTGGGGAGTCTGGTGCTGCGAGTACAACCCCAAATGGGAAGTCTAGAGGCTTCATTCCTTGTCCCTTTGGGGAGGGGCAGCTCTTCCTCCTTTGGGTGGATTTCTTAGATCACTGTTGCTGCTCTTAGCTGACATCGTGGTCACAACCAGCAATCTCTCCTGTGGGCTGAAACCGGCCTCGTCCCAAATCCCAGTTAAGGAAAGGAGAGAGCAGTTACTCACGGGAGCCCAGCACCAGAGGCTCAGCTGATAGCACTGGACGGAGCCTCACCACCTAAGCCAGCGGTTCTCAACCTGTGGGTCGAGACCATCGGAAAACACATATAGCATATCAGATATTTACATTACGATTCATAACAGTAGCAAAATTACAGTTATGAAGTAGTAACGAAAATAATGTTATGGTTGGGGGTCACCACAACATGAGGAACTGTATTTAAAGGGTCGCGGCATTAGGAAGGTTGAGAACCACTGGCCTAAGCCCTGAAGCTACATGCCAGAGGACACAGGCAGCCCAGGACTCCAAGCCAACCCCACACCAATCTGAGAATTGAGAATAGCTGGGGAGGAATGAAAAGCAATCTAGTAGCTAGGACACATGAGGGAACATGGGGATCAGAAAGCCACGCCATTTTAGCAGAGTGAAGGGCATTCATGGGGCAGGGAGGAGGTGAGGGACCTTCGGAGGAACCTGCCTTGTCCCCTCTCCTGATCTCATATTGGAGTGTCATTAAAAAAAAAATAAGGACAGGACATGTGTGACCTCAGGCCCCAAGGGTCCCTATGTCTCTTGTAGGTGCATATGTCCCTGCTCTGTGAGCAGGACAAGGCTGGGTGTATGGGAATGATTGCATTTAAGGCAGGGGGTGGGGAGTGAATTGGATGCACAAACTCGAGGACTTGAAGGAGTTTTTTTTTTTGCGGAAATTGGTGCTCCACAGAGCTGAGAGGACAGAGTGTGCAGCAGTGGGAGATGATGCCTCAGGGGAGAAGCACAGAGCTTCTGTGTGGGTCAGGGGAGAGCGTTTGAGGTCACGTGGAGATTGACAGTGACAGGAAGCCTGGTAGGAACCACAGATTCCAGGGTTCCATACAGAACTCTGGGCTATGTTGTATCGGGAATGGCACAGGTTGAGGAGCCCAGGAAGAGTTATTGGGGCTCTAATTATACTAGCAGTTGATGGGCCACTCAGAGAGATAAAGGGACCCTGAAGGGGTTAGGGGCTGAAGCCAGGCACTGTAGAAAGCCTGTCTGGGCTGCCATGACAAGAACCTGCCTTGAAGTATTACTCTTTCGAGAAACAGTTCCTTAGGTCCTCCCTGGGTTCTTGCTCCTGCTCCATCAATGACCCCACGATCTGACCTTAGGACTCCCCACACCCAGCCATACTCATCTCTTGGTAGAGGGTGGTGGAGGCTCTCTCTCTCTCAGCTCTGCCATTACCCTTCCCCACCCGACACTCCCTGTTTTCCTTAAGATTCAGCATTCTCATCCTGGCTGGCTTGGCTCAGTGGATAGAGCATCAGCCTGCAGACTGAATGTTTCCAGGTTTGATTCCAGTCAAGGGCACATGCCTGGGTTGCAGGCTCAATCCCCAGTGTGGGGTGTGCAGGAGGCAGCCGATCAATGATTCTCTCTCATCATTGATGTTTCTCTCTCTCCCTCTCCCTTCCTTTCTGAAATCAATAAAAATATATTTTTAAAAAATCAGCATTCTTAACCCTCAAGGCCAGAAGGAGACTGGGAGGGGCCCTTTAGCTGAGAACGGGCCAGCAGCCAGCCACTCCTTGCATCTATTGGGGCACCTCTGGGACCCTGGCAGCCACCACCATCTCTCAAGAGCCAAAGGGGATCCCTCCATCACCCCCAGGCAAGAGGCAGTTCCACTCAGGCTTCCACAGGGGCCCCAACACTTCCCAGCTCACATAGGATATAACCCTTAAGTCTTATCTTTCCCTCGATAAGTCTACCCTTAGGAGATATCTACTTCCCTCATCTAGTCCAGATTTGAATATCATTCCACTTCTTGTTCATCTTTTCTGTTTTACTCTATACTGTAAACACTTGTGGAATATTTGTCCACACAAGACACTGTTTATACAGCCATAATTTCTTTCTGGCACCAGGTAGAATAGAAAGATAAAATAAAAAATAAAGATGCCTTGGCTGGTTTTGCTCAGTGGTTGGAGCCTTGGCCCTGGACGAAAGGGTCTCGGGTTTGATTCCTGGTCCAGGGTACATACCTCAGTTGCAGGTTCCCCAGGCCCCATAAGGGCACGTGTGGGAGGCAACCATTCAGTGTGTCTGTCACACAGATGGTTCTCTCTCCCTCCCTCCTCCCTCCCTTCCACTCTCTCTAGAAATCAATGGAGGAAATATAGTCGGTGATGATTTAAAAAAAGAATGATCTATACCAGTGATGGCAAACCTTTTGAGCTCGGCGTGTCAGCATTTTGAAAAACCCTAACTTAACTCTGGTGCCGTGTCACATATAGAATTTTTTTGATATTTGCAACCATAGTAAAACAAAGACTTATATTTTTGATATTTATTTTATATATTTAAATGCCATTTAACAAAGAAAAATCAACCAAAAAAATGAGTTCACGTGTCACCTCTGACACGCGTGTCATAGGTTCGCCATCACTGATCTATACCATTACCCTCCTTTTCACTGGCGTTAGCCTGGGCCTCCAGTATAGACCACTCCTCTGAAAACCTGTTCTGTGATTCATCCTGTTTCTTCCTGTTTATCCTCTGTTTTGTGAATTTAAGATTGTCTAAATTTTATTTCACCAACCTGATGTAATCTGACATTTCTTTTTTACTTAATTTGTGTGGCATTGGCTTTTCCTTTACTCAATAAATATGTCTTCTCCCTAATTAGGAGACATGGAGATGACACCTGGGCGAATCAGACTAATGGAGTTAGCTTGTAAAAGGTTCATTTCAAACTATGGGTTTATTTTCTTCCTTTCTGCTTTCATTCTCATTGGTCACTAAGATGAAAATCACTCGTCAAAAGAAACTGGCCTCTGAGTGTTTTTGCATTCTATCTCCTTCCTTCCTGGAATTCTTTATCCTTGGTTTCCATGACACGCTTCTCTCATGTTCCCCACTCCCTGACCTTTTTGGTGTCTACTTCTCAGTCTCCTTTGCTGAATCTTCTTCCTCTTCCTGATTCTTCCTGATTCTTTTTTAAAATTAATTAATTCATTTATTTATTTATTTTTATTGTCTAAAGTTTTACATATGTCTCTTTTTTCCCAAACTGACACCCCCCCCCCAGCCATTCCCACCCCGGGCAAGCCCCCAAACCCCAGTGTCTGTGTCCATTGGTTATGCTAATATGCACACATACAAGTCCTTCGGTTGCTCTCTAACCCCCCCCCCAACCCTTCCTGATTCTTCCTGATAAAAATAAAAAATCATTATAACTGTTTTAATAAGAGGTTACTGCGTGCCTGGCACCTGTACCAAGTCCTTTCAATGCATTAGCTCCTTTAATCATATCAACCCTATAAGACAGGTATTATTATTAGCACATATTTCAGATGAAGTAACAGGCTGGAAAGTTAAGAAACTTGCCTATGGTCATGCTGCTAGTTAGTGGTAGAGCCAAAGGTCAGACTCCAGGGTGAGAAGCTGAGGCTTCTTTTTTTTTTTTAAAAAAATAGATTTTTATTGTTGAAAGTATTACCTATGTACCCTTTTTCCTCCATTGACCTCTTCTAGCCCGCCCCCACCCCAGGCCTTCACCACCCTATTGTCTGTGTCCATGGGTTATGGATAAATGCATACAAGTTCTTTGGTTAATCTCTTCCCAGTCCCTCTCCCCCATCTTCACTCTGAGGCTTGACAGTCTGTTCCATGCTTCTATGTCTCTGGATCTATTTTGTTCATCATTTTTTGTTGTTGTTTATTAGATTCCACATATGAGTGAGTGTGGAGAGTGGCTACAGTGTTTGGACAGGTTCAAGCCTTGGACTAATGAGAGCGCACAGTCCTCTTATGGCCACGTGCAAGTCCCAGCTTGGAGAGCAAAGCCCTCCCAGCACAATTATAGCCAACAGCTGTAGTTGTAAGCTTGAACCTATGGTCTGAACACGTGACCCCATGTGCCTGAGTGATGTGGGCTTGATAGAGTTCAGGTGCATGTAATTGAGTAGGATCGAAACTCATGAGAATGTTGTAAACATCTTGGCCACACCCTTACTTTGCCTCGTGGAATCTGGCTATAAAATAAAGTCCGTGGCGCTGTGGCTAGCTCTCCATCAGAGAGGCTCTCCATCAGAGAGGACAGTGTCCCACCCAGACCCAGCTTTTATTCTCTTGTCTGTCTTTTCTCAATCCTTTACTGCCCCCTCTCAGGCTTACTGAACCCGGCTGAGCTGGTGCGGCACATAAGGTGTCCTGGGGCTGAGTATACTCGCCACAGGTGAGATCATGTGATACTTGGCTTTCTCTGACTGGCTTATTTCGCTTAGCATAATACTCTCCAGATCCCTCCATGCTGTCTCAAAGGTTAAGGTATCCTTATTTTTCACTGCTGCATAATATTCCATGGTGTAAATGTACCACAACTTTTTTATCCACTCATCTACTGACAGGCACTTGGGCTGTTTCCAGATCTTAGCTAATGTAAATTGCACTTCTATGAACATGGGGTGCATACATTATTTCTGATTGGTGTTTCTGATTTCTTAGGATACATTTATAGAAGTGGGAACACTAGGTCAAATGGCAGTTCCATATTTAATTTTTTGAGGAAACTCCATACTGTCTTCCACAGTGGCTGCACCAGTCTGCATTGCCACCAGCATTATACTATGGTTCCCTTTTCTCCACATCCTCTCCCACACTTGTCATTTGTTGATTTGTCAATGATAGCCATTCTAACAGGTGTGAGGTGATAACTCATTGCCATTTTAATTTGTATCTCTCTGATGATCAGTGACTTTAAGCATTTTTTCATATGTCTCTTGGCCTTCTGTATGCCCTCTTTGGAGAAGTGTCTATTCAGGTCCTTTGCCCATTTTTAAATTGAATTGTTTCTCTTCCTTTTGTTAAGTTGTATGAGTTCCTTATATATTTTGGATACCATCCCCTTATCTGATGTATCATTGAGACTGAGGCTTCTTACAGGTCTTAGCTCTCATATGTTCACAGCACCCTATGATGTAGGTGCTATTATTCACATATGATATATGAGGAAACTGAGGTGTGTAAATTCATACCTGCCTTTCCCAGGTGTGACCTGTGTATGAGTAATTAAAACAGGACTGGTCCATTGTAGACTCTCAAGAAATGGTAGCTAGTATATTACTCTGCTAGAATGCATTACTTTGCTATAGAAGGATGGGGAAAATTTAAATGTTGTCTATGTCATGAGAAAAGTGCTTACTTTGTGTTAATTTGATGTTGTGACAGTCTAGCTCTAGAAACTGCACCAAGGCTAGCCTTTGACAGGCATAGGAGTGGATTCAAAAATACCTGAGAGCTTAATGATGATGATGAAATGATAAGGGAACACATAGAATGCTGAGATGGATTTCTCCTGGTTTTGTCTGTCCCCAGGGACTGTCTCCTTCTCCCATTTGTCAAAGGCACCTCTATCCTTTCAGATCGCTCAGTACCAGCCAATTGTCCCCCTCCCAAACCACTTTGCCGAGCAACAGTTGACAGCTAAGAGCAAGGGGGACTTATCTCAGAGGGACACATAGGCTCCCCAATGTGTGGTGGGAAGGAGATATGACTGAGGTCTGAGGAGTCCTTTACAATCCAGGTAACTCTGAAATCCTGTCACTACCAGGGGCCTCAGGGGCAGCATAAAAGGGATCCAAGAGAGTGGGGCTGGGTCTCCACCTCATCCTGAAGGGATGGATGGATCCCCAGCTGTGGCATTTCATCTCAGACTGGAACTTATTATGGCCTCTCACAACTGCTCCCATAGGTGTGAGCCTTTTCACCATCTGCATTTTACAGACCAGGACACTGAGTCACACACAGTGATAGTAACTTGCCTAAGATCAGACAGAGAGTAAGGAAATCAAACATCAGATTTGCTCCTTCCTAGGGTCGGAAGTCTACTGTTGTTCTGTAAAGTCCTATCTAAGGTAATGGGTATAAAATATCTGATCCTTCTACTGACTGCATGCTGGATACAGGTTTATCAATCGTCATAGTTATGACCTAAAGTCTTTTTTTAAAAAAATAGATTTTATTGATTTTCCACAGAGAGGAAGGGAGAGAGATAGAGAGTCAGAAACATCGATGAGAGAGAAACATCGATCAGCTGCCTCCTGCACATCTCCTACTGGGAATGTGCCCGCAACCCAGGTACATGCCCCTGACCGGAATCGAACCCGGGACCTTTCAGTCCACAGGCCGACGCTCTATCCACTGAGCCAAACTGGTTTCGGCTATGACCTAAAGTCTTTACAGTAGGATAGCCTCCGTCTCATTTCTTTAAAAAAAAACAAAAAAAATCAAAACCTGGGTGTTTTATTTGTTTGTTAATATGTTTTTATTGATTCCAGAGCGAGAGAGAGGAAGGGAGAGAGAAACACCGATGAGAGAGAAACATAATTGATCGCTGCCTACTGCACGCCCCCTACTGGGGATTGAGTCTGCAACCTAGGCGTGTGCCCTGACCAGGAATCAAATAGAGACCTTCAGGTGCATGGTTGATGCTTAACCATTGAGCAACACTGTTGGGGCACGGACTCATTTCTTTTATTGAACAAGATAGAAAAAAATTATCAGTTTAAGACACTTCCTTCTCAGAGCCTGAAACCATCTTCTCCTCATATTTATTCTTATATGCAATTTCTGAGATAAGACACTAAAATTAACAAGCTGTTGGTAAGGATATGGGCAAAGAGTCTCTCTCCCACAGTGCTGGTAGGACTGAGAATTGACACATTCTTTCTGGAAGGCCAACTAGGCAATGTATCAAAGGTTGAAATATGAAACCCCTGAATCTAGCAGTTTAAATTCCTGAAATCGATGTCAAGAAAATAACTGGACATACAAATGATGCATTATAGAATTGTACACCTGAAACCTATATAATTTTATTAACCAATGTCACTCCAATACATTAAATACAAACGTTTAAAAAAGGAAATACAGTGGGCCTTGACTTACGAGTGTCCCGACTAACTAGTTTTTTGTGATACCAGCTGTCTCGGCTGATTTTTTTGCCTTGAGTTGATAGAGTAATTTGAGTTAACGAGCTCCTTAACGAGCTCGGTCTCAGATAGAATTAAACTCTTAAGTCAAGGCCCCACTGTAACTGAAAAAGTGTAACATTTTTATGAACAAAAGATTCTTACCCTAGCTTTTTTTTTTTTTTTAATAGTGGACAACTGTAAACAACTTGACTTTGAGTAAAGTTTGGCCGAAAAAGGTAGGCTCCACATTAGGAATGGAATGCCACACATTTAAAATGCTGGGGGTGCCTTCAGATCATTGGGCCTAACCAGACAAATGAAATGTGGCCCCTCTAGAAAAGAGCTTAAAAGACCACCAGCCCACCGGGTCATCTGTGTTATGTTTGATTCCCAACATGCTCTTCTATCAGCCTGGTCCTCCCCTTCATCAGGCAAAATCCCTGTCAAACTTTTAGTGTCATCTCCCTTGGTACTCCCTCAGGCCAGCATTCTTTGATTCTCACTAGAGGTCATCCCTTATATCTTAAGTCATTTTGTTGTAACTGTTTGTATAATTATCTGTCTTCCCCACTAGGCTTATATCTCCAGTGCCTACCATAGTGTTGTTTGGATGTCTTGGCACAGAATTCAGGCACATTCCCATCTCACGTGTTTGCACAGGCTGTTGTTAATGTTCTCCCAGATGTCCCTGTGCCTTAATCTCTCATCATATTAATCAAGTATTTGCTCAAATATCGCCTTCTCAGTAAGACTGACCCTGCACAGCCCATTTAAAACTGCATACCTAGCCCTGGCTTGTTTGGCCCAGTGGATAGAGTGTCAGCCTGAGAACTGAAGGGTCCCAGGTTCGATTTAGTCAAGGGCACATGCCTGGGTTGCTGGCTTGGTCCCCAGTAGGGGACATGCAGGAGGCAGCCTATCAATGATTCTCATCATTGATGTTTCAATCTCTCTCTCCCTCTTCCTTCCTCTCTGAAATCAATAAAAAATATTAAAAAATAAATAAAAATAAAACTGTATACCTAGCCACTAGCACTCCCATTCCTCCTTCCCTGCTCTATTTTTTCCATCATGTCTCTTATATTATACTACACTAGAGGCCCAGTGCATGAAATTCATGCACTCAGGGGGTCCCTCAGCCCAGCCTGCACCCTCTTGCAGTCCAGGGGGAGTGGGCCTAAGCCGGCAGTCAGACATCCCTAGCACTGTCGTGGAGGCAGGAGAGGCTTCCGCCATCGCCACTGCGCTCGCCAGCTGTGAGCCTGGCTTCTGGCTGAGTGGCACTCCCCCTTTGGATTGGGCCGAAACCGGCTCTCTGACATTCCCCAAGGGGGTCCTGGATTATGAGAGGGCTCAGGCCAGGCTGAGGGAGATAAAGGGTAGTGGGTGGATGAGATAAACTCTACAGTGAAATGGCCCCTAAGTTTTTGATTAATTATGCAAATATTTATTGAGCTGGTACTATGTGGCAAGAATTATTAAAGGCATTGGGAATCAGCAGGAAACAAAATCCCCGTCCTGAAAACAATTACTATTCTAAATAAAAAGATACTTAAGATGCAATGTATGGTCTGAGATTAGACCCTGATTTGAACAAATAGGCTTTATAGGACATTTTGGGGAAAAGCAGGGGAATATGAATATGGGTGGATATTAGATGAAAACTTATTAACATGGAATGGTGGAGGTTATTAACTGAAAAAAGCATATGTACAGTATTACCTCATTTTGGTAGAAATGTATATATATGTATGTATGTATATATATATATATATATTTTTCTAAATACTTAGAAAAAGATCTGGAAGGATATGTACTAAGCTGTTAACAGTGGTAATTTCTGGGTGGTGGGATTATAATGTTTCTAATTACTTATTTTTGTTTTATAATTTTCTACAATAAATATATACTGCTTTTGTAAAAAATAATAACAGATTCTAATTTTTTTTAAAAAATCTCTCTCTTCATGGAGCTTACATGCTAGTTACTTCTTGTAAGTATTAATATCACCACATTTGTTTCCTGGGGTAGTACATGTAAGAAGGGGGAGTGCTCTTTCCCCCTGCAGTTAACAAAGGATCTCGGCATTTTCTGTGAAATAGCTGGAAACTGATGCTTCTGGCATTTTCCCTGGAGTTTTGCTGGCAAGTAGAGCTTTCTTCTACCCAAGGCTTTAGAATGCGGTGGGATTTTGTAGGGTGGTCAGCATTTGCCCTGCAATAATGCAGTTGAGTAGTTGTAACAGAGATTATGTATGACCTAGAAAACCAAAAATATTCACTATCAGCCCTTAAAGAAAATGTTTGTAGACCTCTGTTCTAGGCTTACTATAAAACTGTCTCAGTAGGCATGCCGCGGAGGAGAGAATGCCCACCTTACAGTTAAATTAACAAATTTATGTTCTGATTTATAAACTTCATTTCCTCCTGAGCTCTATTACCATCTGTCAGCATTCCCAGTTTCAAATGACTCTGGGTTACTTATAAAATTGGATTTCTTATCCTGCAAAGCTGAGGTGAGGCCAATCATGGAAAAACAGGAAAGTCATTAAGGTAAATTATAGCCTGTGAGCCCTATCAATAATAGCTAATTGGTGTTCCACTCATCTAGCTTTCTACTTATGCTTCAAATTTAGTTCAAGTGCTTCCTCTTCTTGGAAGCCTCCTCTCACTCCACCTGATTTCACCATCCTGTGCCTGTGCACCCGTAGCACCCTTCCTAGCCCTCTGTCATAACACTTAGCCCGCTGCTCTGTAAGCCTGGATTCATTCTCTGGCTCTCCACTAGACAGGGCAGTGGGTGTGACCATGTTAGATTTTTCTCTGGTATATCCCCTGAACCTATCATAATACCTAGCATATACTTCTCTGAACTTTTGTTTTCTTATTGGTAAAATGAAGATAATAATAATAGTAGCTATCTCATAGGGTTGTTGGGAGAATTAAATGCATGTGTATTAGCTATTCAGTGAGTACTTGTTGAATGACTGAGTGAATTATATATAGAGATTGTTTGGATTATACTGGAAATTGTGAAAGTCTGCACCAGCAGTACCTAAAGTAATAGGGGGTTGTTTTGTTTACCCTGTTTATACCAGCAGCACATTTATCTTACATTGCTCACCCAGACTGGGGCACCATTCATTTATTTTGCCAGCACTTATTAAGTGCCTAGAACAGGGGTCCTCAAACTTTTTAAACAGGGGGCCAGTTCACTGTCCCTCAGACCGTTGGAGGGCCGGACTATAATTTAAAAAAAAACTATGAACAAATTCCTATGCACACTGCACATATCTTATTTTGAAGTAAAAAAACAAAACGGGAACAAATACAATATTTGTATTTGCATGTGGCCCGCGGGCCGTAGTTTGAGGACCCCTGGCCTAGAATATTCTGGTTCTATGCTAGATATTAGGGATACAGCAGAATATATACAGTCTCCGCCATCATGGAGATTACATTCTAGTGAGAAAAAAGGGTTAATAAACAAGTGAAGTGATACATAAAAATATATTACAGACTGATCAATGATAAAGAAAATAAATTAGAGTAATTGAGACAGGCTGCTACTTATCTGGTGGTAATCAGAATAACTTCTTTAAACAGGTGACTTTGAGATGAGACTGGAAGAATGAGTCAACCATGAGAGGAACTGGGGAAAGAATATTCCGGGCAGAGGAAAGGCCTTGAAGCCACAAAGGATTTGGCATGTTCAAAAATGGAAGGAGGCAAAGAGGCTGTGCTCATTCTAAGAGTACAGGTAAACCATTTAATGAGTTTAAGAAGAAGAATGACATAATCTCTCATTTTGTGTTTCTAAAAACTTAAAAAAAATCTCTGTGTGGTAGACAGAATAATGCCCCCTCCCCCCAAAAAATGTCCATGTGCTAATCCCCAGGACCTGTGAAATATGTTACCTTATATGACAAAAGGGACTTTGAAAATGGCATTAAGGATCATGACAGGATATTATCCTTCTGGATCCTTGTAAGAGGAAGACAGAAGAGCTAGAGTCAGAGGAAGCAAGTGTGATGGTGGAAGCAGAGAGAGATTTGAAGATGCTATGCCACTGCCTAGAAGATAAAAGAAGGGGCCATAAGCCAAGGAATGTAGACGGCCCTTAGAGGCTGAAAATGATAAGGTAACATATCTACCCCCAAAGCCCCAAGGATGCAGGCCTGTTGGCATCTTGACTTCAGCCTGTGAGACCCATTGTGAAGTTCTGACTTTCAGAATTGTAATATACATCTGTGGTGTTTTAATACACTAAGTTTGTGGTGATTTGTTACAGTAGCCAATACTCCCTGTGTGGAAAGATAAACCCAAAACTAATGAGATTAAGTAATTTACAGGGGTGGATAGGAACAGGGTAGAAAGAATAAGAGAATGGGAATGGGATAGAAGGAATGGGAAAGTGACATTTTTCTGAGTTCACTTTTTGTATCTAGTTCTTTTAGAATTATGTTAATATTTCACATACTAAAGTTTTAAAAATTAATATGGATGAAAGGAGGACCCAAAATGGAATACAACAGAAACAAAGATACTTAACTAAAAAAAAAAAAGACACTTAACTGTATTACAAATGAATAATAGCCACAATGAAGGGGTGGGTGAAAACCCCCACTAGTCTAAGTGTTATGGACTAAATTGTATCCTCCCAATTCATATGTTGAAGTCCTAACCCCTGATGTGGCTATATTTTGCAATAGGGACTTTAAGGATATAACTAAAGTTAAATGAGGTCAAAGCATTGGGTCCTAATCCAGGATGACCAGTGTTCATATAAGAAAAGGAAGGGTTATGTGAGAGCACAGTGAGAAGGTGGCCATCTGCAAGACAAGAAGAGAGGCCTCAGGAGAAACCAAACCCATTGACACCTTGGTCTTGAACTTCTAGTTTCCAGAATTGTGAGAAATACATTTCTATTTTTCAAGCCATCCATCTGGTATTTAGTTATGTCAATCTGAGCAGACTAATGTACTAAGTAACTTTGGAAAAGAATATTTTGACTATATACTCCAAGGTGGTGGTTCTCAAACTTTAGCATGCATCAGAGTCACCTGGTTGCTGGACCCCACGTCCAGAATTTCTGATTGAATAGGTCTAAGGTGGAGCTTAAGAATTTTCATTTTTAACAAGTTCCCAGGTGATGCTGATGCTGCTGGTCCAGGGACTACCCTTTGAGAACCATTGTTCTAAGGCTAAAGACAAAATAAAATTGTATACAAGTACTATATTCTTAGTAGGTTTGTTTTCTACAGGGGTATAAATTAGCAATTCTGAATCTACTTTATGTATATTCTACTGTTGAGCAAATAAGTAAATATATTGTGAATAATGAATGCCAGATTTCACTCTGTCAGGAGTTACACATAAGGGAAGACAGAAGACTGATGGTAATCAGAGGTATACCACAACCCCATACATTCCCACAGAGAAAGTTATAGATATAGTTATATAGTTATAGATATAGTTGTTTGCGTATACATATATTTCCTACCTCTGTCTGCTGAGAAGCCTAGAAGCAATGACACCTAGTACTCAGATCTTAGTTTTTGAAATGCTATTCCCCAAATAAAAGGAACCAGGACTCTTGGAGAAATAGCTGATTCCATGGCTGGGGCAAGGAAAGTATAAGATGAGCTTGGAATGTTTTCTTCCAGAAAGTAAGAAAGTACTCCTAGAATAGTGAGGACATGTCAAAAGGATGCAGGATACAATTTGAAGGAATTCCCAATGGCAAAATCTGTGATAATTTAAGCAACAAAATAATTAATTATAGCAATGGATCATAACTCATAGAATAAAATAAGAATTCATGAGTCCATACTAATATAAAGAAATAACTGAAAAATAAATGAATAAGGGAGAAAGGAAATTACTTGTTTACATTATAATTCTAATTCATAAATGTAGAAAGAATAATGGAAAAAGAAACTTACCATTTGGAAAGCACCATAGTAAACTGTTTCAGGCAAGAATCATTAACAGATACTAAATTGAACAGACAAAAGTGTGAACAGACAAAAGTATATTTATATAATCTCCAAGTATCTAGCCACAAAATGCTTATTTATTACAAAGGGCAAAGTTATAACTTGGGAGAAATCAGGTAGACACCACCTTAATCAAGTGATCAAAGTTAAAATCACTAGTAATGAAACAAACTGAGATAATGTGCCTCTTGATAGGATACACTGAGGACACGACATGACATCTGTAGTATTCATGCCAAAACATATAACCTAAACTGAGTCATAGTGAACCATCAGACAAACCCCAAATTGAAACAGGTCATTGTTAGCCCTGGCTGGGGAGTTCAGTTGGTTAGAGCATCGTCCTGATATCCCAAGTTTGCAGGTTCAGGGCACATACAAGAATCAACCAATAAAAGCATAAATAAGTGGAAAACAACTCAATGTTTTTTTCTCTCTCAAAATCAATAAATTAAAAAAAGAAATAAGCATGTCATTGTTTTTCAAAAGTGTCATGGTAATGAAAGACAAAAAAAAAAAAAAAAGATTGAGGAACTCTTCCAGATTAAAGGAGTCAAAGGTGACATGTGTGAACCTGGACCAGAAAAAGGACATTGGTGGGGCAATTGGAGAAAATCGAATATAGTCTATTGATTATAGTATTGCATGAATATTAATTTTTATTAATACTACTGTGCTGTGGTTATGTAAGATCTGTGTTTGGAAAATCTCGTGAAAGGTATATGGAGATTTATTTGTACTATTTTTGCAACTTCTTTTGGTAAGTCTGTAATTATTTTAAAATAAAAAGTTGAAAAAGAAATGAATTATTTACCTCCCCCCCAAATATTCCTGGGTGATCTGACTGCTGTGTGCAGTGTGGCTTATAGAGGGGCTAGAGTAGAAGTGGGCAGAGCAGTCAGGAGGCTGTTGCATTAGACCAGGGGAGAGATGGTGGTGGCTCAGACTGGGATGACAGTGGAGATGGAGAGGGGTGGGTGGATTCAGATGCATTTTGACATCTTCATGAAAAGGACATTACATAGGAGAGAATGGAGGGCAGAGCAACATCATTTGAAAAATAGGTTCTCCAGGGATTACCTTCAGATGCAATTTAGAATAGACCCTGCATGCCTATAAGTATTTTCATTAGATGTAGATTCAGAATCATTTAGTATACTAGGTATACTGGTTAATAATGCAGATTTTTTCAATAGATGGAGTTACAGATATGTTGATATATATGCGATTTGATATGTATGCTATTTTGTTGTATTGACAACAAGCTTCAAAACTTCATATGTTTCTGTTTTCTTGGAATATAATCCTAGAAGTGGGATTACTAGGTCAAATGGGAGTTCCATTTTTAACTTTTTGAGGAAATGCCATACTGTTTTCCACAGTGGCTGCACCAGTCTGCATTCCCACCAGCAGTGCAAGAGGATTCCTTTTTCTCCACATCCTCTCCAGCACTTGTTGTTTGTTGATTTGTTGATGATAGCCATTCTGACAGGTGTGAGATGGTACCTCATTGTTGTTTTGATTTGCATCTCTCAGATAATTAGTGACTTTGAGCATGTTTTCATATGTCTCTCGGCCTTCTGTATGTCCTTTTTCGAAAAGTGTCTATTTAGGTCCTTTGCCCATTTTTGGATTGGATTGTTTATCTTCCTTTTGTTAAGTTGTATGAGTTCCCTATAAATTTTGGAGATTAAAACCTTATCGGAGGTAACATTGGCAAATATGTTCTCCCATGCAGTGGGCTTTCTTGTTGTTTTGTTGATGGTTTCTTTTGCTGTACAGAAGCTTTTTATTTTGATGTAGTCCCATTAATTTATTTACTCCTTAGTTTCCATTGCCTTAGGTGTTGTGTTGGTAAAGATATTGCTATGACAAATGTCTGCTATTTTGCTGCCTATGGCTTCTTCTAAGATTTTTATGGTTTCCTGTCTTACGTTTCAGTCATTTATTCATTTTGAGTTTATTTTTGTGTATGGTGTAAGTTGGTGGTCTAGTTTCATTTTCTTGTATGTATCTGACCAATTTTCCCAACACCACTTATCGAAGAGACTGTCTTGACTCCATTGTATGCTCTTGCCTCCTTTGTCAAATATTAACTGAGCATAATGGTTTGGGTCTATTTCTGGGTTCTCTGTTCTGTCCCATTGATCTATATGTCTGTTCTTGTGCCAGTACCAGGCAGTTTTGAGAACAGTGGCTCTGTAATATAGCTTCATATCTGGGATTGTGATCCCTCCAACTTTGTTCTTTTTTCTCAAGATTGCTGCAGCTATTCAGGGTCTTTTTTTTGTTCCAGATGAATTTTTTGAAGAGTTTGTTCTAGGTCTTTGAAGTATGCCATTGGTATTTTAATGGGGATTGCATTGAATCTATAGATTGCCTTGGGTAGTATGGACATTTTAATAATGTTGATTCTACTGATCCATGAACACGGTATATTCTTCCATTTTTTTATGTCTTCCTCTATCTCTTTTCAGCGTCCTGTAATTTTCTGAGTAAAGGTATTTTACTTCCTTAATTAAATTTATTCCTAGGTATCTTAATTTTTTTTGCAATGGTAAATGGGATTTTTTTTAGCTTCTATTCCTGTGAGTTCATTATTGGTGTATAAAAAAGCCATAGATTTCTGGGTGTTAATTTTGTATCCTGCTACATTGCCGAATTCATTTATTAATTCTAGTAGTTTTTTGATGGAGTCTTTGGGGTTTTCTATGTACAATATCATGTCATCTGCAAATGATGACTATTTTACTTCTTCTTTTCCAATTTGGATGCCTTTTATTTCTTCTTCTTGTCTGATCACTATGGCTAGCACTTCCAGTACAATGTCGAACAGGAGTGGTGACATTGGGCATCCCTGTCTTGTTCCTGTTCTTAGGGGAAATGGTTTTAGTTTTTGCCCATTGAGTATGATGTTGGCTGTAGGTTTGTCATATAAGGTTTTTATTATGTTGAGGTATGAACCCTCAATTCCCACTTTGCTGAGTGTTTTTATCAGGAAAGGGTGTTGGATTTTGCCAAATGCCTTTTCTGCATCAATTGATATGATTATGTGATTTTTGTCTCTCAATTTGTTTATGTGATGTATCACATTTATTGATTTGCAGATATTGTACCAGCCTTGCATCCCTGGAATAAATCCCACTTGGTTATGGTGTATGATCTTTCTAATGTAATGCTGGATCCAATTTGCTAGAAATTTGTTGAGGATTTTAGCATCTATGTTCTTCAGGGATGTTGGCCTGTAGTTCTCTTTCTTTGTAGTGTCTTTATCTAGTTTTGGGATTAGGGTAATGCTGGCTTCATAGAAAGAGCTTGGAAGTGTGCCTTCCTCTTGAATTTTTTGGAATAGTCTGAGAAGTATAGGTTTTATTTCTTCTTTGAATGTTTGGTGAAACTCTCCTGTGAAGCTGTCTGTCCCTGGGCTTTTGTTTGTTATAAGTTTTTTGATGACTGCTTCCATTTCCTCCTTAGTTATGGGCCTGTTGAGATTTTTTGATTCTTCTTGGTTGAGTTTTGGGAGGTCATATTTTTCTAGGAATATATCCATTTCCTCTAGATTGTTAAGTTTCTTGGAATAGAGTTTTTCATAGTATTTTTTTTACAATCCTTTGTATGTCTGTGGGATCTGTTGTTATTTTGCCTCTTTCATTTCTGACTTTGTTTATTTGGGTCCTCTCTCTTTGCTTCTTGGTGAGCCTGGCTAGAGGTTCATCAGTCTTGTTTATCCTTTCAAAGACCCAGCTCTTAGTTTCATTGATTTTTTGTATTTTTTTTTTGGTCTCTATGTCATTTATTTCTGCTCTGATCTTTATTATCTCCTTCCTTCTGCTCACTCTGGGCTTTTCTTATTGCTCTCTTTCTAATTCTTTAAATTGTAGAGTTAGATAATTTATTACCAATTTTTTCTTGTTTTTTGAGGTAGGCCTGTAGAACTATGAACTTCCCTCTCAGGACTGCTTTCACTGTTTCCCATAGGCTTTGGATTGTTGTGTTTTCATTGTCATTCATTTCCAGGATGTTTTTAATTTCTTCTTTGATCCCTTTGGTAGCCCAGTCATTGTTTAGTAGCATGCTATTGAGCCTCCAATTGTTTGAATTTTTTATTGTTTTTATTGTAGTTGATATCTAATATTATGCCATTATGGTCTGAGAAGATGCTTGATATGATTTCCATCTTTTTAAATTTGGAGAGACTTTGCCTGTGCCCCAATTACTGGTCTATCTTTGAAAATGTCCCATGTGCACTTAAGAAGAATGTATATTCTGTAGCTTTGGGGTAAAATGTTCTGAAGATGTTGAGTAAGTCCATCTGATCTAGTGAGTCATTTAGGATTGCTGTTTCTTTCCTAATTTTTTGTCTAGATGATTTCTCCAGTGATTTCAGTGGTGTATTAAAGTCCCCTACTATGATTTTATTACTGTCAATCTCTCCCTTGATTTCTTCCAGAAGTTTTTTTTAAAATGTATTTTGGTGTTCCTGCATTGGGTGCATAAATGTTTACCAGAGTTATATCCTCTTGTTGTATCGATCCCTTTAGTATTGTAAAGTGGCCTTCCTTATCTCTTGTTATGAGGTCTATTTTGTCAGATATAAGTATTGCTACCCCAGCTTTTTTTGGCATTTCCATGTCTCTACCAAATTTTAAGTTATTTGAGGGAAGGTACTTACACTGTTCAACTTTAAATGAATTATTTTTCTCATCATCAGATGCAAAACAGGATCAACAGTAAAATACATTGATAAGTTCCCCCCATGGACTTTGAATCCAATCGTGAGCTTCCCTTGAGGACTTTTCCTTGTGAAATGTTGGAGTCACTTCCTTCTGGATCTTTGTAATTTAAACCTCTTCTGATTTTCTTTTCTATTGCTTTGAAGGAGTTCTTCCACTAGGGGGCGCTCCTTACTATATGTAAGTCAATTTCTTTTTCTTTTGGAGGCAAAAGGAGACTTCATCAGGTAAAATATGAAAGCAATGGAGAAACAAACAGTAGAAAGTAGAAACTGAACATTTCCTGGCACTTAACTTGGTCTCAGAGTAGCTGACTCACATGCCATTTCACTTGTTATATTATGTGTTGGTATGATTCTGGCCCATGTGTAAAAATTTCCCTCTTCACAATGTATTTCATTTATTCCATCTACAAATATATATTGAGTGTATCCTTTGTATCAGTTATTGTGGATGCTGAGGCTTCATTTGCGGAGAAAATCGACCAAGTCCCTGACTCTATGGAGCTTATTTCACGTGTGGGCAACAGACAATAAGAGAGATAAATAGATTAAATAGGGGACCTGGCTGGGGGTTTACACCCCCAGGACCTGGGAGTCAACCTTGGAACCATTCTCATTCAAGAACTGCCTATTATCATGGAAAGATTAACAACCTTGTTGCCCAAACAGTGAGTCCCACCCCAGCCTCCTACTTCCCCATGTCTGTAATCCCTACTTTCTCATGTAACCCTGTCCTACCCCATATAAGCAGCTGGTTTATGGGGAGCTACAGAGCAGATTTTTGTGGATGACCTGCTGCTCTCCCATACTGCCAGCAGTATTAGAATAAATGCTGGTATATGATTCAAATAAAATAGATTAAATAGGGATAAATGCCAAAGGGGAAAATATGCAGGGTGTATAGGCCATTGCACAAACTTTGACTATTACTCTAAAAGAGATGGGAAGCATTGGGGAATTGGGGACATTTGAGTAGAGGAGTGATGTGATCTGACATATTTTAAAAGAATCACTCTGGTTGTTTTATGGATAATAAACTATAAGGAGATAGGTCTGGGTCCAACTTGTAACAGTGGAATTTGGGAGAAGTTGTTGGATTTTTAAATATATTTTCAAGGTAGAATCAATTGCATTTTCTAAAAGAACAGGATGTGAGAAAAAGAGAATAAAGGAGAACAAGGTCACCATGTTGCATAACACCAATAGCACTGAATAAAATGTGGCTGGTGCCCTCTGGAGTTGTGTAACATAGCAATTCTGTCCAAGATGATGTCAAGGTTTTCTTTTTGAGCAGCTGGAAGGATGGAGTTGCCACTAACTGCAATGGTGAGAACAGCATTGAGAGTATATCAGTAGATCAATTTTGGATATGTTGAATTTGAGATGCCAATTAGATATTTAAATAGAGATGGTGAGTAAGCTGTGGGATGAGACTGGCATTCATAGGAGTGGTTGGGGCTGGAAATACATTTTTTGAGTCAGAGGCATCTAGGTAGTATTTAAAGCCAAGAGATGGATGACATCACTAAGATAGTGAGAGTAGTTAGAGAAGAGAGGGGATAAGGACCCAGCCCTGAAGCACTCCCACATTGAGATGTTAGGAGCACAATGAAGAATGAGCAAAGTAAACAGACAAGATGTGGCCAGGAAGGTAGAAGGGAACCCAGAAGAGAATGAACGGTATTCTGGTTGGCAAGCAAGAATTCTCGATAGACTTTAGCAACATAGAAATTACAAGTGGCCTGGATAAAAGCTGCTTCAGTGGACAGAAGATTCATTGGAGTGGGTATAAGAAAGAAAAGTAGGTGAAAAATTGTAGATGGGAATATAGACAAGTCTTTTGAAGTTTTACTGTCAACAAGAGCAATGAGACAGTAACTGAAATGGTGTGTGGGGTCAAGAGAAGGTATTTAGAATGGAGGAGTGATCACAAGTTTGCTCCCAAAGTACACACTGGTTGCTGGAGTCCACTTGTCCTTATTCACATGTGTTTCTTGGCATAATAGCCAGTAACTCTCATGCTGTATGTTGAGGGAGGGGAAGTTGCCAGCAGGTTTAAGTGGAACAAACTCTAAGGAAACACACAGACAGCCTTTAATAAAACTGGACTTAGAACCTCTGAAGTTAGCAAAAGGAGAGTATCTCCATGTGTGGAAAAAATTGGGGCCATGAGATCTAGCTGTCCCCCTTCCCCATATGGTGATTCCAGCCTTCTTTGCCAACCTTGGAGGATTTGGCCTCAGTTACACTAAAGAGCCCATGGTCCCTTTCCAAAAACATTTATTGTACAGCAGGGTGAGGAAAAGAAATTCTTACAGATACTGAAAGGATGACTAAACCCCAGATAGTGTTTGAACCAAGTGGGAAAACTGACATAAAAATTCAGGCCACAGTTGCGCTAATTATTTTCCTGTTCCTTGGTGAGAAGTGGCCTCAAGAGCAGAAAATAGTGTAGAGCTGGGCTTGCCTCTTAGCTCTGTGCTTTAGTAGTGATGGCTTTGAAAACACATACGAGTTTGGCTGGTTTCCATGTACTGTTTTTATTTGAATTTTTTTCCTATTTCTGTCTTCAAGACCCAGTTCAAGTGTCACCTGTTTTGCAGAACATTCCTTGAGCCTCCTCTTGGGCAAAATGAATCATGTCCTTCTCTGCATTTCATAGCACTTTTCCTCTTTCTCTCTTCTAGCACATACTAATTATATTAGAGTGTGTATGGTTGCAAATGGAAGAGGCAGTAGAAAGTGAGAATAGTTAAGAGAAGAGAGGGGGATAAAGACCCAGCCCTGAGGCTGGGATAAGGCAGTGAATAAGAGCCTGGGCTCTGGACCTAGGCTGCTTGAGTTGAAATTGTGGTTCTTGCAAGTTGCTTAATCTACTTGGGGCTCAGTTTCTCATCTGTCTCATCTTGATTTAGTAGTAGTAGTAGTAGTAGTAGTAGTAGTAGTAGTAGTAGTGCCCTTATAGGAGTTTTATAAAGATTAAAGAAGTTAACACATATGAAGTACTTAGAACAGTGCCTAGCACATAGTAAGCACTCAATAAGCTTTTGCTATTTATCTCTCTTCTCCTTGAGGACCAAGACCATACCTTTATCTTGCCACTAATTATTTCTAGTAGCACTGGTCTTGGCACAGAATACTAGGTGCTTAATACATTTTTATGTAAATAAACCGGGTATCTAATTCAAGTCAATTTAAGTTTGTGTTTAATAGTTTCATATACATATAACCCTTTTATCAGCTCACTTATTTATTCCTATGTACCACTCCTTGTAGTGCTTAAGAATGAAGGTTCTAGAGCCTGATTGCCTAGATCAGTGATGGCGAACCTATGACACGCGTGTCAGAGGTGACACGTGAACTCATTTTTTTGGTTGATTTTTCTTTGTTAAATGGCATTTAAATATATAAAATAAATATCAAAAATAGAAATCTTTGTTTTATTATGGTTGCAAATATCAAAAAAATTCTATATGTGACACGGCACCAGAGTTAAGTTAGGGTTTTTCAAAATGCTGACACGCCGAGCTCAAAAGGTTCGCCATCACTGGCCTAGTTTGTATCATTGCTGTGCCATTTACTAGCTTATTAATCTCTCAGTGCCTCAGCTTCCTCATCTGGAACATGTGAAAAAATATAGGAAGTTAAATACAGAGTTACTGAACATCCAAATGTTAACTCTAGTAAGTATTAATTTTATTCTTAGTTAAAAGATTTAATGAACACCTATATGTGCCAGGGACTGTGATAAGACAATAAGGATGCAGAGATGAATAAGACTTAGTTCCTGTTCTAAGAAAACCCATAAGGGAGTGAAGGAAACAAGAGTGAACAAGTCAGTATATATAGAGGTAGTAAGGGAGGGTAGTTAAGTTTTTATAGAGAAAGTACATTCTGAGCTTTGCTTCTGTGGGTTGAGGGTTCTGGGAAAATAGTATCAAATAGATATCAAAATCCCTTTTGTGGTTCATCAGAAATTAGTTCAATAACAGATTTTTTCCATTAGATTTCCTTAACAAGGGGCCCCATCCTGTATTCTGGGCCAACTATAGTGTATTGTCAGGCCTACCTGAGTGCACCAAACATTTTTTGGTATAGTTTTCCTTGAGCAAAACACCTTTCTCCTTTTGAGTTAATTCAGAGAGCCCTTCCAGACAGAAGATTGCATTTGGGATGCCTCTGTTTTTGCCCCTTCTCTCCCTCCCAGTCAATTTTCTGAAAAGATTAACATTTATGTTCTTACTTTCCTCACCCCAGCAATCAGGTCGAGGCAAAGTAGAGAGTGGCATGTTTTCCAAGAAAAGGCCAGGACCCTTTTCAAACTTACACTTTTAATAGAGACATCTTAGACATGGTGGGACTGGAGCTATATTTAAATTATTGAGATCAAGGGCAGGGTGTGGACAATGAAAAACTTTATGTCTTTCTTCTCTTAGAAAACCAATAAAACCATTGAAACGTGTCTGTCTCCCCCAAGTAGTTAATGAGAACAATAGAATTTAAAGTTCCTGGTGTTCCTCTGGAGCTGATTTTGGCAGGTGATAAGCAGCTTGTAAAAGGGCTTATTATTTGAGTAGAGCTTTGGCTGCCTGACTTTTAAGGTTGATTATTTATTTTGCATGTTGTATAACAGGAGCGTTGGGCAATGTTCAGAAGAGGCCTTCTGGGTGAGAGAGTAAGGGCTTCTTTGAGCATCTCCTCCCAACAGAACCAGATTCCAGCTACAAAATAAGGAGCAAGCTTGTATACAAGGCCTAGGCCATGCCTTTAATATAGCCCCTAACCATCAGGCAGGCCTTTTCATGAGGGGATAAATACGTCCAAACTTTCATCAAGTCCTAGCCCAAGAAAAATATGTGTGTGTGTGTGTGTGTGTGTGTGTGTGTGTGTATAATTTCTCAAATGCACACTAATAAAGTGACCTGCTTTTGAAAAAATGTTTTTAAAGATATATTTTTGTCATTTGCAATAAGCAGTCATATGTGGGGGTCCCTGTCATCTCAGTTATCGCAGATGCTCTGAAAGCTGGGGTTTTCTGCTGATGACAGTGAGAAATAGCCAAGAGATCTTCCCCGCTTTGTGAAGAGTGCCAAGCCAAAATTGTTCAGGCTTTAAAGCGTTGTGCATCTTATCTTGTGCTGGTTTTGTTGGCTCACTGAGAGAGATCCATACATTTTAGAGATAGTGAATAAGGTAACTTCCTCTTCTTCTTATTCTAAACTTAAAAAAAATTAATTGATTTTAGAGAAAGAGAAAGGGTAAGAGAAATATAGAGATAAAGAGATTTGTTGTTCCAATTATTGATGCATTCATTGGTTGATTTTTTTTTAACACACCATCAATGTTTATTGTTCAGTTCTCCCCAGTAGGCCAGTGCTAGGGCTAAGGGGCTGGGACTCTATGAGAAGGTCTGGGGGCCCAGTGTGCCCAGTGGCCCCAAGGCCTGTTGGTCCTCCCCCCTAAGCTTTCCAGGTCAAGAAGTCCTGTGGAGTCCCTGGCTATGTCAGACACAGGAAAGCTGCCTTCATGGAGGAAAAGGACATATGGGGGGAGAGGCCACATGATGCCTCAAAACCTGCCAACTCCAACATGAGCATGTGACAGGAAGGAAACTGAGGCAAGAGGGTAGAACACAGAGGAAAAAGTGACAGGGTGTCTGAAAGTGAAATAGGGAGGACCAGTATCTTTCAGGCCCTGAGCCAGAATGGGGAGAGAGGATTTCCAGGTACTTCCCCTGGCTCTGGAAGAGTGAGTAGGAGAGAAGTGGGGGTTCTGGTCAGTCAGGGGTGAGTCCTGAACAGCTCCATCCCCAGGGGTGTCTGCAGGGCAGCCATGCTTGAGGGGCTGTGCCTGCACAGGTCCTGTGTGCCCCCGCCCTCGGTATGCACCGGAGGGGAGGCAGCTGCATCCCCGCTGGGCCCTCACTGAGCCTTTTTGATCACTTTCTGGTTCTTCAGTATCACATAGATGATGAACAGTCCCACAAACAGGAGCAGCAGGAGGCCAGCAGCTACTGGGGATGGCAACAGCATAGGCTGGGGCAGGAAATACTTGTGGATGACATGCTGGCTGTCGATGAATGGCTGGCATCCAGGGCAGAGCTCTGGTGAGCATTCCCTGCCTTGCCCAGCACCCCCAAGCCCAAACATCCACCTCCCCCATCCTAGGGGCTAACCCTACTCAAACCACTGGGACAGCATTTGCTTTTCTTTAAGATGATGGCCATTTGTGTGCCTTGGTTTGTTTCCTTCCTTCATTTATTTAATAGTTGTTTACTGGGCACTTGCCCTAAGTTAGTGCTGGGGACTAAAAGAATCACCCAGGTGGCGTAGTAGGTGAAGATGATGAGGCTAACCACAATGAGGCTGAGTCCCACCACCTGGTCTGTCCCCATGGCCATTGATCCGCGCTCCGCTCTGGAACACCAGCCCTCATTGATTGATTCTTGTATGTGCCCTGACCAGAGATTGAACCTGCAACTTTGGCGTATCAGGATGATGCTCTAACCAACTGAGCTACCTGGCCAGGGCTTCCTATTCTAAACTTTAAAAGTGGATTGAGCCAGGGCCCTGAAGAAATTGAGATGGTCTTGATAGAAACTTAGTTGTGTCTCCTTTTTCATTTTTCTCTTATTTTTATTGGAACCTGAATTTATGAGGACGTTCTTTTATAGAGGCTATAAGCCAGCGTTTTTGTTAGTTAGTGATATTAGTGAAATGGGAAGTAGCAGGAGGTGATAGGTGCCTAGGAAGAGATTTTATGAGCTATGGAATTAATTGTAGATGCTTTATGGTATTTTGAAGATATGTGTCTTGGGAGAAGTGGCTTTTACACCTGAAATTATTGTATTAGGATGAACCATCCTCCTTCAGAGGCAACGTTTTATTGAAAAAAATCTTGGGAAATGTGAAATCAGATCATCCTCATGGAGTGTGTGAGTGTGACCAGGTTAATTTCTTGTACTAAAGTCTGTAGCATTATGGATGGACCACTGCTTTGGCTCCTATGTTAGTCAGGATAGGCAGTAACAAATGAATGCAGTGACAGATAAACAACAGAGGTTTACTTGTTGCTCACATAAACTTTGATGAAGGTTAGTTGGACTCCTTCTCTCTTGTACCAACACTCTCTGAAACACATGACATTCAAGGGCACCATGGCAGAGAAAATGACAGCTCAAAGCCACATGCCTTGATTGCCTCATCTTAGAAGTGACACACATCACTTCTGCACACATTTCAGTGGCAGGAACGAATCACTTTGCTCTAATTTAACTTTAAGGGAGACTAGGATATGTAGAGGCATACCTGGTATATTTGGTGGCTATTTACAATCTTTGCTACATTCTTTGGTTAGTGACTGACAATTAACTTCCCGCCCCACTCTAGGGAATGTATGAGTGAAGCTGATTGCCTAATTCCGTAACAGGTTGGACTGTGAACATCAACTTACCTCTGACAAATAGTGCCTGTTTTATCTAAGGAGAGGAGAAGGAACAGGCAGTTCTCACCTGCTTGTCAGTTACAGTCCTTTTCCTTTATCCACCTCATTACTCACCATGAAACATATTCTCCCTTCTGCTTCTGGCCTAAGAGTCATATGAACATAAAATTGCCCCCAGGTCAAACACCTCTGTCACTCTTCCCAGGCTCTAGGTATGACTGGAGCTGTGGAGTGTTCGATCAAAAAGTGAGAGAGTTGTTCTTTATGAGGTTGAGCTCAGAAGGTCAGGACAGGCTGTCCATGTCTGCCGTGGTCCTAATGCCTCAGGGCTGGTTCACCATATGGTGAACTCTCTGACAAGACTGAGTGAACAGAATTCCCCAGTGTCCATGAGTATCACTGAGAGGGAACTTACTTCTCTACCAAAGCCAAGTTCTCAATAGCTAAGGTGGTCCTTCTCCCAGGAGGAGTATGACCAGTGGAACCATTTCCAGATTCTCACTAGGAGTGAGGATCAAATTTCTAGAAGGGACCTGAGGTAAAAAGTGGCTGGCTGCTCCTCATAGTGTTTAACTGAACCATAACCACTAGAGTATAATAGTGTGTGTGTGTGTGTGTGTGTGTGTGTGTGTGTGTGTATCCTGTGGTACTTAATGATTGGTTTCCTGGCCCTTGCAACAATTTGCTTCTGTCATTGTTGTTTTCCCTTTGAATCTCTAAGGAAATAATTTACTCTTAACTTCCTTTAGTTTTTTTTTGCAGATATTTTCTTTTAAAAAAAATCTTTATTGTTGAAAGTATTACATAGGTCCTCCTTTTCCCCCCATTAACCTCTTCCAGCCCGCTCCCATCCACTTCTCCCCTCCCCAGGTCCTTACCATCCCATTGTCTGTGTCCATGGGTTATGCATATATGCATATATGCATACAAGTTCATTGATTGATCTCTTCCCACCCTCTCTCCCCTACCTTCCCTCTGAGGTTCAACAGTCTGTTCATGCTTCTACATCTCTGGGTCAATTTTTGATCATCAGTTTATTTGGTTCATTAGATTCCACATATGAATGAGATCATGTGATATTTATCTTTCTCTGACTGGCTTATTTTGCTCAGCATAATACTCTCCAGGTCCATCCATGCTCTTGCAAATGGTAAGAGGTTTTTCTTTTTTATTGCCACATAGTATCCCATTCTGTAAATGTACCACTGTTTATTTTATCCACTCATCTGCTGGATAAAGACTGTTTCCAAATCTTAGCTATTGTAAATCATGCTACTATGAATATAGGAGTGCATATATTCTTTCGGATGAGTGTTTTGAGTTTCTCAGTGTCTTTCATAGGGGAGGAGTGGTTAGAGTCAATGTAGATCAACCTGAGGAGTATAAACTTGCCAGAATTTCAGTTCAGCCTTCTTGCTTCTGACATACATACCTTTCTGAAGTGCAGGCCCTAAACCAGATGTAAGTTAGCCACAGAGTAGTTTGTTGGCTGATTAGCTGGTTGGCTTAGGAAAATGGGAGGGGTGGATATAAATGTAAGGAGGTAGGGGTTAGGAAGGGCTGTATTTGAAAGAGGGTCACGTTGATTAGTTTTCACGTTGCCTTCTTTGCTATACTCTGTGTGGGTCTTGTTATCTTGATTCTAGTTGAGACTCACCCAAACAATCAATTCTTAAATATAAATCACATCCCCTTATAGAATCACTGCAAAACTCATTGTGGAGAAAATATTTCTAAGAGTCAGATACAGCATTCACTTCGGTTGGAGTTTACCGTTTAAATTTATTTCACACATGTATTATGGCCTTTACAATGTGTTCTTTTTTTCTCCTTTATCTTTTGTTTTTTAAATTTATCTTTTAACTATAGTTGACATACTGTAATACTGCAATATTATATGGTTTCAGGTATACAATATAGTGATTCAACATTTGTATACCTTATGAAGTGATCGCCATAAGTCTAATACCCATCTGTCACTGCACATAGTTATTATAGTACTAGAGGCCCGGTGCACGAATTTGTGCACAGGTGGGGTCCAGCCAGCCCACCCCGAGCAGGAGGTTGGCTGGCTGGCCCTGCCCTCTGGTCGAACTCCAGCCCAAGGGGACAATTTGCATATTAGTCTTTTATTATATAGGATTATTCCCTCTGCTGTACATTACATCCCCATGACTTATTTTATAACTGGAAATTTGTACTTCTTAATCCCCTTCTTTTTCCACCCATCCCAATCCCCTTTGCTCTGACAACCATCAGTTTGCTCTGTATCTGAGTTTGTTTGTTTTGTTTTTTAGAGTCTACAAAGAAGTGAACTCATATGGCATTTGTCTTTCTCTGTCCAACTTATTTTACTTAACATAATACTGTCTAGATCCATGCATAGAATGTGTCCTTAATTGTTCCTCAGTTGTTCCAGATTTAATAGCTTTTAAAAGTTTCTTCACAGCCCTAGCCAGTTTGGCTCAGTGGATAGAATGTTGGCCTGCGGGTGGAAGGGTCCCAGGGTCGATTCTGGTCAAGGGCATGTGCTTTGGTTGCGGGCTCAATCCCCAGTGTGGGGCATGCAGGAGGCAGCCGATCAATGATTCCCTCTCATCATTGATGTTTCTGTCTCTCTCTCCCTCTCCATTCCTCTCTGAAATCAATAAAAATGTATTTTAAAAAGTTTTTTCACATAATCTTTCAAAAAGAGAGAGAACTCATAGACATGGACAACAGTGTGATGATTGTGGGAGGGAGGAGGTGGAGGTGGAAGAGGGTATAGAGGGATAAATAATGATGGGGGGAAAAATAAAGAGAAAAAATATTTTAATTCTAGTTGGGAACCCAGCATTTGATGGTTGCTGTTTACATTTTCTCTTTCCTGATAACAAAATTTTGATTCTTCAATTTAACATTTTCATGTCTTCCTCTTCCTATTTCATATCCTTGCTCTTGATTGCCACTTTCCTCACTAAGTTTTCTCCCCCTCCCCAATATCAAATGCTAAGTTTTCCCCTCTTTCCATATCTTTGATTTGAGGTGTGTATAATTTCTAGTAAAAATTTTAAGTGATAGAAGATAACTAACGTTTAGCCAGTTAGAATCTTATGTGATCTTTCCAAGGACTTCAAAGTAATTAGTCTTAAAAACTAATACTCCATGTAGTACTTTGTTTATCATCTCCAAATATCTGGAAACTAGGTAGGGGCTGATTTTACTCCTATTTTCAAAATGGTCAAATCAAGGTTCAGTGATGATAAATAACTTTTGCATTATCATCATCCTCCTGGTTGTTTCATGTCCAGACCAAAGTAATGAAATGATGGCCTGTGGATTCCACATTAGTTCCTCCATCCAGGGCTAAAAATGACACTGGGATGGGCTGAGGGAGACCGCTCTGCATTATGTAGGGGTCAATGGTCTGGTAGAGGCAGAACTCTGGGGCTGAGGTCCCCAGAAGGCAGCGACCCCAGCATTTACACAATCCCCCTTTTATATCCTGTGCATAGCTGGGCCTATGTGGCTTGGCTCAGCTCTCCCAGTAGTAGTCCCTGTCTATAAAGGACGTGAACACTGGGGATTTAGCTGTCAATAATGTTATGAACAACAGAAATTTTCGAGTGTTGCTTCTTTTTTTTAAAATGATGGACTTCATTTTTTAGAATTATAACATTTAAATGTTTTTTAAAATTGATTTTAGAGGAAGGAAGGGAGAGGAATAGAGATAGAAACACCGATTAGAGAGAAACATCATTGATTGGCTGCCTCCTGCACCCCCTCTCTGGGGATCGAGCCCACAGCCTGGGCATGTGCCCCGACTGGGAATCTCTTGGTTCCTGGGTTGATGCTCTACCATTGAGCCACATTGGCTGGGCAAGTGTTGCTGCTTAAAGTAAGAAGTGATGGTTGAGAATGAGAGGGAGAATGGTCTTCTCTGCAGCTTATCAAATTAAGCAGTAACCATGAAAGTGATTTCTGGATTGTAAAAATATGGAACGTGTGGCTATTGCTATTACATTATAAGTTGCATGTGTTGTTTTTCTCCCAAGATTTTTAAGGGCTCAAAAATCTCAAATATTGCTACAGCTAAGAAACTTCAAAATTTATTTAGCTTACTTCTGATTAGTACATTTATTTTTTGCTTAAAATAGAGCCAGTGCCTTATTTATCATTTTTTACCAGCTTCACTGAGTTATAATTGGTATACAAAAAACTGCAAATAATTTATATGTGGAATTTGGTGAGTTTGGACACATGGATGGATGTACACAACCTTATACTAAAGTAAAATAAGTCATTCACAGAAGGACAAAGTCTACATGATTCCTCTTATATGAGGCATGTAAAATAGTCAAAGATATAGAAGTAGGCAATAGGATGGTGGTTATCAGGGGATGGGGAACGGGGATATAGGATGTTATTGTTCAGTGGGTGTAAAGTTACAGTTATATAAAGATCAGTAAGTTCCAGAGATCTGCTGTATGACATAGTACCTGTAGTTAACAGTAAGGTATTGTGTACTTAAAATTTGATGAGTGCAATTATATGTCATTGGGTTTCCCTAAAGGTCTGCCTAAGCAGGAGAAATCACCTCTTTAATTTCCTCAGTGCCTCATAGTTCTGGGACAATGCAGAGATGCTCCTCTGTTGGAAGTTAGAGCAAATTCCCCAAGCCAGTGTTGCCCCTGCTTTGTCAGCATGGCCTCATTTTTATTGTTAGTTATTCTTCCAAGTTTTCTGTCACTCAAAGCTGTCTGAGCCAGGGAGTTGGTGTGGGGACAGGGGATTTTGAGACCTGGCTCGATGCCAAGCAGATATTTAGTAGAACAGCACTTAACCCCAGGCCAGGCTTCTGGCACCTTCTGTTCTCTGGAAATTTGCCCCAAACCTGGAAGGAATAGCTGCAAACTCCCTCAAATACACAGATAGAGCACTAAAGCCACAAACTTTATTCTTTATTCCCCAGGCCTTTTCTAGCACCTTGTTTATAACCTAGCTCTAAAGAGTTTTGTAATCTGCTTTCCTAGCCATATACAGGAAGAGGTATTGGAGTGGGGGTTGGGGTGGGGGTGGGGTGGAGAAGCTCAGATAAATTGTCAGGGGAAGTGCCTGCTGAAGGCCTGATATCCTGAGAGGAGACAGAAAAACAAAGTAGCATAACACAATTAAGGATGTTGATTCTGATTACCCTGAGTTAGCCTAGTTAAAACATCTGGGAAGCATGTAGTATACACATGCATATTTCATGTCATCAAAAATACTGTTTAAAGTTTTGGCATTTAAAGGATAAGATTCCCCTATCTGTACAAATCCAATTATTTCTATCTGCCATACCTCATCTAAACCAGAATTATGAGGTATTCCCTCTAATGACAATACAATGCCTTTTTATAGTAAGAATTTGAAGTCCTGAGAGGGGCTGAAACTAACACTCATTTTGTAAGAGTGATTCAAGCATTGAATAATAATGTGATTTGCATGCTGAATTCATTCATTCTCTGATTTGCTCCTCCTAGAGGTGTCACGTTTCAGATTTCATCCCAGACTCCATCAACTGCCCATAGGTTTTTTCCCCCCCTCACATTTCTTCCATTGGCCCAGAAGTTGCCTGAATCCTCCCTGGGAGCCTAAACTGTGTGGGCTTGCAGTTTAGGGCTTGGGGTCCCAGACAGGAAGTGACCTCAATCCTCAGATAAGTCACTGCTGGCTTCTTGCCTGGGTTCACTGTGCTGATGAACCAGCTCAGCCTATTCGTCACTAACTCTGACTCAGAGGTCTGGGCAGGGCACAGAGGCTGGTGTGCAGATTCCACTCTGGCAGCCTATCCTGTTTGCATGACCACGAGCTTTCTGACGCTGCTCTGAACTGGCAGGCCTTGGTTGGGAGGTGATTTTGGTTGGGCCAGGGCTTTCTGCTGCTGTCATATGCATCTGCAATTACCTCCCTCCTTTTGGCTGATTAATAGTCTGGTCACGCACCTCTGCCAACAGAAAGGTCTGTTTTGTTCACTCCTCCTCCTGACCCGCCACCCCATGACAGAGTATGATTGGCTTGGCTCAAAGCAAAGAAGCAATGAGGCTGCTGAGCCCATAAAGCAGTCAGAAACATGCCTCACTTAGCCTGTATAATTGTAATGTCTTAGCTTTGCCTTTTCCCTCCCTTCCCTGTTTTGGCCCTTAACATGCTTCACTGGGGGATGGTTTCTAATTGGGAGATTTACTGCTTCTGCCTTCTTTGGGAATGATTCTTATTTAGTAGAATTACTAAACAGGGCACTAAAATGTGGTAGAGCACTGGACTGGGAATCAGGAAAACTGGGTTCTGGTCCTGGATCAGCTGTGGTCTGCTGTGGGATCTTAGACAAATCTCTTATTCATCTGCCAGATGAGAGGGCATTATGGTTGCATTAGATGTTCTCTAAGGTATAATACAGGGGTGGAGAACCTTTTTTATTTGCCAAGGGCCATTTGGATATTTATAACATCATTCATGGGCCATACACAAAATTATCAACTTAAAACTTAGCCTGCTATATTTGGCCAAACATTTAATTAACTCACCCCTAATGCCTTGGCAGGGCCAGACCAAATGATTTCTCAGGCCTTATACAGCCCGCAGGCTGGACGTTTCCCACCCCTGGTCTAAGATCCAAACCTTCCATTCACTTTCCTGTTCATCAGACAGAAATGTTTTGGTCCATTTCTAAGAGTGTCTTCTCTTTTCCTTAGTATCCATGTATCTCTTCACCTGAACCTCTCTTTTGGTGAAGTAGTTATTAATCTATTTCTTTTGAAAGCTGCCTTAGAATATGAGAAGACTGTATTAGAGACACATAAGTTCTGGGAGTTTTGATTTTGGAACTGCCATACGGAATTCAGGATTAATAGAGTTCCTGTAGTCCCATGTAGAATTGTAATCACTGAATTACAGGGAGATTAGCCCATTCATCTGCGACACAGAGAGATTTGGAACTAGACATCTCAGCCTCAGTTTACTGTCTTGTGAGAGACTGGAGTGAGTACAGAAGGAATATGCTCTGCCATCACCTCCCCGCTCATCCTTAGCACTGCCCAGAAAAATAAGGGAAATGGTTAACAAGGGTGTGGCAGCAAAGTTGGACATGCATACCAGATAAGTAGCAAAGTTTGTTAAATGCCCACTGTTTGGTGACTGAGCCAGGCATTGTGGAACAGAAAGACTAAGAGGACAGCTTTCTACAAACAAACACTGCCTGTTCTTGCTTTTGGGCCTTCATCAAGTTGTTTTCTCCAATTGGCATGCCCTCCTTCTTCTCTTAGCTTATTCAAAACCCTACCCATCCATCAAGTTCTACCTCTTCTGTTAATTTCAGCGGGTAGTTATTGAAGACCTCCCAGTTACTGAGCCCGTTTTGAGGAATACAAAGATGAATAAAGACTTAGTACCTATGCCTGGGCTGACTGTACTCTTTCGTCCTGCTGGCATCACTGTTGCTTCATGGATGTTCCTTTCTCCTTTCCAGCTAAAACTTAAGCTCCTGAGGGCAAAGGCTATGTTTCAGGGGTCCCCCAACCACTCCAAGTTGGGTGACTCACTAGAAGGACTCACAAGACATGCCAACAAGTTTTACTAACAGCAAAGGTTTATTGCAACAGAGAAAGGCAGCGGGGGTGGAGGTGATACATGCATTGGTCAGATGCAGGCTTCCAAGTCCTCCCCTATCCAGGGCCACACAGGAACTAGCAGTAAACTACAGGGACACCTGTGACATGCCTCTGCCCAAAGAAGCCCACTCAAATATCAGGGCCTGAGGCTTTTATGAAATTTAACTTAGGAGTCCAACATTGAAACCAGGTATATCATGCATCCTGTTAAACAATCCTAAGAAGTCCTTATGAGTTAGTACAACATACCCCATTTCCCTGGACATACATATAGCACCATCAATCAGTGACATGAGGGCCATATTCCCAGGGTTAGGTCTAGTGTCAATTATGATTCCAGGCTCCCCTAGAGACATGAAAGGACTGATCAGCTAGACTTCCTGTATTAACTCTTTCTTCCAAACTGTGTCTTACGTATTTCATATATCCTCTTAGCATGGAAGAACACAATGCCTGACTCTTCTCTGAGCTCAATTCATATATATATTTTGTGTCCCCAAAAATGTATATACACTTTGAATAATTATTAATTCCAATGGGTTAAATTTGGGAAAAAAAGAGAACTATCAACTGAGCTATCAGAAAATAGTGTGTATACATTTTTGGGGATACCCTGTATGTGTGTACACTTTGTTGCAATATATATATATATATATCACTGTCTAGTTGCTATGTCCAGCCCCATAGATATTGGCACTTTAACACATCCAAATATGAACTTGAATTCTGAAGTGCCTTACACTGCTTTTCTCCATCTCAGTAATTGTCAGCATCATTTACTCTTATTACTAAAGCCCCCGATTCTGGGTGTTATCATTTATTCTCCTTTTCCCTTCACCTCCCACAGCCAATCAGTAATTCCTACTGATTCTGACTCTTAAGTATATCCCAAAGGTGACCACCTCTCATCCTCTCATTTACCCTAATCTATAAACCATTATCTTTCATCTGAATTACTTGCCTTCTATATGTTTCTATTTGTGTTTCCTATGGCCTGTTCTCCATTCACTACCCGGAGTGTTCCTTCAAAATGTACATCAGATTATGTCACTCCCTGCTATTCACAACCTTCAATGGCTTCTCAACATGCTTGCATTAAAATTCAAACATTTTACTCCCCTGCTCACTCATCATGCTCTGGCCTCAGAACGAGTGGGTCTGTTCCCTCCTCACATGATATTCCTTCTTCCAAGACTGTTCCTCCCCTAACTCTTCAAATGCTTATATCCTTCTTATCCTTTATGTTTTATTCCACAGTCAGCACCTCATGGAGACATCCTCTGACCATTCCAAGGTAGCTTTGCCCTTCCCCTCATCTAAAATCATGACTATGTATTTGTTTATATATTTGTTTTCACTCAACAGTGACTAGAATGTATGCTCATGAGGGAACACACTTATTTTTTCTCTGTCCCCAGTGAGATCCCCTGTATCTAGCATTTTGCCAAATTTGGAGTAGGCATTCAAAAAATACTTGTTGATGAATATAGTAGACAATTAATAAATAATCATTACTTCATTACTTAAACTGATGAGCTTATCTCTGCCCTTAAAGCTTACATGCTACTAAGGAGTTGAGTAGAAAACACACACACCAAAATATACAGAAAGATCTTCTGTGCCTTCTGGTAGACAATATAGGACATGTCAGTGTCCTGGATAGGAGAAATCAGCAAGCAGCGGAGGGGCCACATCAAGTAGCTTGAATCTCTACAGCCCAATGGTCTCTTTGATGGTCTTCTAGGGGCTGTTTAAAGGGAGATCCCAGCAGTCTAGAAATTTCGAATGGAAGGCAAGGATCATGGAGAGTTGATATCTTTTTCCAGGGTAGTGGCAGTTGTGTTTTTGCCAGAGCAGCACCCACTGTATGGTTGCACCATGTTTCTGGCTTCTTCAAAGCCTGGCTTTATGAATATCAAGAGATCTCGTGGACTGTCTAGTATTGTTTAATAAATTTTCTTTCTCCTTTAACTAGTCAGAGTGGGTATTGTAGTTTGCAACTAAGAAATCTGACCTATCCAATAGGTTGAAAAAAAGATTGAAAATCAGAATCCTGTGTTGTAATTGACATTTAAGCTTGTCTGGGGATCTTAAAATTATACTGACATTGGAGGAATTACATCAAAACTGAACCAACATATATAGCCATATCAAAGTGATATGCTAAGTTTAAGGCAGAGTTGTTTACTTATATACCTGGGGGAAATTGTATATATTTTTATATGTTTATAATGCACCATTTAAAAATGAACATTTTGAACATTTGCTTCTTTAAGTTATATGCTATTGTAATCCAGTGTAATCTTTTTATTGCGATTATATTAGTTACTATGGAAAAATACTAAAAATATTTTAAAAGACAAAACTAAACTATAGTGTTTGAGGCTTCAACTTGGGTGATAAAGCTATAAAGGAAAGAAAGGGATTCCCATAAAAGTCGGCATGGTGGTTAATTTCAGAATTGGGATGGACATATGTTGGGCTTCTAAGTTAGCTGGCAAAGCCCTATTTCTTTATCTATATGGTAATTAAGAAATATTTACTTTATAATACTTGATATGCACTTTTCCATTTGTTATATTTTACAATTAAAATGGTTAAAAATATGTATATCAATAAGTCAGATGTGAATTATTTTCTGCAAATGTCCTCTGTGTGTTATTTCAGGATCCCTGAAGGCTTTGTTATGGATTTTGTCTCTGGAAACACATGAAGTCCCATATAAATTTAACAGAAAGTTAGCTTAAAAAATCAAAGTTATACAAACAGACACCATTTCCCCTATCAAATTGGCAAAGACTTACAGGTGATGTTATTACTCAGTATTGGTGAAAGTATGAAAAGATGGACACTTACATGCTCTGCTGTTAGAAATGTAAATGAGTACAACCTTTCTAGAAAGTCATTTTGCAATCTGTAACAAGGGCCTAAAAATAGTCATAACCTTTTCCCCAGTAAACTCAATTCTAGGAAATTTATGTTAAGGAAATGACCAGAGATGTACAAGAAGATATATGTACAACATTGCAACAGTTTTGTAATAGTGAAATCTTAACAACATACATGTTTAACACTAGGGAGATAGTATAATCACAAGATAAAATATTATGCACACATCACATCAATGTGGATGATTTTTAATATAGGAACATGGAATAATGATGCTGATGGCCAATATTTATTGATTACTTACTATTTTACAGGACCTGCTAATCCTATTTACATGAATTCTCTCATCCTTGCAACAACACTTGAAGGTGAATACTATGGTTAGTCTCATTTTTCCCCCCTGACTTTCTTTAATTTATTCCTTCTATTATTATTTTGCATCACATTTATTATTATACAAATAAACAAAATTATTTATTGATATCATCATAGACACATATAGACTTGAAAATTACATAAAGGAGTTTCCAAATTAAAGGATACCATAGTAATTAAAAAAATACAGTTTTCAGCAGCTCATATGGAAATTAGGATTAACTCTTTTATAATATTTTGTTTTGTACAAATAGAATCATAACTGTTGCCTATACTGCAAAATATAAATATATAGAACAAAACTAACCTTATTCTGAGCAAGGTTTATTCTCATTTTACAGATAAGAAAACTGAGGCTCAGAAAGTTTAAGTAACTGGTCACACTAAGTAAGCAGTAGAGCTGGGGATTGAATCCAGGCCTGAGTACTCCAAATTCATATAAAGGCTGTTAACAGTAGTAATCTTTAGGTGAGGGGATTATAGTGATTTTTTCTGCTTTATATTTCCCTTTATGCTTTTAATTATATGAAATAATCACTTTAACTTTTATAATCAGAAAAAAAATAGTTGCCCCTCACAGATATTCTTGCCACACACAGATACACTGACTTCTGGCGGAAGTGTCAAGGAATGAGGGTAGGGCCAAGGGTCTTGAGGCAGGAAATACTAACAAGTTTACTTGGACTCAACTCCTCCTGTTCCATGACTAGTCCAGGGTTTTCCTAAGAACACTGCCACCTAACTACGGACTGGAAAAGCAGCTGCCTTGGTTTCAGTTCCTTACGTTTGTACAAGTAGAATCTTGCTGAGGAAGGGAATGGCATATGGGCAATGACAAAGGACAGCACCTGCCTGCTTTCTGAATTTCCTACAAACATTGCCTGCTTAAATTTCTGCATTTCGCACTGCTTGCCTGCTAGCCATATGTTATACAGTAGGAACTCTGATTTGGCATCTCTTATAGGCTTCTCTGCCATGCCTACCTTCATACCAGGCGTCAGGTAGCCTCCTTCTGGCTCTGGTTAGGGAGCAATCTAATCTAGGAGGACTCGTGGCTCTCAGTGGGTCCTATTAGCTATGTACTATTTCCATAAGTATATAAACTACTCCACCTTCAAAACTAGTCTCTTCCCAAAACTTGTATCTTTTGAAGGAAGATGAGACAAGAAAATGCAGCAGACTTAGTGTAAACCCTTCTCCAGGCCTGGGGAAAACTTATTCAACACTCCAACCTTACTAAGAACTAATCAATATATGAATGTATGACACTCAGAGTTTGCCTCAAGGTTAACACAGAGACTTGGGAGTGAAACTTAGCTCTCCTGCTTCCTAGGCCTCCCTGTGCTGTCTATATTTAGCCAAGCTGCCCCGAGCCTTGTCCACTTTGTCTGAAAGCCAAAGTAGGCACACAGTTTGCTCATAAACATTCCTGTGCTTGCCAGCTCATGCCAGCCAACCATTCAGATGTGGTTTTAAAATGCGAGCTTCCCCTTGCGCCCAGCTCCTAGGGCCTACAGGGAATACACACCAAGGGATCAACAGCCCAAGTTTTTTCCCAAAGCCAAGTGACCTCAGCCAAATGCCTTAAAATGAAAGGCGTGTCTTTTACTGCTTCATCTTGGCAGGGCTCAGTGAATGACTCCCTCTCAGACCCACTGTTCCTGGTCACAGTTCTTTGAGTGTGTTGACCTACTTTCTCCCCTTCAGAGGGAAGACAGAAACCAATAAATGTCTCCAGTGAGGACTCTTGCTTTCAGGAACATTGATTCTGTCTTTTGCACCCCCCCCCCAACCAGTCCTTTTCTTGCTCCATTATCATTCTGCTATAACCACGTCAAGCTTCACTGAACCAGAACCCTGAGTGTTGCTTACTGTCCCCTTATGCAACTGTTTTCAAGATAGAATGGCATCATATGATTGGGGCCAGAGCCCTTCCACCCTCCTTTCCCTACTACAAGCTCATCATTAAGTGGCACAAGCTCCACTGAAGTTCCTACTGTATGAGGACTTTTTTGGAATAAAAATTCTCTGATTTCGGCCACCTTATACCATATGACTGGCAGCATTAGGGACTGAAAGACATCCAGCTTGAGACTACTGACTAGGCTTAATACACCTGTGGTGTGGGCCTCCAGGAAGTTTCTTAGGTGACTCAGCTCTTCATTTGCTTTGACAGGCAGAACCTCTCTTTGGACAGTATGTACAGGTGACTCACAAATTTCTTCATTGAGATTTACTGTAGCTAATTGATCATTTCAGGCTGTCCTTACCCTTCCCAGTCTTCCTGCTGTTGTGCACTTCCTCTAGCCATTAGCTGGAATGAGCTTGGAAAATATGTACTCATTTTAATGTCAATCAGAGAAAAGACAATTAGAGAGATACATCTACTGGGGCTAGAGATAGGGTGTGGATGGGTCACATAAATATATTTACAGTGTCTTTTGGATTATCTGCTGGTTTTAATATCTGCCATGTCTGTTCTCCATGACCGTGGGTAATTGAGTGTATCTTATTTAGCTCTCCTATCCCTGGGTGGGTTGTCTCCTTTCTCCCCCACTTCTTTCTCTGTACAGAGCAGATTAGAACCAGCCTGCCTTGTAGCATCCTATCAAATTTCATTTACATTGGATAACATGGGATTTTAAAAATGTTCCAGGTCATGCCCAGCCAGTGTGGCTCAGTGGTTGAGCATCGACCTATGAACCATGAGGTCATGGTTCGATTCCCGGTCAGGGCACATGCCTGGGTTGCAGGCTCGATCCCCAGTAGGGGGTGTGCAGGAGACAGCCAATCAATGATTCTCATCATTGATGTTTCTATCTCTCTCTTCCTCTCCATTCCTCTCTGAAATAAATAAATACATAAAATTTTAAAAAAGGTTCCAGGTCCTTTTCATCAGCTCCAAAATCACATTGGAGCGAAATTGCTAGAAGAGGCTGCACTTCAGCTTCTCTCAGCACTGCTGGGCCAGAGTCAGGGTGAGTCCTCCCTCTGGCGAGCAGAGCAGGCAGCACGTGGTAAGACAGGGTGTGACTGCAGACAACAGTCAAGGATCTCTACTTCTAGGGGGAACTTTCATACCTGTGGTTGTGAAGTGTCTGACCCCTATCCAGTAATCTGGATTGGAGGCAGGATGAGAAGGAGTATTGGACAGGACCTCTACATTCCGAGAACTGGCGACTGGGTGGGGCATGAGGATGAATTATAGACTGTGGGTAGAAAGAATGACACTGTTGAGAAGATGAATGATGGAAGGGACAATAATGAATGTTATTACCTTGATATATGCCTCCAAATTTCCCTGAGACTCTAAAGCAGGGGTGGGAAACCTTTTTTATGCCAAGGGCCATTGCCATTTGGACTACTTATAACATCACTAGTGGGGCATACAAAATTATCAACTTAAAAATTATCCTGCTATATGGTATCAAACATTTAATGAATTCACCCCCAATGCCTTAGCTGGGCCAGACCAAATGATTTCACGGACCTTATATGGCCCTTGGCCCAGATATTCCCCACCGCTGCTCTAAAATGAGAAGAGCCAGACTGGCAGAGTAGAGAAAAGGGTGTAGCACTTGAGGAGCCTGCCCTGTCTTAGACAACACACTGTAGCACAGCATTGTCTTATAAATCTTTCTGTGATGAGGGAAATATTCTTTGTCTGTGCACTCTACTGTGGTAGTCATTAGCCACATGTCGCTTTCAAGCACTGGAAATGTGGCTAGTGTGACTGAAGAACTGAATTTAAGATTTTATTTTAATTAATTTAAATTTACTGAGCCACATGTGGCTAGTGACTATCCCATGGGGGCAGCACGGCTCTTAGAGTCACAGTTGACAGGCAAGTGGAGTCTACCACAGTGGTTTAAAGCACAGTCTCTGCAGTCAGCAACCCTGGAATAGACCCAGAATTGCAACGTTGGATGAGTTATCTAGCCTCTTTGAGCCCATTTCTCCATCTGTTAGATGAAGATTATAACAGTGCCTACATCACAGAGGGCTGTTGGAAATATTAAATCAGATAATCCATGTGAACTCTTAACAAAGTGCCTGGCATCTCTAGAGCTCTCAGTAAATGGTTGCTGTTATGTTTTGATGTTAAGATGTTATATGTTTAGTCCTGTCTTATTTTCTTGTGCATTGGCTCTAGTCGCTGAGCACCAATAGATCAACCTTGCTAGTGCCTAGAGGTGTGAGGATAATGACATTTGTCTGTATTGACTCCTTTGAGCTCCATAGCAAAGGATCTGTTATTTGATTTTGCAACTTTATTGTGTCTGAGCTCTGAACGAAATGAGATTTTAAAATGAAAGAAAAGATGAAGTAGTCAAGGTCAGAATAATAATATTTTAAAAAATCCCATGCCTCGCATTCCCAATTTCCCATTCATGGAACAGACATTTACTTAATATTTACTGAGAGACTAGTGATTACAAGCACAAACTCTAGAGCTAGACTGCATGGGCTTGTATCCACTACTTATTAGCTGTGTGACCTTGGGCAAGTTACTTAACCTCTCTGTCTCTATTTCCTTATTTGTCAATTGGTCATAATGCTAGTGGCTACCTTATAGTGTTGTTGTAAAGATTAAATGAGTCACAACATGTAAAACACAAAATTACTTGGCACTGATAAACACTTTATAAATAAATGATGTGATTACTATATGCTAGGCCAGGGGTCCTCAAACTTTTTAAACAGGGGGCCAGTTCACTGTCCCTCAGACCATTGGAGGGACGGACTATAGTTTAAAAAAAACTATGAACAAATTCCTATGCACACTGCACATATCTTATTTTGAAGTAAAAAAACAAAACGGGAACAAATACAATATTTGTATTTGCATGTGGCCCGCGGGCCGTAGTTTGAGGACCCCTGTGCTAGGCACTACATTAAGTACCAGAAAAGCAAAGATATGTTAGTACCATCTCTGCCCTAATTAAGGTTATACACTAGTAGAGGAAGAAAGATACCTGAACATATAAATATAATAAGGTGTTATAGACAATAAAGATAGAAGCATGCACAGAATACTGAAAGGACATTGAGAAAGAAGAGATCAAGTTGGGTTGGTTGGAAGGCAATCTAGAAACTTTTAATAAAGCTGTAGAACAGGTTATGGTAAGGAGTATTGCAGGCACATATTAAACATGGATGATAAGTGCACAGGACTAAAAGCAGTTGATAAAATTGGTATGTCTAGGATGTAAGGAAGAGGGAGTAGGTGGAAGATAAGTTTGGAAAGATCAGCAGGAAACAGATCCTGAAAGGCCTTTAAAAAAATCCTCGCCTGAGGATTATTTATTGATTGATTGAGAGAGAGAGAGAGAGAGAGAGAGAGAGGAAGGGAGAGAGAAAGAGTGAGAAACATTGATGTGAGAGAGAAACATTGATTGGTTGCCTCCCGTACGCACCCCAACCGGGGATCAAACCTGCAACTTAGGTATGTACCTTGACCTGGAATCAAACCTGCAACCTTTTGGTATATGGGATGATGCTCCAACCAACTGAGCCACCTCGCCAGGGCCTGAAAAGCCTTTTAAGTTCAGTTTAAGAAATTGTACTTTATCTTGAACAATGGTAACCAATTTAAGGGTTTTTAAGTAGGTAACTACCATGATCAAGTCATTTTAGAAGGACCCCTCTGGCAGCAGTGGGGGTGAGACTGGAGGCAGAGACACCAGTGAGAGGGCTATTATAGTAATCTAGACATGAGTTACTAAAGGAACTATCATGGGGGTGGAAAGGTGGGGAATGGTACTGGAGATGTTAAACGAAGAGATCCAGTCAACTGATGAGTAAGTGGTAGACAATACAGAAGGAGAACCAATTTTGGAGATTTTTATGGAGTCATTATGGGACATGTTGGCTTTATGTAAGGCAGTTTGGTATGTGGTTTAAAAAATGGGAGAAAGAGGTTAGGACAAGAGATTCAAAGATATCAGTCCCTCTTCTCATTCTCCACTTCCTTCTTAAATTATCTATTCCCAGGGCTTTAAATACTCTCTTTATGCTGATGTTACTCTCCAAACTTTCATCTCTAGCCCTGACCACCTCACTAAGGTTTAGACTTCTATAACCAGCCATCCACTTAGGATGTACAGCTGGATGACTAATCCACATCTCAAATTTAACATGTTCGAAATTCAGTTCTTGGAGCAATCCCCACCCCATCTGGTCCTCCCAGGCCTTAGAGAATGGCATGCACTATCTAGCTAGTTGATTAAGCCAAAATCCTGGGGGTCATCTTTGATTTCTCTTTCTCCCTCATCTATCCCCCATCTATCAGCAAACCCCACTGATCCTATCTCCAATAAATATATGCATATCTCTCTACTTCTGTTATTGTCCTTGGCCTCCACCATAATCCACTCCACTGTTGTCTCTCTCCCAGATCAGTGCCGCAATCTCCTCCCTACTCTCCCTGCTTTCATAGGCCATTCTCCACATAAGAGACAGAGCCAACCTTTAAATATGTAAATCAGATCATATCACTCTCCCTGCTTCAAAACCCTCCAAGGGCTTCCAATTATACTTTGTATAACATATAAGCTCTTTGCTTTGACCTGGTAAAATATAGCCCTTGCCTGAATCTCTGATCTCATCCCATCCTGCTTTTCTTGTTTTCTATACTCCCGGCTATAATTTGGCAACTATTTGCCTCATTCTTGCTGAGTTTCTAGCATCTGGCACAGTACCCAGTATAGGAGCTCAATGAATATTGGTTGAATAAATGAGTTAAGATATGGATGGAGGTTGTTGAAGTCATAGGAAATGTGTAAACTTAGGATCACTTAAAGGAGAGCCTGGAGAGTAAAATGAGATTCTAAAGGGATGAGCGGAGGAAGGAATGCCTACAAAAGCAACTTGGACAGGCAACAGAGTGGTAGGAGGGACAACAGGAAAGTGTGATATTGCAGAAGGCAATCCCACTTCCTTCTCCAGAAGTAAGCAATGCTAACAGATGGGTGGATATCTTTCCAAATCATTTTCTTTGTATTTACATACATTCCCAAATGTTTATATTACATGCATATGTAGTTTTGGTTTTTATGTAAAATGAACTCATAGCACATGCATTATTCTATCACTTGCTTTAAAAAATAACAGCTTCATTGAGCTATAATTTATATACCATACAATTCACACATTTACAAAGTACAATTTTATGGTTTTTAGCATATTTACACCTATGTGAAAACCACCGTAGTAAATTTTAAGAACATTTTCATCACCTCCAAAAGAAACTCTGTACCCTTTAACTATCACCCCATTTTCCCCCCAAACCTAAGTAACCACTAATCTATTTTCTGTATCTACAGATTTATCTGCCCTGTACATTTCATATAATGGAAGCATATAATAAAGGGTGTCCCAAAATTCACGCAAGAAGTAATTTTGATAGAAAACACAGGTTTATAAATAAAAATTGTAAAGTTTTTATTGATTCATAAAGTATACTGTATAGGGTTATGTATGGAATAGCATTTCAGGTAAATGTCCTCCACGGCTTTGCTGGCACATATGCACTCTTTGTTGAAATTTTCCATGACCGTTTTGCATAAACGTGGCTGAATTTCGATGAGACTCATTTTCATCTTGATGGCATGGTTAATCGACAAAATTGTCGCATTTGGGGTTCAGAAAATCCATGAGTGATTGTTGAGAAACAAATGCATCCACAACGTGTCACGGTTTGGTGCGGATTTTGGGCTGGAGGCATCATCGGACCATTCTTCTTTGAAAACGCGGCTGCTCAGGCAATAACAAAAGAGTGTGTATGTGCCAGCAAAGCCGTGGAGGACATTTACCCGATATGCTATTCCATACATAACCCTATACTGTATACTTTATGAATCAATAAAAACTTTACAATTTTTAATTATAAACCTGTGTTTTCTATCAAAATTACTTCTTGCGTGAATTTTGGGACAGCCTTTATGTGGTCTTTTGTAACTGGCTTCTTTCACTTAGCACAATGTTTTCAATGCTTATTCATGTTGTAGCTTGTCTCAGTACTTTATTCTTTTTATTGATGTATAGTAAGTATTCCATTGTTTCTACTAGTATAGACCACATTGTGTTTATCCATTAGTCAGTTAGTTGAAATTGGGTTGTTTCCATTTTTTGTTATTACGAATAATATTGTTATGAATATTCAATTACAAGTTTTTGTGTGGACAAATATTTTTATGTATCTTTATTATATACTTAGGAGTGGACTTGCTGGGTCATATGGTAACTCTGTTTGACATTTTGAGGGACTGCCAGACAATTTTCCAAAGTTGCTACATCATTTTACATTCGCTCCAGCAGCCTATGAAGGTTTCATCTTTTTCACATCTTCACCAACGTGTCAGTACTTATCTTTTTTTATTATAGCTATTAGAGGCCTGGTGCATGAAATTCGTGCACTCGGGAGGCAGTGTCCCTCAGCCCAGCCTGCACCCTCTCCAATCTGGGACCCTCGGGGGATGTCCGACTGCCGGTTTAGGCCCGATACCTGTGGGACCGCTGGCTCCTAACTGCTCACCTACCTGCCTGCCTGATTGCCCCTAAACACTTCTGCATGCCAGCCTGATCACCCCCTACCCACTCCCCTGCTGGCCTGATTGATGCCTAACTGCTCCCCTGCCAGCCCGATTGCCCCCAACTGCCCTCCCCTGCCAGCCCGGTCACCCCCAACTGCCCTCCCCTGCAGGCCCGGTCACCCATAACTACCCTCCCCTGCTGGCCTAGTCCCCCCCAACTGCCCTTCCCTGCTGGCCAACTTGTGGCTGTGGGTGCTGCCATCTTTGAGGGTGTGACAGTCAATTAGCATATTCCCTCCTTATTGGCTGTGGGTGCCACCATATTTGAGGGTGGGGCAGTCAATTAGCATATTCCCTCCTTATTGGCTGTGGGCGCTACTATCTTTGCAACAGTGTGAGGGCCAATTAGCACATTCCCTCTTTATTAGATAGGATACTAGGGTGTGATATCACTTGTTTTTTAATTTAAATATGTTTTTATTTATTTCAGAGAGAGGGAAAGAGAGAGATAGAAGCCTCAATGATGAGAGAATCATCAGTTAGCTGCTTCCTGGGGATCAAGCCCGCAACCCAGGCATGTGCCTGACCAGGAATCGAACCGTGACCTCCTTGGTTCATGAGTTGACACTTAACCATTTAGCCACACTGATTGGTCTTGCTTTTTGATTTAAAGTGCCTTGAATATTTTTCCATATTTACAGATTCTTGCATATTTAACTGCTATCTAACATTCCACATAGGCCATACTTTTCATGATCCTGTGTATACCATTGTGTTATTTCCTCCCCAGGGCTCAGTGACCTAGAAATAGAAACAGCAGTGGTGGATGATGGCTTGGATCCAGATTTGGAAGTTGTGTGGCAAGTAAGGCAGAAGAATGGTGTTGATGATGATGGTGAGGAGTACTTGAAGGGAGTTACTAACCCTGGTGTATATCAATCCTGTGTAAGTGACAGTTCCAAGGAGCTGGAGTGGATGATATAGCATAGCTGCTAGAGACCTAAAAGTAGGAGTTTTGCACAACAGGGGAAAGAGTTTTGTTTTGCATTTACCCATTTCCTGTGTTGACTTTTTCTTTTCCTATTTTAAGATTGCATCATTCACTGCTCTGCCTTCTTAAACAGATGATTCAGAATGTAACATAACCTTGTTTTGTGACTCAGAGTGGCCATTATGACCATCTGCTTTTGCTGTGGACCTCTGAGGCATGTATGAATATATCTTTCTCTATTAAATGGATCCGAGATTTCTGTGTTTGAAATTCTCTCCTACAATTTCCAGCTTTACTTTTTTTCAGTGTCAGAGTCTGAGATCAGTGTATTCTAGGTTCTTCTAATGTACAGCTGTTTGACCTAGGATTGATGCCATGCATCTCTTGTGAAGTTTATGGGTTTTATGGTAGTAATTTTACTTGCCATTTAGGTGTTTCTCTTCTCTTTAGGTTTGTCATTATGAGAAATCTGATCTCCAGAGAAGTGTTGGTGTTTCTTTAATTTGATATAAGCTATTTTTGATAAGCTAGTTCTTTAGCATTGAAAAAATTTTTGTATTGCTTTTTAGAGAGAGACACACAGAGAGAAACATCGATCAGTTGCCTCCCTCACAAGCCCTGACCCAGGATCGTACCTGCAACCTGGGATTGTGCCCTGACTGGGAACCAAACCTGCCACCTTTTGGTGTACAGGACTATACTCCAACCAATTGAGCTACACTAGCCAGTGTCTATCATGGAAGAATTTAATGAATAAGTTTGTATTCACCTTGTTCATGTACTTTTTAAAAAATTGAATTTATTGGAGTAACATTGGTTAATAAAATTATACAGGTTTCAGGTGTACAAATCTATAATACATATCTGTATATTGTATTGTGTGTTCACCACCCCAAGTCAAGTCTCCTTCCATCACCATTTATTCCCCCTTTACCATCTTCTACCTCCCCTACCCCCTTCCCTCTGGCAATCACCATACTATTATCTGTGTCCATGAGTCTTTTTTTTAGAGACCCACTCTATTACAGTAATTACTAGCTACATGTGGCTTTTAAAATTTAAATATAAATGGAGTAAATCAAATTAAAAATTCAGTTCCTCAGTAGCACTAGCCACATTTCAAGTTCACATTGTCACACGTGGCTAGTGGCTACCATATTGGAGAGTGCAGATATACAAATTTCCATCACCATAGGAAGTTATATTGGGCAGCAGTTGTCTAGACTTTGAGCCAGTCTCCTCTCAGGTGTCACCTTTTCAGACTGGAGTCTCATGTTTTTAGCATATCCTTGTGCAGGAGCCATGCCCCTACTACTCTGCAGTATTCCCTGACCTCCCACACCTGATCATGACATTTGCCCTCTGTTGCAACTATAACAAATCACTAAAAACGTCATGGCTTAAGACAACACACATTTATTACCTTATAGTTATGGAGATGAGAAGTCTAAAATAAGCCATTTTCCGGTTTCTAGAGGCCGCCTGCATTCCTTGGCTCATAGCCCCTTCTTCCATCTTCAAAGCCAGCACATGCATCTCCAAATCTTTCTCTCACTCTCTGACCTTTAATTCTATAGTCACATTGCCTTCTCTGACTCCTACCCTCCTGTCTCTCTCTTATATGGACTCTGTAATAAGATTAGCCCTACCTAGATAATCCAGGATAATCTCCCTATCTCAATAGCCTTAATTCAATCACACCTGCGAAGTCCCTTTTATCATGTGATGTAACATATTCACAGATCCCAGGAATTAGAACATCCTGGAGGGATCATGATTCAGCATACCAGAACAGGCGGTCTTCTCCAGTGGCATCCTGTTTTCCTTGAGGACCATTGATGCACAGAGTATGCCACACACTGTATCCTAAGGTTTTATACAAAATGAGGAGAATACTTTAAAATCTTTTTTCTGCCTTCATCCTGTCTAAAAATACAAAATGTTGGTTGTTCTGACTCCTTAGAATATGATCCTTTGAGTACAGTGGCACAGGAATATCTTACAGACAAGACAAATCCACAGCTAACTCAGTGTCCTCTCAGAGTATTTGTCTCACTGTAACACAGTTGCCATTTCAAGGCTGATCTCTGCCAGCCTTTCTTCTCAAAAATAAACAAATAGCATGAGTGGGGGGGGGAGGATGGGGGTTAATGGGGGGATAAGGACACATTTGTAATACCTTAACTAATAAAGAATTGAATTAAAAAAATAAAAAATAAACAAATAAACAAATAACTACATATATACCCACAATAAAAAAACAAAACTGGGACTCAAAATATTAAGCCAAGCCAAGCCTCCTGAGCTTTTCTTTGCCCATGAATTGGTGACAGGAAAGCCTGAGTCATTCCTAGAGCAGCAGCAGAAACCAATACAAAATTGATCTTCTACTTCCAGTCTGTATAAGATAGCATAGACTCATTTCTTTCTGCTCCTTTCAGCTAAGTATAACTATAAATAATCCAAGAGGCAACCAAAGGAGAATTCTGAGAGGTATAAAGAGGAAGGCAAAATTGTTAGGAACCCCAGGACCAAAGGAATACCATAGTAGCAGGGTGCCTTATGACTCCCCACCCAACAGAAAAAGGCTACCCAGGTCCAGCGTTTTCTTTCTTTTTTAAAAATTTAAATTCTTTATTTTTTAAAGTATTACATAAGTCTCGTTTTTTCCCCATTGACCTCTGACTGGCCACCCCCATCCCCCAGCACATGCCCTCACTGCCCCCGTCTGTGTTGATTGGTTATGCTCATATGCATGCATACAAGTCCTTTGGTTGATCTCTTACCTCCTCACCCCCCGCCTTCCCTCATAGGTTGGACAGTCTGTTTGATACCTCTATAACTCTGGTTCTATTTTTGTTCACCAGTTTATGTTGGTCATTATATCCTACATATGAGTGAGATCATGTGATATTTATCTTTCTCCGACTGACATTTCACTTAGCATAATGCTCTCCAGTTCCATCCATGCTGTTGCAAATGGTAAGAATTCCTTCTTTTTTATAGCAGTGTAGTATTCCATTGTGTAGATATACCACCGTTTTTTAATCCACTTATCTGCTGATAGACACTTAGGCTGTTTCCAAATCTTAGCTATTGTAAATTGTGCTGCTATGAACATAGGGATGCATATATCCTTTCTGATTGGTGTTTCTGGTTTCTTGGGATATATTCCTAGAAGTGGGATCACTGGGTCAAATGGGAGTTCCATTTTTAGTTTTTTGAGAAAACTCCATACTGTTCTCCACAGTGGCTGCACCAGTCTGCATTCCCACCAGCAGTGCATGAGGGTTCCTTTTTCTCCACATCCTCTCCAGCACTTGTCATTTGTTGATTTGTTGATGATAGCTATTCTGACAGGTGTGAGATGGTACCTCATTGTTGTTTGGATTTGCATCTCCCGGATAATTAGTACTTTGAGCATGTTTTCATATGTCTCTCGGTCTTCTGTATGTCCTCTTTCAAAAAATGTCTATTTAGGTCCTTTGCCCAATTTTTGATTCGATTGTTTATCGTCCTTTTGTTAAGTTGTATGAGTTTCCTATAAATGTTGGAGATTAAACCCTTATTGGTGATAACATTGGCTAATATGTTCTCCCATGCAGTGGGCTTTCTTGTTGTTTTGTTGATGGTTTCTTTTGCTGTGCAGAAGCTTTTTATTTTGATGTAGTCCCATTTGTTTATTTTCTCCTTAGTTTCCATTGCTCTAGGAGCTGTATCAGTAAAGATATTGCTACACCAAATGTCTGCTATTTTGCTGCCTATGGCTTCTTCTAAGATTTTTATGGTTTCCCGTCTTAAGTTCAATTCGGTCTAGCGTTTTCTAACCCCTAGCCTAGCAACGGGTGATGGCTCAGATAGGCTTTCTTCCTCTTGATTAAATAGGAGTCCTTCAGACAACATCAGGTGAACGTGGAAACTCCCACAAGAGAATCTAGCAGGGAGCCCCACTGACAATAAGCAGCCAGAAGAAAGGTTCTCTTTTCCGAGGCCAGATTCTGCCCTACCCCACCAAAAGATATTGTGCAACCAGAGAACCATGATGGGGAAACCTCTTCACAAGTAGTCTAGTTCAGGAAGCTTTTCTTCCCCTGGCCATGAGGTTCTGCTTTCCCCATGAGAGATACCAGGAGAGCATACAGTATTGGCAGGAGGATGCCACCAAGGAAGCAAAGCCAGGGAAGATTCATTGTTTTCACAGACTAGAGACTCACTTCCTTCACCTAGAGCAAGCATGTCAAACTCAAAGACTAACACGGGCCAAATAAACAAGGTTTAAGTTTATGTGGGCTGCAAAAGAACAAAAGCTTCAATTTTCATAGAAATGTAGGTTTATTTCGATAGAGACATGCTGAATACAAAGGGCTGAAATAAATGAGTAATCTTTAACATAAAATAATAGAAAATTTTAATAAAAATTAATGTTTTTTTGAACATGAACTTACCAGACATTGAATAACTGCACAAATTAATAAGCTTAACGCAAATAAACCTATTTTTTCTTGTTCTCTGAAAGCGAAATATTTCCTGTTGTGCACACCAAATAAGTCAATCCAAGACTAATGACATGGCAATCGACTGCTAAAATATTCACTGCTAGTGTTAGTGGAGAGAAACGGTACTCCTGCACATAAGGCGCATAAGTGAAATGAATGCAACACAATTATAGTAATCAGTCATTAGCGAATGTTGTAGTTTGTTATTAATAATTATGTATAACAGGATATTTTAAAAATTAAGTTACAAAATTATTATTAAAATGTTTCTTACATATCGTTATATTGGCTGGGCCGCAAAAATATTCATTGTGGGCCGCATGCGGGCTGCAGGCAGTGAGTTTGACATGCTTGACCAGGCATCAGGCAACCCAGCCTGGTGAAGTACATTCTGCTCCCTCAGACAGCACTAGGAGGGATGTGTGGCACCACATTAACCAAGCAGACCAAAATAGCACCACAGAGGCTCCGAAATGTAAATTGTCATTGAAATCGCAGCCTACAAAAATAGCTCAGGACCTGTGTGCTAAACCTAAGCAGAGTGACTGCCTGCTAAAATAAAAGAATTCAATAGTCTCCTAACATAGTACCCAAAATGTCCAGAATACAATGACAAATCATCCATCATACCAAGAACCAGAAAAATCACAACTCAAATGAGAAAAGACAATCAACTAACATTAATACTGAGATGAATCAGATGTTAGAATTATCTGACAAGGATTTTAATGCAGCCATCACAAAAATGTTTCAATAAGCAGTTTCAGAGTCCCTTGAAATAAATGAGAAAAAATATCTGAGCAAAGAAGTACAACTTATAAAAAAAGAACCATATTACAGAACTGAAAAATACAATAATGGAATTAAAAAAAACTTGTTGAATAGGCTCAATAGTATAGTGAAGATAACAGAGAGTCGAATCAGTGAACTTGAGGATAAATCAACAGAATTAACTCAGACTGAAAAACAGAAAAAATAGACTGAAAGGAAAGAACCTCAGAGACCTGTGAGAAATAAGAAAAGATCCACATTCATATTATCAGTCCCAGAAACATACCAAAAGCAAAGACAGTAGGAAAGAGAGAGAGAAAGAGAAAGGGGGAGAGAGAGAGAGAGAGAGAGAGAGAGAGAGAGAGAGAGAGAGAAGAGAGAGAGAGAGAGAGAGAGAGAGAGAGAAACTATAGACCAGTATCTGTCATGAACTTAGATACAAAAATCCTTGGTAAAAATATTAGCAAAATGAATCTACCAATGTATAAGATAATTATATACTCTGTGACCAAGTGGAATTTATTCAGGTTATGCAAGATTGCTTCAATATTTTATTTTATTTATTTTAAAGCCATTCTTATGTTTTTTTAATTTATCTCTACTGTTGAAAGTATTATAGATATCTCTTTTTTCCCCATTGACCCCTCTAGCCTGCACCAGCCCCCCACCCCCAAGCCTTCACCACACTATTGTCTGTGTCCACGGGTTATGCATATATGCGTACAAGTTCTTTGGTTAATCTCTTCCCACTCACCCACCCCCACCTTCCCTCTGAGATTCAATATTTTTAAATCAATCAATACAGTCCACCATATCAACAAAGTGAAGAAAAAAGTCATATGACTATATCAGTTAACAGGAAAAATGTTGACAAAATTCAACATTTACTTATGATAACACTCATAAAGAACATCTATAGAAAACCTACAGCTAATATTATACTTAATGCTTTCCTTCTTAAGATTGGAACAAGGCAAGTGTGTCTGCTCTTATCACTTATATTCAATGTTGTATTGGAAGTTATAGCAGTACAAAAGGACAAGAAAAATAAATTTAAAAGCATACAGATTTGAAAGAATAAAATAAAATTGTATTTGCAGAAGACTTGATTGTCTACAAAAAAATCACAAGGAATCAAAAAAACACTTCTAGCCCTAGCTGGTTAGGCTCAGTCTATAGAATGTTGGCCTGTGGACTGAAGGGTCCCAGGTTCAATTCTGGTCAAGGGCACATGCCTGAGTTGAGGGCTCAATCCCCAGTGGGGGGCATGCAGGAGGTAGATGGTCCATGATTCTCTCTCATTATTGATGTTTCTCTCTCTCCCTCTCCCTTCCTCTCTGAAATAAAAATAAATAAATAAATAAATAAATAAATAAATAAATATCCAACATTTCCTTTAAGAAGAGAAACACTACTTCTAGCACTAATAATTGAATTCATCAAGGTCATATGATACAAGATCAACACACAAAAATAATTATATTTTTATACAATAACTGGAAATCTAAATACAACACAATACCATTTATAATTGTTCCAAGAAAAATGAAATATTTAGGTATAAGCTTAAGAAAACATGTAGAAGATCTGTATGCTGAAAATTATAAAACACTGATGAAAGAACTCAACAAAGACAATAATTTGAGAGACTGTGTTCATAGATAAGAAGACTCAACATAGTAAAGATGTCAATTCTCCTAAATTGATCTATAGGTTAATGAAATCCCTATCCAAATTCCAGGTAGGATTTCTGTAGACATAGCTAGGTTTATGATAAAATTTTCTAGTATATGGAAAGGCAAAGGACCCAGAGTAGCTAAAATGTTTTTTACAATGAATAAACTGGGAAGTGGGGGCCCCTAGCCGGTTTGGCTCAGTGGATAGAGCATCAGCCCACAGACTGAAGGGTCCCAGGTTTGATTCCAGCCAAGGGCACCTACCTACTGGTTGCAGCTTGATCCCTGGCCCTGGTCGGGGCACATGTGGGAGGCAACCAATCGATGTGTCTCTCTCATATTAATGTTTCTCTGTCTGTCATCCTCCTTTTCCACTCTCTGTAAAAATAAATGGAAAAATATCCTTGGGTGAGGATTAACCTAAATAAATAATTTTTTAAAAAAGAATAAACTGGGGGGAATCACTCTTCCCAATGTAAAGGCTTACTATATAGTTACAGTAATCAGGACGATATGTAATAGTGGTGCGTAGACACATAGATAAATGGAACAGAACAGACAAACCTAGAAATAAGCCTACACAAATTTGTTCAACTGATTTTTGACAAAGATGTAAAAGTAATTCAATGAAGGAAGGACAGCCTTTTCAATAAATAGTGCAGGAACAATAGACAACCATAGGCAAAATAAGTGAACTTTTACTCCAACATCACACCTTATACAAAAATTAACTCACAATGGGTCACAGACTTGGAGTATACTAGTAAAAGTGTAAATCATTTTTTATCTTTGATTTCTTTATTGGTTAAGGTATTACAAATGTGTCCTCATTCCCCCATTAACCCCAACCCCCCCCCCCCCCCATTCATGCTCTCATCCCCCTGTTGTCCGTGTCCATTGGTTATGCTTATATACATGCATACAAGTCCTTTGGTTGATCTCTTCCCCTTACCCCCACCCTCCCCTACTTTCCCTCTGGGGATTGATAGTCTGATCGCTGTTTCTCTGTCTTTCGATCTGTCCCTGTTCATCAGTCTATGTTGTTCTCTATATTCCACAAATGAGTGAGATCATGTGGTTGTGGTGGGTTGGTGGGAACCAGGCTTGCTCAGAGTCAGCGTTACCAGCGCTCAATGTGGCCTCCTGTGCGCACTTAGAATCAGGGACCCTGCCTGCACCATGCTGAAACAGAGACTCCCCCCTGGAGTGTGTTGAAAATCAGAGCCCCCTAGCATGTGCCAGGGGTCAGAGTTCCCCAAGAATCCAGTATCAGAGTCTCTGTTGCTTCGCGTGGCCTCACATTGAGAATCAGGGTCCCTGTGTGCACATGCACCAAGAATTTGAGTCACTGGCTCTTAGTGTGAATGCACAGGGAATCAGGGATCCCAGGTGCAGGTGATAAGAAACACAGTCAAGTCATTGGTGCTTGGTGCTGCCTCCCGCCCGGATAATCGGGGTCCCGGGGCCTGTGCTGCGGGGAACAAGTTCCCAGTGTTTGCGCATTAGCTCCCAGGCTAAGTTTCCTGTAGCCCGTGCTGCGGGAGACAAGTTCCCAGTGTTCGAGCATTAGCTCCCAGGCTAAGGTTCCTGCAGCCCGTGCTGCGGGGGACAAATTCCCGGTGTCTGCGTGCTTCCAGGCTAAGGTTCCTGTAGCAGCACTGAGGCCCGGGCAGGGGTGGGTCTATCAGTTACTATGGCGCTGCCCACGAGCCTGCGGGGAGGGGGGTGGGATCTGTTACTCACAGAGATCTGCTGCGGGGATGTCTGGATTCTTGGTGTCTGTGGGTCTGTAGCTGTGGTCGCAGGTCTCTGTCCCCAGTGGCTGCAGGGTCCTGGTTTGCATCTGAGACCAGACTGGGTGGTGCTGAGGCCAGGATCCTAGTCTCAAGCAGCTCTGTTTCTCAAGAACGCGTGGTCTCTGTGCCCGCGCTGGCCACCCAGGAGTGTCTGCGCTGGGAGTGGGGCTCCACCGTCTAAGACTGCCTGGTTTAGCAGCCCCTTAGAAGACCTGCAGAATCTAACTGTCCCTAGCTCATACACACACACACCACACATGTCCACACACTCCTCTATCACTCTCTTGAGCTCTCACACTCTCTCCCTCCCTACCTTCCTGCCGGTCGCCATCTTCCAGTATCTAAAAGTGTAAATCTTATAGGAAAGAAAAAACAGGAGACAAGGAATATATCCTAAGAATCTTGAAACACCAATCAGTAAGAATATATGCACCCTATGTTCATAATAGTGTTATCTATAATAGCTAAGATCTGGAAACAGCTCAAGTGCCCATCAGTAACTGAGTGGATAAAAAAGCTATGGTGCATTTACACTATGGAATACTATGCAGCTGTAAAAAAAGAAGGATCTCTTACCCTTTGAGACAGCATGGAGGGACCTAGAGAGTATTATACTAAGTGAAATAAGCCAGTCAGAGAAAGATAAGTATTACATGATCCACTTATATGTGGAATCTAATAAACAAAATAGGTCCAGAGAAATGGAAGCATGCAATAGACTGAGGATTCTCAGAGGGAAGCGGGAGGAAGGAAGAGATCAACCAAAGAATTTGTATGCACATATATGCATAACCCAGGACATGGGCAATAGTTTGGCGAAGCCTGGGGCGGGGGCAGGAGTGGGGTGGAGGGGGTCAGTGGGGGGATAAAGGGGGACACCTGTAATACTTTCAACAATAAGGATACATTTTTTAAAAACAGGAGGAAATCTTCATGGTCTAAGGCTCATCAAGGAGTTTTTAGGCTTGACACCATACACATGACCCATAAAAGGAAAAATATATTAATTAGATTTTTAAAATTACAAAGTTTGATTGTATGAAAGATCCTATTAAGATTAGCTACAGACTGGAGAAAATATTTGCAAACCACATATCTGACAAAGGATTTGTATCTAGAATAAAGAACTCTTAAAACTCAAATTAGAAAATGGGCAATTAGAGAAATTAGAAAATCGGCAAAAGATACACAGACATTTCACTAAGGAGGATATACACATGGCAACAACATGTGAAAAGATGTTCAGCATAATTAGCCATCAGGAAAATGCAAACCAAAACCATGACAAAATATGACCAGGCACCTATCATAACAGCTAAAATTTGGTATTATCACCAATTACCAAATGCTGGCAAGGATGTGAAGAAACTGGATCACTCATACATGTGTACTTCAACAGATTAGGACATGCATGCAAAGGAATGCTACTCAGCAATGAAAAGAAATGGGATATCAGTTTATGCTATAACTTGAATGAGTCTCCTGGGAATTTTGTGCAGTTGTATACTTTATGATTATTTATGTAATACTGTTGAAATTACAAAAATAAATAGAGATGGAGAACAGGTTAGTGGATGTGAAGGATAAGGGAATGGGGCAGATGGAAGGTGAGTGTAGCTGCAAAGTGCAGTAGGAAGGATTCTTGTGGTGATAGCACAGTTCTGTATTATGTTAGTGAATACATGGACCTATATGTGTGATAAAATTGCATATAACTAATTACACAGACACATATAAAAATGATTACAAATAAAGCTTGGCAAATCTGGACAAGATCAACTGTTTGTAACAATGTCAATATCCAGGTTATGGTATTATACTACAATTTTACAAAATGTTAACAGGGAAGCTGGGTCAAAGTACATGATATCTCCCTTTATTATTACAATTGCATGTGAATCTACAATTATCTCAAAATAAAAGTTTAATTAAAGAAAGATAAAGACAAGCAATTGAGGCCTTGAACATTTTGCTGGAAGCTGGACTAAGGAATCTGTCTCATTGTAGACTTGAAACTAATTGGCCATCTGGCTATCAGACTGGACAGTTATAAAGAATAAGGACTCCACAGACCTGAGTATGCAGCACTTTAGGGGGTCTCTAATAATGCAAAGATGTATTGTTCACCTGGAAATTCTGAGGCAGGCAGAGTATCATTCCTGAAGGACTCTGGCCATGGCACCTGTGCTTTAAGCAGGTTTGCTAAGGTACAGTCCAGGAAACCAGAGACCTTGGCATTAACATATCCTAAACCTTTGCAAAGTAATAGTCTCAAAGGAGATGTTTTTGTTTGTTAGAAAGAGCAGAAACAAAATACACCTATGGAGCTAGTAAGGCCCAAATATGAATTGGAAAGAAATGCACCTTCAGAGCTGGTGCAGTCGGGAGCCTTTCATGTTGAGGCACGAACATTTTCAACTGGGCCAGTAACCTCCCCTACAATTTGTTCACCTAATTTTCCATTTTAGTTGCTCATTCTCTTTATCCAGCCCCCCCGCTGTGGGGCTGCACACTAATTATCTCATGGCAGTGATACCATCTTCTGAAAAAGCTGGCAACTGAGCAATTCTCGTCTTCCAAACTTGGGGCCTGCCTCTACCTGTCCTGATACAAGAAACAGAAAGGCAGTGTTTGTCACCTGTACCCTGCTCAGGCAACTGACTCAGCTTCACAGATTAAAGCAGAAACTGAGAACTTTACCAAGCTGGAGCCTTTGCCTGTAGTGTTCAATACTGAAGTTTTGGGACTCATCCTATGTCTATACCTTGGTTAATGGTGGACCAGATGACATGGTCAATTTAGTTAAAGTAGTTGGCTAAACTACTTTCATGTGAGGTTCCAGGCATGTGAGGTTTATAGTCCTGGGTCTGATGTAAATGAACAAGTTAATTTCTTGGCTACTGCTTTACCTCTCTCTGGCCACCTAGGCACAAATGAAAGCTGTTTGGTCATATGAGGGTGAGAAGGTAAAGATGATACAGAATAATCTCATCTTCAACCCTGGAAAAGAACTGAAAGGATATGCTTTACTCATAGACTTGTTGTACCATCTTTTTGTAGAAAGGACAGCTTGATCTTTATTCACAATCCCACTCTTGAAGTGTTTTGAAACTTCAGACTTGAAATGAGGAATTTAGGTGAATTGTTCCTTAACAATGATGAATCATTCCTAGCTGGCAGTATGAAAAAGGTGTGCATGGTACACTGACCCTAGTCTAATTTCCACTCAATGAAGTTTTGAAAGTTTGGTAAGAATAGTTGGTGATTTGAGAACAATAAACACCCTTTCTTTTACATATATTAAAACATTCTTGCCCAACTGGCGTGGCTCAGTGGTTGAGCGTCAACTTATGAACCAGGAGGTCATGGTTTGATTCCTGGTCAGGGCACATGCCCGGGTTGCAGGCTTGATTCCTAGTGTGGGGCGTGCAGGAGGCAGCCCATCAATTATTCTCTCTCATCATTGATGTTTCTGTCTCTCTCTCCCTCTCCCTTCCTCTCTGAAATCAATAAAATTCTATTTTAAAAAATATTCTTAATGCTGTGACAACTGGGAGGGATGTTATGAACAGAGAAAGCTATTCACTATTTCCTCAAAAGTTAGCAGGATTGGGGAATAAATCTTGATTTGACTAGGAAAAAAGGTGGTTTGAGTTTTCTACTTTTGAGCCACTGACTTATCTCAAGGGACCACAGCCTTACTGTTGTGCAGCTGCGTGCTGACATGAATAGCAAGACGTCAATCACATTTTCCCCTTTGACTCTCACTTTCTTTTACTTACCATATTTTGTGGTTGCCTTGGTTCTTTGGATGTTTTTTCTTTGTCATGAGCTTGAAAAGAACATCGTCACCATACACCCATTTGTATTTACGTAGGAGAGCATTGCTAAAGCTACAAAAATAGTGTAAATAAACCAGAAATCAAAGAATCATAGAGTGTTCCAACCCAAGGAGCAAATGAGCAATAGAAACAACTGAGGCCAGCCCCTTCACTTTTACATAAGGGCAACAGAAACCCAAAAAGGGGAGGTGGCAGATCTCATGATTCCCATTTCTGTCCTCTTTTTAGAATATGATATATGACTTTATTGTTACATACTTTCCTTTCTAATTATGATTTGTAAAGATTATTAGTTGGCATTCCTTGTATACAGTTAGGTGTTAAGGGGGAATGGATCCAAAGTCATTCAATGGCAGGGAAAGCTAGACCCAAAATAAACATTTTTCCTGAATGATCAGATCTGGAGTTGATACTCACTTGCATTATGAATGTTGGCAGTCTCCTAGGTCAGGGGTGGGCAACCCCTGGCACGCGTGCTAAACATGGCACGCCAGTAACTTTTGCTGGCACGCGAAATCCTCTCTTATAATCTTCCATTTACAATTTTTGTGAACATTTGAATGACTTAAATGTTAAATTACAAGGAACTGGCAAGACACTTGACGTTATGTTTGGTTACATAAAGGCTTTTGAAAAAAAACTGGAAGTCTTTAAGGGGGATGTGGATGGTGAGAGATTTAGATATTTCCCAAACCTCAAGAGGCACATCAAAGACCTCCCAAAAGATGACATAACAGACTGTCAAAGCCTTCAAAAGCTGTTTTTAAACATCATCGAGTCAACTATTGAGCAGTTCTCAAGATTTGCGAAATTCAGAGAACTGGAAGAGACAGCAAAATTCATGAGGTTTCCAGACAGCATGAAACTGGAGGAACTAAACTTACAAATGTTTTCATGGTTATACATGGCTGACTTTGAAATGCAGTTAATTGAATTTCAGAGTAGCTCAATTTGGAAGCAGAAATTTATTGACCTTAGAGTTGACTTGGAAAACATTGGAAAAAAGCTATTAGAGACAGGAGTACCAGAGAGAAGTGTCGAAAACGAACTATTGAGGACTTGGAATGCCATTCCAGAAAATTTTTTCTGTTTAAAAAACTTTGCAACAGCGTTACTCTCCATGTTTTCATTCACATACGCTTGTGAATCTTTGTTCTCAGTGATGAATTTTGTTAAGTCTCATAATATGAGTAGCCTGACGGATGAAAGTAGTAGCTCGTGCATATCTCTGAAGGTCACGAAATATAAACCTGATGTAAAATCTCTGTCATCAGTGATGCAGCAGCAAAAGTCCCAATGATAATATCAAACGGAGTCATAAAGTTTTCTGTCGGACTATCAGTGTACATGTATACATTAAAAAATAAATGCATTTTTTATCATCATATACTGTGTTTTTGTCACTCGAATGGATTTTATTATTTCTTCAAGGTTCTTCACATACGTACACCTTAAGAGATATCAAGTAGGTGTAACATGTTCTCAAAAAATTAAGGTTGGCACACAGAAGAATTTTGAGTCAGAAATTTTACTGGTTTTGGCACACACTCACAAAAAGGTTGCCCACCCCTGTCCTAGGTTCTGTCCTTGGTCCTCTTTTCTTCTATTAAGAATAGCTCTGTGGTCAGGGTTGGTCTGTATGGAGAATACAAGACTAATTCTGAATTGAAGGGCTGCAACTACAGTTATTAAGATTTTCTGCCTATTTCAGGGGATAATGTGTTCCTTCTCCAGTTCAATACCATTCTTTTCACCTGCTCTTCTCTTAACAATTATTTGCTCTTCCCTTATACTCTGCCACATTTATAACCACAACAAAATATCTGTTTTGTTTTGGTAAAAACAACCCAAAATCTTTTTACCCAGTGTTCCCTCAGCTATTCCTTCATTAGCCAAACCTCTTGAAATAATGGTCTATACTTAATGTTCTACTTTCTTCCATTTCCTTTCACCCCAATGCCAAACTCAATGGACACCCTTTCATGTTTATTTTCAGTAACTCTGCCCTGCAGCATTTAAAAAAATACATTTTTAATTGATTTTTAGAGAGAAGAAGGAAGAGGGGTAGAGACATAGAAGCATCAATTAGATAGGAACATCATTGACTGGCTCAATGTATAGAGCGCCCCACACTGAGGATCGAGCCTGCAACCCTGAGTATGTGTCCTGAGAGGGAATCCAACTGGTTACCTCTTGGTTCCTGGACCTCTTGGTTCCTGGGTGGACGCTCAACTGCTGAGCCACACAGGCCCTGCGTGCCCTGCAGCATTTATTTATTTTTTATTTTTTGTTAATCCTCACCTGAGGATATTTTTCCATTGATTTTTAGGGAGAGTGGAAGAGAGAGAGGGAAAGACAGGGAGAAACATCGATGTGAGAGAAACACATTGATTGGTTGCTGCCTGCACAAGCCCTGACCAGGGCTTGGGCCCGGGAGGAGCCTGCAACCAAGGTACCAGGCCAACACTCTATCCACTGAGCCAAACCGGCTAGGGCGCCCTACAGCATTTAACACTGTTCAACCACTCATCTTCTTGGAACTCTTGTTCCTGGTTTTTCTTCTCTTGATTCTCCTGCTCCTCTTCCTGAAGAAGTTCATTTGAGAGTAGTTATATTTTGGGTTAATGCTCAGCTTAAATCACCTTATTGCAATAGTTTCTAACCTATAATCTCCCAAGAAGGGAAGGTAGAGCCCCAGGACACAGACAATAGGAGAACCAGGGATGGATATATAACTGGAGGCAGATGCCTGACCTGAGGGAGTACATTCTCTTTTCCAGGGATGTAGTACCACAGAGGAAGGTGACTGTAGGGAATCAGGCTGAGAGGTCACATAGATTCAGAGGCTGGAGCTACAGTTTTGGCCACATGGGAGTGGATAGTGACTAGAAGACACTACTGGGCAGAGAAGATGGTGGAGAAAGAAAGCCAACACTCCCAAAGAAGCAAGGAAGAGATCTTGAGCCAGAGAGAAATGTTGAATAGCAGAAGGAGAGGAAGAGAGGGAAAAAGTTGTGAGAGGAATAAGAAGGAGAGAGGGGAGTGATGAGAGAGCACAAGGGAGGACACCCAGACAACTTTCTAGTTCCTGTGAGGTGCTGCTGAGCTTACTGCAGTAAATTTCTATGTGAGTCTCCTGTATCCTTGTAATAACTCTCTCTTTTTAGTAGATTATTGTTTCTTTAAAGGTAACATTTCCCCTAAGATACTTCTTCTTCCACCAACTCCTCAAACTCTACCTGAGTGATCTCATCCACATTTTTTACAGTATAACATATTTTTATTTCTATCATACAGCATATAGCTTTTTAATATATATATATATATATATATATATATATATATATATATTCATTTCAGAGAGGAAGTGAGAGGGAGAAAGAGATAGAAACATCAATGATGAGAGAGACTCATTGATCGGCTGTCTCTGGCAGGCCCCACACTGAAGATTGAGCCCGCAACCCTGGCATGTGTCCTTGACTGGAATCGAACCCGGGACTCTTCAGTCTGCAGGTCGATGCTCTATCTACTGAGCCACATCGGCTAGGGTTAGCGTATAGCTTTTTTGAAAGACTACCAAGGGCTTTAACAATAAGCAGAAGCCCCTCTGCCTACTTCTTTCCTGCTTCCCAGAAGCAATCACTCTTTGAAGTGCTCCTTATGGCATTTACCTCAGTCATGTAAAATAATATGATTATCCTACTTATTTTATTACTATGGTAATATACATAGCACAAAATTTACCATTTTAACCATTTTTAAGTGTACAGTTCAGTTGCATTAAGCATATTCACATATACAACTATATCACCAGTATCCATCTCCAGAAATTTTTTTTATCTCAAATTGAAACTCTATAACTCTATACCTATTAAACAATAACTTCCCATTCCCTTTCCCTCCAGCCCTGGTGACCACTGTTATAGTTCTAGTCGTTATGAATATTTCTCTTCTAGGTAAGTCATATAAATGGAATAATACAATATTTGTTCTTTGATGTCTGCCTTATTTCACTTAGCATAATGTCTTCCCAGTTTATCCATGTGATAACATATTTGAGAATGTTATTCCTTTTTAAGGATAAATAACATTATATGTATATATAATAGAGCATATACTAGTATACGCACTATATTTTATTCATTCATTCATTAGTTGATGGACATTTTTAGTTTTCCCACCTTTTAGCTATTATGAACATGCTTCTCTGAACACAAATGATCCCTGCATTCACTTCTTTTAGGTATATACCCAGAAATGGAGTTTATGGATCATATGGTAATTCTATGTTTGCTTTTTTGAGGAACCACCATGCTGTTTCCATGTTCTAATATTTCTTGACAAATACTTTTTTTTTAATAAATGGAGAGTAGAAATCCAGGTGGTCTCTCACTTTATTTATTTTTAATTACACTTTATTTATTTATTTATTTTTTAATCCTCACCCGAGGATATTTTTCCATTGATCTTTTAAAGCAGTGGTTCTCAACCTTCCTAATGCCGCGACCCTCATGTTGTGGTGACCCCCAATTTCATTGTTACAAATTGAACATAATTAAAGCATAGTGATTAATCACAAAAACAATATGTAATTATATATGTGTTTTCCGATGGTCTTAGGTGACCCCTGTGAAAGGGTCGTTCGACTCCCAAAGGGGTCGTGACCCACAGGTTGAGAACTGCTGTTTTAGAGAGAGTGGAGGAGAGAGTGGAAGAGAGAGGGAAAGATAGAGAGAAGCATCAATATGAGGGAAACATTGGGCCCGCACTAGAGAGGAGCCTGTAACCAAGGTACGTGCCCTTGACTGGAATCCAACACGGGACCCTTTGGTCACAGGCCGACGCCTTTCCACTGAGCCAAACCAGATAGGGCTTGACAAACACTTTTAAAATATCATCTACTGATTTTATAATATGT
>NW_005871050.1:17723902-17851286 GCF_000147115.1 Myotis lucifugus | reverse complement strand
ATCCAAATGCTGCTGAATATCTCCATGTAGATGTTAAGCTCAGAGTACCCAAAAATGGGTACCCACACCCAAACTTCTCTTCCTCTGGTTATTACACTGACCCCTATGTCAGTGAGTGTCATCAATGTCTACCCAGTCACTAAAACAATAAGCCTGGAAATTATAAAAAAGTGCTCTGGGATCTTACCATCCAATGGATCACCAAGACGTGTTGATTTTACCTCTTAAATATTTCTTAATTTCATTCTCTTTTCTTCTTACTCACTGTCACTGACCTAGTTCAGGTCTTTGTCATCCATTAATTAAACCATTTGCAGCAGTAGTCTCCTATTTTGTCTCCCTGCCTCCATATTTTCCCTCCTTCAACCCTATTACCAACTGAGCTAAGCCAGTTTATCCTCTTATATTGTCATAGACTGATGAACAGGGACAGATCCAAAGACAGAGAAACAGCAATCAGACTATTAATCCCCAGAGGGAAAGTAGGGAAGGGTCGGGATAAGGGGAAGAGATCAACCAAAGGACTTGTATGCATGCATATAAGCCAAACCAATGGACATGAACAACAGGGGGATGAGAGCATGAGTGGGGGGGGGAGGATAAGGGTTAATGGGAGGGAATGAGGACACATTTGTAATTCCTTAACTAATAAAGAATTTAAAGGTAAAAAAAAGAAAAAATATTTTTATTGATTTCAGAGAGGAAGGGAGAGGGAGAGATAGAAACATCAATGATGAGAATCATTGACCAGCTACCTCCTGCATGCCCCCTACTGGGGAATGAGCCGGCAACCCTTGACCGGAATCGAACCCGGGACCTTTTAGTCTGCAGGCCAACACTCTATCCACTGAGCCAAACTGGCTAGGCTGTCAGGTATTTTTCAATGACTATCAGTAGCTTCCAATGACTAGAGATAACTGTGGGTTGTAGGCTTCATCCTCAACAATCTCCCTACCAGGTGGTATGTTCCAATGAAAACAGGACTTCAATCCTGCCAAGCATACACTTAGTAGCAGTTAGACATAGACCTGTAACCTGTCCTCATAAGATTAAGCCCCATGCAGGAAAGGTTCACTTGAAGTACACTTAGCAACAATCCAGTAGTAGCATTTTAGCTAAATTTATGTTCAGATTAGGCAACAGAATCATCCATTAAGTGTCAGGATTCAGGACCTAATGGATTCCTAGACCTAGAATGCCACTCTGGAATCCCCAGTTTCTTAAGACCCATTCATGCAAGGGCAAATAAAAGTATGGGTCCATAAATCTAGAGCACCATTTATTTCACCAATGAATGTTTATTCCTAGCATCCATTATATATTTTTATTTTCAAAAACAACTTTATTTATGACACATATTTTAAAAACCTCCCATCCCCTGGAAATTAGCTGGGGGAAAAAATCCACCTCCACCTCTTTGTGCCCACTTCCTCTCATCCCCTTCAAATAAAAGGAGAAAAGGGCAAAGGGGAAAAACAAAAAATTGAAAAAACAACCCCCTAAACATGTTAGTACATCTCCCCAGGGGGAAGGGGAATTTACATTGGACCTTCAGAGAGTGGAACAGAGTTCTTCTATCTACAGAAACCTACCAAAAAAAGACACTCAAAGCAAACAAAAAAAGAAACACAAAAGTAAACAAAATGGATCGCCAGGCAATCTGGAGGGGCTGAGAGTTAGAAAAGAGGATAAGAACAGGCAGGAGGGGGCTGTGAACATTAGGAAGAAGATGGAGGGAAGATAACAAGCAGAACAATTTGGTTTCCTTGTGTAAAAAAACAAAAAAACCCTCCTACCATCCATTCCCATTTACACTTGAGCAGCCCCCAAGGGGGTGAAGTTAGGGAAACAGGGAGCAGCTTGCGTAGTTAAGATGTATCCATGGAAAATCCTCAGAGTGAATGAGTAACCCCATGCCCTACTCCCTGTACCTTACCCTACTCCCCAAAGCAGGTCCCTCTTAATCAATTAGTTGTGGGATTCTCCCCCCTTCCACAGGATATCTTTTTTTAAATATATTTTTTCCCATCAAGGTCATCTTCTGTTTTTCTTTTCTTTTTTTTTAAGTTTCCCCTTCTTTTCTCTTTTTTTCCTCTCTTCTCTTACATACACTTTTATTTTTAGTAAGGGGAATACCATGAAGTCGCTCTAGGCCAGCTTCTGTAGTTCTGACCCCAGGGTCTGCTCTTAAAACCAATGTAGTCTCTAGAGCTGGAACTGTTGTACCTGGTGGTCCAGGCATAGTATGGAGCTCCTGAGAAACACTGGTCTCTTGCTTCATTTTGGGATCACCTTGATGTGTCTTCCTCTAAATAGGGACTCATCTAAGGTCAGGGAAATCCTCACTGACTCTTTGTTTGAGAGGTCTATATATGCAAACCCTTTGGGATAGCCGCTAAATTTGTCACAGGGTATGGTACCATGGTGATTGAACCACAGGCATGAAAGTGTGCTTCTAGCTCTTCTGCTGTTGCAGTAGAGTCCACATTGCCAACATAGACGGGACAGCATCAGCCTCCATCTGCCCCTCAATAGACATGATCACTGGGCCAGCATTGCCTGGAGGTGGACTCATATTCATCTGCTTCTCCACCTTGTTCTGTAGTTCCTTTAACTGGTCACCTGCTTCCTCCATCTCCCTGACTGAAGCTTTGATCGCTTTCAGCTCCCTGTCCTCAGGTTCAGAACGGCGCCATCCCCAGGTCACCCTCAACCAGTCCCGGCTCCTCCTTCTCCTCCTGGCTGCCAGGGGCTCTTGAGCCATGTCCAGGGCCCAGATCTGGGGTTGGGGATCAGGGCTCGGGCTGCTCCTCTTTTGGCTCTGTCTCTGGCTGGGGCTCCAGCAGCAGCTCCTTGGTTTCAGTTCCTCAGACTCCAGGTTGTTCCATAATCCCCTGCGATCCCCTGGACCTCCTCCCAGGCCTCCCCACCAGCCTGAGAAAACAGATGGAAATAACTACTTGTAGACCAGAGCCGCAGCTACCAGCTTCCCTTATATTAATGAGCAAACCCACTAGTGTAGATTTAGGTAAACTGGGCAAAGCTTTCCAGTATCTGCCTCTGGAGTGTGTACTTATAATTAGAGTTGTTCAGATGCACATTAAGCACTGTTGGAATGTGTTTCTCATTGGGAGACTTCATATATGAACTGTCCCTAGGGAATGTGTGTGTGTGTGTGTGTGTGTGTGTATCTCATACTGTCCATGCTGAGTATTTTTAAATATGTTTTTATTGATTTCATAGACAGAGGGAGAGAGAGATAGAAACATCAATGATGAGAGAGAATCATTGATCGGCTGCCTCCTGCACACCCTCCACTGGGGACTGAGCCCTCAACCCAGGCATGTGACCTTGACTGGAATTGAAACTGGGACCTTCAGTCCGCAGGCCAACGCTCTATCCACTGAGCCAAACCAGCTAGGGCCGTGCTGAGTATTTTAAAGTAAATTTCAGACCATATAACAAATCTACTCTCCCATGTACATCTGCCCATATTATTTCCCTGCACAAAACCCTTCTCTCCTATAGTTCCTTGTTCCAGATAAGATAAAGTCCAGACATTTTCAAGTGACATATTAGGCCTTTCCAGACCTGCCCCCATCTCTTTCTTTTTTGTACCTTACACTCTAGTCTAGAATTAAATTGCTTATAGTGAGTCCCCACCAATGATGCTGATTTGGAGTCAAGCACTCTGTTCTGTCTGGCCCACCTTTCCCACTTTTCTTCACCTGGCTAACTTGTACTCATCCTCTATGATAGCTCAGGCATCAGCCCTTTCAAGAATTCTTTCCTATAACCTCATTCAGTGTTAAGCTTACTTATTTTCTTTACCATGTGTATGGGTGCTAATTACGTGCCAGGAACCATTATAAGCACTTTCATTTTTTAAATATATTTTATTGATTTTTTTACAGAGAGGAGATGGAGAGGGATAGAGAGTTAGAAACATCGATGAGAGAGAAACATTGATCAGCTGCCTCCTGCACACCTCATACTGGAGATGTGCCCGCAACCAAGGTACATGCCCTTGACCGGAATCGAATCTGGGACCCTTGAGTCCGCAGGCTGATGCTCTATCCACTGAGCCAAACCAGCCAGGGCCATTATAAGCACTTTCAATCCTCACAACAATTCTATGAATTAGGTTCTATTATTATCTCCCTTTTCAGATGAGGAAACTGAGGCAATAGAGGTTTAATTTTTCCAAGTTCACATAATTGGTAAGTAGCAAAGCCAGACTTCAAACCCAGGCTGTCTGGCTCCAGGCTGTGCTCTTAGAAATCCATATGCTGTGCTGCTTTTCTCAAAGACTCTTTTTCTGTATTCCCACAGCACCCTAGGCATACCTCTATCTTAGCATTCAGCATGATAGTTTGAAACTATCTGTGTGTGTGTCTGCCACTTCACCATGAGAGTCTTAAAGCTTAATAGTCTCTGAGATATACCAGTTAGATCATAAAGTTTGGAATGAGGCATACCTGGGGTTAAGTCCTGCCTCTGCTCTGTACTAGCTGTGTAACCTTAGGCAAATTATATTACCTTTTTATCCATCCTTTTCCTCATTTTTAAAGTGGGGCTAAGACTACCTCAGGGTAATAGAAAGAATGAAATGAGATGGTATATCTAAAACACCTAGCACAGAGTCTCACATGGTAAAAAATAAACAACAACAACAATAACAACAAAACCACCTCTTGGTAATGCTTGACTATTACTAGTAGTTATTATTATTTCTGCATCTCTAGAAACTAGCATAGTGCCTGGAAAATAGACATTTGAGAACCATTTGTTGAACTTAACTATTATGGAAATCTTTAGACTGACATAGATATCTAAAGTATATCTCAAGATATATGACTTCAGAAATGCTCCCCTGTAGTTAAGCAGGATATGCTTCCTCATTTTGCTGGGGCATCCATAAGAGTTTTACCTCCAAAAGGTAAATAGCCCTGTAGACCTCCATATAATTAATATGCATATTATTCTGGTCCTTGCAACCATCAGTTTTAAACTCAAATGGGATAGCTCATCACTTCAAAGTGAGTCTTTTTATCCCTAAGTCACCTCAGCATCCTTCAAAATGACAGAGAACTCCATTTTGTTTTCTTTTCCTAGAACAAGGGCTTCAAAACTCCTCAGGACTACCCATTCTTCTGGGATCACTAACCTTTTAGTTCTGAAATTCCTATGCAAATTTATTCCACAGCATCCTGTAGGGAGCAACTCTAGAGTTAAGCCTCAGATTGACCTGTGGCAGAGCCACAAACAAGTCCCAGCTTAGAGGGCAGAGCCCTCTTAGCATAATTAAGCTTTACCTTATGGCCACCTCCTAGATCCTTCCTAGGTAGCTAATGGGCTGTGGGAGGTGCAGCAAGTGCTGCCAAAACAAGTGAAACTCACAAGAACATCGTAACTATGGTGACCACTACCTTGTTTTTCTCTGACTATAAAATAAAGGCTCAGCTTGCTGGCTGGATCCTTCTCTGTGGCCTCATCCAGGCACAGAAGATCCACTGAGCCCTACCTAGCTATATTCTCTTTGTCTGTCTTTTCTTTAGTCCTTCACTGCCCCTCCTCAGGCTCACTGAACCCTTGGCTGTGCTGGCACGACACAGCATCCCAGGACTTTGATCCCCTCTGCTATAAATTTTCCTAGTCAAATGGATGAACTAATACAGTTGTCAGATATGCCCAGGTCACTTTTGGATAGTATTGTTGTGATAGGAAATGTCCTAGGTATCAATTAAGTGCCCATCTTCTTGTACAAGAGCAGCAGAAGGTGCTACTTGAAAAGTGGAAGTAGACATATATATCACGCCCAGGGAATAATACACCCCCTCTCTTACTAGGGGACTGGAAGCTCCTAGAGCAGAATTTTTTGGTTAACTTGGGATTAAGGAGAAAAATCAGTTTGGTTCAGCTGGCCAATCTTTCTTTAATATCTGAACCCACTTTACTTCATAAGAGCACAGTCTAGTGACCACTAATTCTCTTTTCATGAGAATCCTGCAGAGGCCCTAGGCCAACCTCATTACTATCAGTGAGCACTTTTCAGAATTTTAGTAAGTGGAAGAAATTTCAATGAAATTGAATGGGCCCTGGTCACAGACTAAAATCTGTGTTTGATTAAACCTCTGATATTTCTTTATATTGTCATTTTTCTCTTTTCCCCTAAAATCTGGTGGATAGAATTCCACCATCACTACATACACAAAAAAGTCCAGTTACTTGAAGGTTCTGGATTCTCAGGTGCTAAGGGAATTTAATGTAAGGGAGTAATGACTGTAGTGTGGTTTTGGTTAGGAAAGGCTGCCTGGAAAAGGTCCCTGCCAGTCCATGAAGGATTGGTAGACTTTAGGATGGTAAGGGCTCTCAGAGTTGAGGAAGAAGGCTTGTACATGAGCCAAAGCACACAGTGCACATAATAAACTAAAAGTAAGCCTCGTGTTTTATGCTCAGGACAAAACCTTGCCCCCCCCTTTTTTTCTGTACAGATGGATGGTCAGAAACAAACCATGGAGAGTCCAGAAACAGAGGTTGGAAAAGTTTACCTCTAGGGAAGTATACTGGGCCAGAAGTGAGGAGATATGATTTGATTTTTTTAAATAAAAGTAATGCTATAGCTCTGCTGAGCATTATATATATATATATCTCCTGTATTGTGTCAGGAGTTTTATTTATATTTTATTTTTTTAAATTTTGTTTTATTGCTTCAAGTATTACAAAGAGTATTACATATGTATCCTTTTTTTTTCTCTCCTTGACCATCCCCTGGCCTCCTCTACCCCCCAGTGTCTTGTGTCCATTGGTTATGCTTATATGCATGCATACAAGTCCTTCGGTTGATCTCTTACCCCCTCCCCCCAACCCTCCCCGGTCTTCCCGCTGTAGTTTGACAGTCTGTTCGATGTTGCTCTGCCTCTGTATCTATTTTTGTTCATCAGTTTATAATAGTCTTAATTATCCATAAATGAGTGAGATCATGTGTTACTTTTCTTTCACTGACTGGCTTATTTCACTTAGCATAATGCTCTCCAGTTCCATCCATGCTGTTGCAAATGGTAAGAATTCCTTCTTTTTTACAGCAGCATAGTATTCCATCGTGTAGATGTACCATAGTTTTCTAATCCATTCATCTGCTGATGGGCACTTAAGCTGTTTCCAGATCTTAGCTATGGTAAATTGTGCTGCTATGAACATAGGGGTGCATATATCCTTTCTGATTGGTGTTTCTGTTTTCTTGGGATATATTCCTAGAAGTGGGATCACTGGGTCAAATGGGAGTTCCATTTTTAGTTTTTTGAGGAAACTCCATACTGTCTTCCATAGTTGCTGCACCAGTCTGCATTCCCACCAGCAGTGCAGGAGGGTTCATTTTCCTCTGCATCCTCTCCAGCACTTGTCGTTTGTTGATTTGTTGATGATAGCCATTCTGACATGTGTGAGGTGGTACCTCATTGTTGTTTTGATTTGCATCTCTCAGATGATTAGTGACTTGGAGCATGTTTTCATATGTCTCTTGGCTTTCTGAATGTCCTCTTTTGAAAAGTGTCTATTTAGGTCCTTTGCCCATTTTTTGATTGGATTGTTTATCTTCCTTTTGCTAAGTTGTATGTGTTCCCTATAAATGTTGGAGATTAAACCCTTATCAGTGATAACATTGGCAAATATGTTTTCCCATGCAGTGGGCTTTCTTGTTGTTTTGTTGATGGTTTCTTTTGCAGTGCAGAAGCTTTTTATTTTGATGTAGTCCCATTTGTTTATTTTCTCTTTAGTTTCCAATGCCCTAGGTGCTATATGAGTGAATAAATTGTTTCGGCATATGTCTGAGATTTTGTTGCCTTTGGATTCCGCTAGTATTTTTATGGTTTCCCATCTTACATTTAAGTCCTTTATCCATTTTGAGTTTATTTTTGTGTATGGTGTAAGTTGGTGGTCTAGTTTCATTTTTTTTTTTTTTGCATGTGTCTGTCCAATTTTCCCAACACCATTTACTGAAGAGACTATCTTGACTCCATTGTATGTTCTTGCCTCCTTTGTCAAATATTAATTGAGCATATTGGTTCGGGTCGATTTCTGGTTTTTCTATCCCCTAATATTTTTTTTATTGATTTCAGAGTGAAAAGGAGAGGGAGAGGAAGATAGAAACATCAATGATGAGACAGAATCACTGATTGGCTGCCTCTTGCACGTCCCTTACTGGGAATTGAGCCTGAAACCCTGGCATGTTCCCTTGACCGGAATCAAACCCAGGACCCTTCAGTCCGCAGGCTGAAGCTGTATCCACTGAGCCAAACCAGCTAGGGTGTGGATATATGATTTCTGATCCTGGTTCTACCACTGATTTGGCCCATAATGGTGGGTAGGTCATGTAAACCTCTCTCAGGTCATTTTTCTTGTCAAATAAAATAGATATATGATCAAACTACCACATAGAACTAGTGGGAGGATTAAGAGAGAGTTTACAAATATCCATCAGATATAAGTTGCTGAGATACTATTAATAAAATGTAGATTCTACTGGAAGAGAGACCATTGTCAGTTTGCATCTTATTGGACAATACATACAGCTGTTCAGGGACTCCAAGAAATGGGTGTTGGGTACACAGAAGAGAAGGATTTTTTTTTTAACAAGTGAAGAAGTCAAAGCTCAAACAGCCAAAGCCAAATGTGAACTACTTCACTGCTTTGCTCCAAGAACCTGAAAAACTATTTGTACCTCTTTAGAAGGCTTTTTAAGAGTGACTGTATTATTGGTGAGAATTTCAGGGACAGTGGAAAGTTACTGAGGGCAATATTTTGGAGGTTGGCAGCTGATCTCAGATATAAGTAGTTGAATCTCTGTATGCCTTAATCCATACTGATCTCTGAGTGACTTGATAGCCCCTTAAACTACCAGTAGGTACTACCTGTAATCCTTTTTACTTCTAATGATACAAAATTGTAATAAAAATAAATTGATTTTATGTATTTTTATACATTTTGATTCTAGTATATGTGAACTATATGTCATTCCTTTTGAGCCTAACTTGGAAGAGGGAACTGGGAGTTGATAACACTGAAAAGGGAGGTAAAATCCCTTTAAAGTAGTAAATATTCCTGTAGTAAAGTCTCAGGAGAAAGTAAAGGAGTGAAAGGAAAGTGAGCATGGCAAAGGTTTTCACTCTGGTGGAATCAGTGAGGATCAGTGAGGGGAGGGAATTCATGTTTGTGTAAGAGGGCATGTCACTGGGTACAGGGAGAGAGGGGAAAAGGGAGTATCCATTTTTTCTTAGCCAAATAATCTGTAAGTTCAAAAGGTAACAGAAACATTTCTTCTTATACAAAATGTGGCATATAGCCCAACCGGGTGTGGCTCAGCGGGTGAGTGTTGACCCAGGAACCAAGAGGTCACTGGTTTGATTCCCAGTCAGGGTGTATGCCTGGGTTGTGGACTTGATCCCAGTTGGGGGTGTACAGGAGGTAGCCAATCAATGATTCTCATCATTGATGTTTCTATCTCTCTCTCCTTTCCTCTCTGAAGTCAATAAAAATATATTTAAAAAATAAAAATAAAATGTGGCATATATATGGGAGTAGAGTTTTGATAAGCATTTATGAGTTCCCTGCTGGTGGATTCAACAGCCTCCTTGGTGATCTTATGGGCACTATGTATATATTATGCCCCCTTTCACCTAGGGGCCAGGACATATGCCGGAAGCCGGTCCATCCTTGCTGCTTGACACAGTCGCTGCAGGAAAGAAACATCTGCACAGCATATGTTTCAAGGGACTTGGCATATATAGCATATTGTTCTTAATATGTTTGCTCTCCTTAGTGCCATGTGTTTTAACCAAGGTCACCTCTCCGAGAAAGGTTGTTTCCCCAGGTGGGGATTTTTCCCTGAGGTTAGGGATGGGATACAACCCCTTAATTAAGTGCCAGGCGGGTAGTTAAGCTACATAATCTTTACTCCCTGGAATGGAGATAAGAAACGCCCTAACCTTTGTAATAGAAATTGACAGGATTAATATAAATACGGATGTAACAAGACAATAAACATCAGATCCTCATCAGTTCCTAACCAGAACTCCGACCAGAACTTTGGCTGGAGATCCTGGCTAGAGGTCCTGACTAGGCTGCTGATCAACTGAAGGCTGTCTTCGTGTCATTCCTTCTTTGCCGACTCCGTCCACACCTTTGGGGACCCCTGGACCCGCTGGGGTTGGACCCCAGCACTACAGGCCACTTTTTCAGGTTTGTTGGTTGGCTCTATGTTAGATTCTGCCAATAAGGAGCAGTAGAGGGAGATTGCAAAGCTGGAGGAGGAAGAGACTTGCTACTACCTGCTTGCTTACTGTAGGTTTCCTGTATGCTTGCGGTTCCTGTATCACCCCAGCCTTGCTTCTTAAATTTTTTTGTTAATCCTCACCTGAGGATATTTTTTCTATTGATTTTTAGACACAGTGGATCGAGTCTGCAACCAAGGTACCTACAATTGACCAGAATCAAACCTGGGACCCTTCAGTCCAGAGGCCGATGCTCTATTCACTGAGCCAAACCAGCTAGGGCCAGATCTTCATTTCTAATACCCTGTTTGGGGTGTGTGCAGGAGGCAACCAATCGATGTGTCTCTCTAACATGGATGTTTCTCTCTCTCTGAGAGATCACTCCCCCTCCCTTCAACTCTCTAAAAAACAATGGGAAAGTATCCTCTGGTGAGAATTAACAAAAAAATAAAATTAAATAAATAAATAAATAAATAATTTTTAAAAAAGTTACTATTTTTCCAATGAATTGCCTTTGTACCTTTGTAAGAAAATAGTTCTCTATGTTTGTGTGGTTATATTTCTGGATTCTCTATTTTGTTCCATTAATATATACTAGAGGCCTGATGCATGAAATTCATGCACTCGGAGGGGTCCCTCAGCCCAGCCTGTGCCCTCTCACAGTCCGGGAGCCCTCGGGGGATGTCTGATTGATGGCTTAGGCCTGCTCCCCATGGGAAGCGGGCTTAAGCTGGCAGTCAGATATCCTTAGCGCTCCCACCACCACCGCTGTGCTCGCCAGCCAAAAGCCTAGCTTCTAGCTGAGTGGTGCTCCCCCTGTGGGAGCACACTGACCACCAGGGGGCAGCTTCTATGTTGAGCGTCTGTCCCCTGGTGGTCAGTGCACGTCATAGCAACTGGTGGTTCTGTCATTGGGCCGAAACCAGCTCTCTGACATCCCCCGAGGTGTCCCAGATTGTGAGAGGGTACAGGCCAAGCTGAGGGACCCCACCAGTGCACAATCAGTGCCAGGGAGGGATGTGAGAGGTTGGCCAGCTGGAGAGAGACCGCGGGAGGAGTCCAGGGCATGTCCAGCCCATCTCACTCAGTCCTGATTGGCCAGACCCCAGCAGCAAGCTAACCTACCAATCAGAGCGTCTGCCTCCTGGTGGTCAGTGCACGTCATAGCAAATGGTTGAGCGGCCTTAGCATATCATTAGCATATTACGCTTTGATTGGTTGAGTGGATGACCGGAACTTAACATATTAGGCTTTTACAGTGGGGCCTTGACTTACGAGTGTCCCCACTAACGAATTTTTCGAGATACGAGCCGTCTCTTGGCCGATTTTTTGCTTTGAGTTGCGAGCTAAAATTCGGGTTACGAGCCAGCTTCAGATACCCCACCGCTAGTTGGCGCAGCGAACGTCACAGTGAACGCCACAACGTCAGCCCAGCATCACATGTCTCGTTCACTGTTGATTTGACATACGAGTAATTTGAGTTATGAGCTCCATCACGGAACGAATTAAACTCGTAAGTCAAGGCCCCACTGTATTATATAGGATGTTTTGTATCATTACCACACTGTCTTAATTATACTGTAGCTTTATAATACATCTTAAGATCAGGTAATGTTAGCCTTCCAAATGTGTTTTTTTCAAAGTTGCTTTGGCAATTCTAGGTCATTTTCATATGAATTTCAGAATTGGCTTGTCAATTTCTACAATTATCATGCTGGAAATTTGAAAGGGATTGTATTGAATATATAAATCAATTTTGGAAGAATTGTTATCTTAACAATATTGAGTTTTCTGACCCATGAACAAGGTATAAATCTCCATTTAGATTTTTAGTTTTTCCCCGTAATGCTTTATAGTTTTTTTAGCATACAAGTTTTGCACATCTTTTATCTGATTTATTGCTAATTATTTAGTATGTTAGATGCTATTGCAAATGATATTTTAAAATTTCAATTGTTCATTACAGTTGTTTCAATTGTATAAAAAAATTATATAATAACTAGAGACCTGTTGCATGAATTCGTGCATGGGTGGGGTCCCTTGGCCTGGCTGGCGATCCAGGCCTATAGGGGGGCAGGCCGGCTGGGGGGGAGGGACCCGGGAGGTTGGCTGTGAGAGCGCACTGACCACCAGGGGGCAGCTCCTCTATTGGACATATGCCCCCTCGTGGTCAGTGTGCATCATAGCGACTGGTCGACTGGTTGTTCCAGTCATTCGGTCATAACGGTCGCTTAGGCTTTTATATATCTTTATAGATAGATAGATAATGTAGCCTACAACTTTACTAAGCTCACATATTAGTTATAGAATTTTTTTTAGATTACAACCAATTTTCTGCATTTGAACAGATTATCTGCAAGAAAATTGTACTTCTTCCTTTGCAATTTGGGTCCTTTTATTGAATTTTTTGCCTAATTGCTCTGGAAGAGCCTCTGGTACAGTGCTGAATATAAGGGGTGAAAATGGATATCCTTGACTTGTTAGTGCCCTTATAGGGAGAGCACTCACTCTTTCACCATTAAGTATGATATTAGTTGTAGATTTTTCATTGGTACTCTTTCAAGTTGATTAAATTCCCTTCTATGCCTAGTTTGCTCAGAGTTATTATCAGTAATAGATGTTGGATTTCGTCAAATGCATTTTCTTTATCTATTGAGATGATCTTATGGCTTTTATTTGTTAACAAGAGGCCTGGTGCATGAAATTCGTGCACAGAGGGGTGTGTCCCTCAGCCCAGCCTGCACCCTCTCCAATTTGGGAACCCCTCAAGGGATGTCTGACTGTCCATTTAGGCCAGGCAGTCGGACATCCCTCTCACAATCCAGGACTGCTGGCTCCTAACTGCTCGCCTGCCTGCCTGCCTGCCTGACTGCCCCTAACTGCTTTTGCCTACCAGCCTGATCACCCCTTAACCACTCCCCTGCCAGCCTGGTCACCCCCAACTGCCCTCCCCTGCAGGCCTGGTCACCCCTAACTGCCCTCCTCTGCAGGCCTGGTCACCCCTAACTGCCCTCCCCTGCTGGCCTGGCCCCCCCCAACTGTCCTCCCCTGCAGGCCTAATCTCCACCAACTGCCCTCCTCTGCTGGCCTGGTCACTCCCAACTGCCCTCCCCTGCTGGCCTGGCCCCCCCAACTGTCCTCCCCTGCAGGCATGGTCTCCCCCAACTGCCCTCCCCTCCAGGCCTAATCTCCCCCAACTGCTCTCCCCTGCTGGCCTGATCACCCACAACTGCCCTCCCCTGCTGGCCATCTTGTGGTGGCCATCTTGTGCCCACATGGGGGTGGCCATTTGTGTGTTGGAGTGATGGTCAATTTGCATATTACCCCTTTATTAGATAGGATTTGCTAATATAATGAATTACATTGATTTATTTTCAGATATAAACCACTTTGCATTCCTGACATAAACACACTTGCACTTGATGTAATTCCTTTTATATCTTGCTGGATTCAATTTGTTAAAATTTTATTTTGGGTTTTTGCATCTGTGTTCATGAGGAATATTGGTCTATATATACTTTCATTTGCCCCATTTCATTATCAGGGTAATGCTGTCCTCATGGAATGAATGAGTTAGGACTCATTTTTTCCATTTTCTGGAAGACTTTGAGTAAAATTGATATTCTTTCTACCTTAAGTTTTTGGTAGAAATCAACAGAGAAAACATCTGGGCCTGCAGTTTACTTTGTGAGAAGCTTTCTAACTGAAAATTCAATTTCTATAATAGGGTTAGAACTGCCTATTCATGTTATATATGTGTGTTTGAATGAGTCTTTAAAGCAATTAGTCCATTTCCTCTAAATATTCAAGTTTATTGACATAGTTTGTCATAATGTTCCCCTATTATTCTTTTACTATTTGTAGAATCTGCAGTGCTAACTAACGTCTGTCTCATTTCTGACATTGGTTATTTTGTCTTCCCTTTTCCTTATCAACATAGCCAAAGTTTTATCAACTTTGCTGATTATCTGAAAAAAAAATCATTGTATTTCTCTATTGATTTTCTGTTTTCCATTTTATTGACTTCTGTTTCTTACTTTGGACTTAATTTTGATCTACTTTTTTTAGTTTCTTAAGGTAGAAGATGATACCATTAACCTGAAATATTTCTTCTTTTCTTGCATATGTACATAGTGCTATGATTTTTTTTTTTTGCTGCTTTATGGCATCTTAGACATTTTGATGTGTTGTGTTTTCATCTTCATTTAGTTAAAAATACTTCATATTTCCCTTTTGATTTTTTTTTCCTTGACAGGTGTTATTTATAGATATGTTCTTTAGTTTACAAATATTTGGGGATTTTCCAGATGTCTTTCTGGTATTAAAATCTAATTTAACTCCAGCCTTGCTGGTTTGGCTCAGTGGATAGAGCGTCAGCTTACAGACTGAAGGGTCCTGGGTTTGTTTCCAGTCAAGGGCACATGCCTGGGTTACCGGCTCGATCCCCAGTAGGGGGCGTGCAGGAGGCAGCTAATCAATGATTCTCTTTCATCATTGATGTTTCTATCTCTCTCTCCCTCTCCCTTCCTCTCTGAAATCAATAAAAATATATTTTTAAAATAATCTAATTTAACTCCATTAATGTCAGAGTCATATTTGGTATGGCTTGAATACACTTTTTGCTTCATGTATTTTGAAGCTTTATTATTAGTTGCATAAATATTTAAGATTGTTATATCCTCTTGATGAATTTATCACTTTATTATTCTCATCCCAGGTAATATTCTCTACTCTGAAATCTTCTTTTCTGTTATTAATGTAGCCATTTGTCTTTCCCGTATCTGGTGTTAGCATTAGTTAACTAGGTTTATTAGTTTCCTGTGGCTGCCATAAAAAATTACCAAAGTTTTGGTGGCTTAGAACAACAGATATTTATTCTTTCACATTTCTGGAGGTGAGAAATCCAAACTCAAGGTATAGACAAGACCATATTTCTTCCAGAGGCTCTAGGGCAGGGGTGGGCAAACTTTTTGACTCGAGGGCCACAATGGGTTCTTAAACTGGACCAGAGGGCTGGAACAAAAGCATGGATGGAGTGTTTGTGTGAACTAATATAAATTCAAAGTAAACATCATTACATAAAAGGGTACGGTCTTTTTTTTTTTTTTTTTTTTTTTTTTTTAGTTTTATTCATTTCAAACGGGCCGGATCCAGCCCGCGGGCCATAGTTTGCTCACGGCTGCTCTAGGGGATACACTGTTCCTTGCCTCTTCAGCTTCTGGTGTCAGCATTCTTGGACTTGTGTCTATATCTTTTTCTCTACTCAGTCTTCACATTGCCTTCTCTGTGTCCATTCTCCCTCTGTGTCTGTCTTATAAGGATACATGTGATTGCATTTAAGGTCCTCCTGGAAAAGCTCCTCCTCTCAAAATCCTATGTTAATCACATCTTTTGCCTTATAAGGTAATATTCACAGGTTCTAGGGATTAAAACACAGATATATGTTTGGGGCCACCATTCAGCCTACTACACATGGTATATCTTTTCCTATCCTTTAATTTTTAACTTATTTGTGTACTTATATTTAAATAATGTTTATTGTAAACAGCATGAACTTAGCTCTTACTTTTTAAACCCACTCTGAAAATCTTTCCCTTTTAACTGAGGTATATGGTAGATAATAATGGAACCCCAAAGGTTTCCACATTCTAATCCTGTGAACCTATACCTGTGTTACCTTACATGGCAAAAGGAACATTGCAGATGTGATAAATCAAGGATTTTGATGTGGGAAAATTATCCAGGATTATCAGAATAGGTTCAATGTAATCACAAAGGTCCATAAATAAGACGCAAGAGGGTCGAAATGAGAAGGAGATGTAATGGCAGAGCAGAGGCTTGAGTGATAAGCTTAATACTGAGGAAGGGGCCATAAGCTAAGGAATATAAGCAGCTTCTAGAAGCTGGAAACAGATTTTCCCCTATAGCAGTGGTTCTCAACCTGTGGGTCGCGACCCCTTTGGCGGTCAAACGACCCTTTCACAGGGATCGCCTAAGACCATCCTGCATATCAGATATTTACATTACGATTCATAACAGTAGCAACATTACAGTTATGAAGTAGCAACGAAAATAATTTTATGGTTGGGTCACAACATGAGGAACTGTATTTAAAGGGCCAGAAGGTTGAGAACCACTGCCCGAGAGCCTCCAGAAAGAACCACCTTAATTTTAGCTCAGTGAGAACCATGTCAGATTTCTGACCTACAGACTGTAATAGTGCACCTTCATTTCCCCTCTCTTAGCCTTCATACTATGATTTTCATGTATTTTACTTATATATAAGTTATAAAGCCCACAATACATTTTTATTTAGTCAATTATCTTTTAAAGAAATTTAAGAAATAAAAAAATATATTTACTCATGAAGTTTTTGTTTTTAATATCCTTTATTACTTCATGTAGATACATATTTCCATCTGGTGTCATTTTATTTATTTATTTATTTATTTATTTATTTATTATAAAAATCTTTAATGTTGAGAGTATTACAGTTGTACCCCTTTTTCTCCCATTGTCCCCCCTCCACCCAGTTCCTGCCCTGCCCCAGGCCTTTTCCACCGTATTGTGTCCATAGGTAATGCATAGATGCATATAAGACCTTTGGTTAATCTCTTCCTATACCACCCTCACCCCTTCCCTCTGAGATTTGTCAGTATGTTCCATGTTTCTATGCCTCTGATTCTATTTTGTTTATCAGTTTATTTTGTTCATTAGATTTCTTGTTTATTTTTATTTTAAGATTAAATTGTTGATAGATATGTCTTTATTGCCATATTATTGTTCATATTTCTTCTTTTCCCTTCTTCTCCTTCTCTATCTCCTTCTTTCTCCTTCCCCTTCCCCTTCCCCTTCCCCTTCCCCTTCCCCTTCCCCTTCCCCTTCCTCTTCCTCTTCTCCTTCTTGAATACCCTTCTTCAACTTTTCATGTAATACTGATTTGGTGGTGATGAACTCTGTCAGCTTTTTCTTGTCTGTGAAGCTCTTTATTTGACCTTCGGATCTAAATGACAGCATTGATGGTAAGAGTAATCTTGGTGTAGGTCTTTGCTATTCATCACTTTGAATATTTCTTGCCACTCCCTTCTGGACTGCAAAGTTTCTGTTGAGCAATCAGCTGACAGTTATATGGGCACTATCTTATAGGTAACTAACTGCTTTTCTCTTGATGCTTTTAAGATTCTCTCTTTGTCTTTAACTTTTGGCATTTTAATTATGATGCATCTTGGTGTGGTCCTCTTTGGGTTCATCTTGTTTGGGACTCTCTGCACTTCCTGGACTTGTAAGTCTATTTCTTTCACCAGGTAGGGGAAGTTTTCTATCATTATTTCTTCAAATAGGTGTTCAATATCTTGTTCTCTCTCTTCTTCTTCTGGCACTCCCATAATGCAAATGTTGGTACACTTGAAGTTGTCCCAGAGGCTCCTTACACAATCTTCATATTTTTTGATCTTTTTTATTTTTGCTCTTCTGATTGTATGTTTTTGTTTCCTCATAATCCAAATTGTTCATTTGATTCTTGGAATCCTATACTTTACTGTTAAATCCCTGTAAATTATTCTTTATTTCAGTTAGTGTATGCTTAATTTCTGACTGGTCCTTTTTCATGTCTTTGACATTCTCACTAAGATCCTTGGAAGTCTCACTAAGTCTCTTGAAGCTCTCATAAATCCCTTGAAGCTCTCATTAAATACCTTAAAGCTCTCATTAAGATCCTTGAGTAACCTTATAACCTTTGTTTTGAACTCTGTATCCAGTACTTCACTTGCTTCTATTTCTTTCATTTGTGACATGTTTCTTTGTCTCTTCATTTTGGCTGCTTCCCTGTGTTTGTTTCTATGAATTAGGTAGAGCTGTTACGCCTCCTAGAATTGGTAGAGTGGCCTTGTGTAGTAGATGTCCTATAGCTCCCAGTGGCTCAGCCTCCCCAGTCACCTGAGCTGGGTACTCTAGGTGCGCCCCTGTGTGAGCTGTGTGCACAGTCTTATAATTGTGCCTTGATTGCTGTTGGTATCACTGGGAGGAATTTACCTTCAGGCAAATTGGCTTTGAGGACCAGCTGCATCTACAATGGAAGAGCTGCTGTGCAGGAGACACCCCTATGGAGTAGGCCTTGCTTCAGTGGGGCTTTGGTGCTCATTGAGTCTGTCCCTTGAGTGTGTTGCTTGTGGATGTGTAGAGTTGTTATCTGGTATGGTCTGCAGCTGTCTACCAGGTGCACTGGCTCTGGGGTCTCCCTGGAGGTACAAAGTCAGCCACTGCCTGGGGCCACCCATCAGGATCTGCACATGGCTGCTAATTGTATTGGTTTAGGAAGTGCTCAGGTGAGGTCCAGCTGTGAAACAATGTACGCTAGTGCTAGTACTGGGTCTTGGACCTTTTATTGATAGGTTTGGGCACTCTGACTCCAGCTGCTGCTTATTTGATTTTAGCAAAGTCGGAAGCCTGAGCCAGGACAGGCCATTCATATGGAAAAGCTGCTGCAAACAGCTGGGGTAGGGCTCCAAATTGGATGGGGTAGGGCCTCATATAATCACCAGGGTTGAGGGAACAGTGTGGGCCATGCTGATGAAAACTCAGATATGGCTGCCAGTCAGCTCTGTGACTGGAGAGGTCCCAGCACAGGAACAATGACCCCTATGTGCACCCCCATCCGGGAGAAAGCCACCCCCAAGCTCCTGCCCCGATGCCAGACAATCCAGTTCCTTTTTGTATGTTCCTGGATTCCCCCAAAGCAGTGGTTGGCAAACCGCGGCTCGCAAGCCACATGTGGCTCTTTGGCCCCTTGAGTGTGGCTCTTCCAGAAAATACCACGTGCGAGCGCGCACATACGTGCGATTGAAACTTCGTGGCCCATGCACAGAAGTTGGTTTTTCGGGCGAGTCTATTTTGAAGAAGTGGCGTTAGAAGAAGTGAGACGCAGCGCAGGCGGGCCGCGGGATACGCAGCACAGGGGAGGTGCGTGCGATTCATGCAGGAGTTGAGGATGGGAGAGTTGGAAGGGGTCGACCTCAGCGAACTGAGGACGTTTTCAGCAAAGGCCAGCTTAGGAGTACCCTAATTAAGTTCATAACAATGTACCTACCTATATAGTTTAAGTTTAAAAAGTTTGGCTCTCAAAAGAAATTTCAGTCGTTGTACTGTTGATATTTGGCTCTGTTGACTAAGAGTTTGCCGACCACTGCCCCAAAGCTGCTGACCAGTGCTAGAGCTCAGAGGAAGCAGAACCGTGTAAATCCGTGCAAAAGCCCTTTAAGAGGAACACCTGGGATTTCAGCAGCCTCTGTGTCAGCCACAATCCCCGCTGGTTTTTACAGCCCGAAGTTATAGGGCTTCTCTTCCCAGCTCTGGAACTCTGGGCTGGGGGTCTGGTGTGGGGCTGGGACCCCCTGCTTCTCACAGAAGGCCTTGGAGATAGCTCTCCCATTTAAAAATAATGCTACATGTGGGTTTAGGACCAGCCCATTCCATGCCTCCGCCCCACTGACCAGTCTCAATGTGCTTTCTTCTTTACTTCTCTAGTTATAGGACTTCCACTCAGCAGATTTCAGATGATTCTGAATGATGGTTGTTCTGTATTTTAGTTGTAATTTTGATGTGGTTGTGGGAGGTGGTGAGTACCAGCGTTTCCCTAAGCCACCATCTTGGTTATTGGTGTCATTTTTTATCTGCTTAAAGGATATCCTCCAACATTTACTATAATTAGGTCTTCTGGTGATGATTTAAAAATATTTTATATGTCTAAAATGTATTTGTTTTATATTTTTTAATTTTTAAAAGTTATAGTAAAATACACGTAACATAAAATTTGCCATCTAACCATTTTAAGTGTACAGTTCAGTGGCATTAAGTACATTCACATTGTTGTGCAATTATCACCACCATCAATCTCCAGAACTCTTTTCATCTTGCAAAACAAAAACTCTATACTCATTAAGTAACTCCCAGTCTTTCCTCTCTCCAGCCTCTGGTAACCATCATTCTATTTTCTATCTTTATAAATTTGACTATTGTAGTACCTCATATAAGTAGAATCTTACATTATTTGTATTTATATAAATTATCTCTGATCAAATAGCTCATGCAATTTCTTTCTCCTGATTAGGCCCTTGTTGATACATTTATTAAGTTTCATTATCAAGGCAGAATGGTGATAGTACTTGAGTCCTAATGACATGGATTCAGCTGTCCCTTAGTAGCTATACAAGCTACTAAGAGAAGTACTATGAGAGAGAAGTACCTACTTTCCAGATTTTTTTTTTGTGAGGACATATGAGAACATGTGACACATAACCATGTTCAATAGCTATACTTTCCTTTTATTCATTTCTTCATCACCATCCTCTAAGCATGTAGAACTATCTATCTCAGCAATAGCCTTCCACAGTGGCTCTTCCTCTGTTTCCCTGTCAATACCACACTGTGATGTGGAGCTTTTTATTGGGATTCTTTTTCAGCAAATGCTTATCTTAAAAAAGTAATCAAAGCTCAGTGTTAATAAATTATGGTAACTTAGAGTGTTCTGGAAGAGAAAAAGTAATTTTAGGTTCCTTGAAAGGATCAATAAAGAAGATATTAGTGAGGAAAGACAACTTTTGTTTGCCTCAATTTAGCCCACAGAGTGATGATCTCTGCATGGAACCAAATTGAAGGATGTCTAAGTTGACACTCTTGGTGTCATGAAAACTATTGTCAGATCTAATACTTAATATGGTAAACTTTAAAATTATCTGGGTAAAAATTATCCTCATCACCATTTAAATACCACCTTTATTACTTATGTCACCTATAATACTAGAAACTTTTGTTTACTCAGTCAGTTTTGATCAGTGGTTCTCAACTAGAGGCAGTTTTGCCTCCCGGAGGACATTTGGCTATATCTGGAGATATTTTTGGTTGTCTCAACTGAAGGGAGTGTGCTGCTGGCATCTGATGGAAGAGGCTAAGGATGTTACTAAACATCCTACAATGCATAGGACAACCCCCCCTCCCCCACAACAAAGAATGATCTGTCCTAAACCATCAGTAGTACTGAGATTGAGAATCTCTGGCCTAATCTGAGCTCAAAGATAAAATGCAAATCTGTTGTGCTGCACCAAATCATAATACTATTCTCTCCAGAACTCAATGCTATTGATTTTTGGATCCTATGTGCTTTCCTCTCCTCTTTTTTGCGGGGGGAGGGTGGAAAGTTGAAGGTTGACGATGCCATGTAAATACTCTTTTTTTAAAAAAATATTTTTTATTTATTTCAGAGAGGAAGGAGAGAGAGAGAGAGAGAGAGAGAGAGAGATCAATGATGAGACAGAATCATTAACTGGCTGTCTCCTGCACACCCCACACTGGGAATCAAGCCCACAACCAGGGCAAATGCCCTGGTTCATTGGTTGACACTCAATCACTGAGCCATGCTGGCCGGGTTGCCATGTAAATATTCTTAAATGTTACCCAGAGCAGCAGGATTTTTTAGGTTCCTACTTTGTTTTCTGCTAATCTGATAAATCAATTACTTTATACAAAATATTTTTACATGGGTAATTTTATAAACTGTGTTTTGCAGAATTAGGTGTTTCATGGGTCTCCTTAGAGAATGAATGAAAGAAGAGATGAGAAGTCAAAGCTTTGACCTTCACCCTACCTCAATCAGAGTTACTCTATTTTATATTTTGTGTGAGTATTCTCTGAATTTTGTTTGAAAAAAGAATTCAACTCCTAAAATCTTTGAATAACACTGTATATAATAGGTAAGTGTATTAGCCAGGGTTCTCCAGAGAAACAGAACAATAGCACATGTACATGTGAGTATATATACACTGTCCGCAAACTGGAGACTCAGGAGAAACAGTGGTTTAAATCCAGTCTGAAGGCAGAAGAAGATGAACATCCTAACTCAAGCAGGTAGACATGAAGCAAAAGGGGAAAATTCCTCCTTCCCTTGCCTTTGTGTTCAATTCAGGCCCTCAATGGATTGGATGATGCCCACCCATGTTGGGGAGGGTGATCCACTTTATGGAGTCCACTGATTCAAATGCTAATCTTATCTTGAAGCAGGCTCACAGACACAATCAGGTAACATTTAATTTGAGTACCCCTTGGCCCAGTCAAATTAATACATGAGCCCTAGCCAGTTTGGCTCAGTGGATAGAGCATCGGCCTGTGGACTGAGAGGTCCCCAGTTCTATTCCCGTCAAGGGCACATGCCCGGGTTGCAGGCTCAATCCCCAGTAGGGGGCGTGTAGGAGGCAGCTGATCAATGATTCTCATCATTGATGTTTCTATCTCTCTCTTCCTCTATGAACTCAAAAAATTATATATTTTTAAAAATGGACACATAAAATTATCACAGTAAGTTATTGAAAATCTGAATATAAACTTATTTTTTTCTTATGTACTAGAGACACATAAGGAAATCTTTTGAAAAAATATTCCTGCATTCTTTTGTTTGTTTCTTTTTATTTTATTCCTGCATTCTTTATAAAATCCACACCTATAGCTTTTCATGAATCTGGGATAATTCAGGGTGGATGGAATTAATAGCCTTTGAGGACATATTGATATCAAGATTTGGTAAAGTGTTATTCACATATTCCCCAGTCCTTGAAGTTGACTCCAGAATGAAAGTATTCCCAGACTAGTGCTTGAAAACTATGATTCTGCAGCCTCTCAAAAGAAGTAGAATTAAAAGACTGAAAGGGAACTTTCTGGAGAAGAGTAATCTCACCTTCTGTCCCTAGAGATGGTAGAGCTGGAGAAGAGGTGTGGTAGGGCTGTAGAAAGACATTCTACTATTTCTCTCACGGTTCTATGTTTTAGCAATGAGAAATAACTTCTGCGCAGCCTCAGAATCACTTGGGAATACAAACTACTTGAGGGAAGAACTATGTTACTTTCTTTTTTGCAGCTCCTTTAGCTCTCTAGCACAGTTTTTTAAACGTTCCATGTGCTAAATGAATAAATAAATGGTAGGCAGGTGGGTATCTTTCCTTTCCTACTATCTCTTACTCCTTACCCTTTGAGCTCGCTGAGCCTGGCTCTAGACAGACTTGTGAAGCAGATCCAGTTTATCTTTGGTTCCCTTTGCCTACTAAACCACGTTCCCTTCACTCAAGTAAGTGCCCAGTGTTTCTGTTATAGGAAGTTAGACAGACATGAGCAGAGCAAGGATGATGGGCTAGGTACAGAAGGTCACCAGGGTGGAAAGCCCCAGATGCTCAGCAAAGGGCAAAACTAGGAAAACAAGTACCTCAACCTAGGATAACCTTTCCTCCTCTAGCATACTGCTGGTCATATGGTTTAGACCCCCTGATGTTTCTTTCCTAAAGATAACATCTAGACTTCAGTTGTATTTCAGCTCTAGGCCCAGAAAAGCAGCAAAACCAGACAAGTGACATCCTGGCTGCCTCAGGACCAGCTGCATTGACTAATGACCGCTGCTCCGGTGTTGACCAATCAGTGGAGACCATGATGTGGGGGCGGGGGGAGCCAGGGGGGGAGAGAAGCACATCTAGAAAGCTAATGAATATTCTATTGAGATTCTCCCCTGGGACCTCCCCTGTGATTCCAACCTGTAAGAGAGAGATAAATACCCTCAATACAAAGGACAGAGCATGAGCTCTCCTCCTGGGGGCACACCCCTGCCATTCCCTTCCCCCTCTTCATCGCTTACAGGCACATATGTCTTAACTTCTAAGGGACACCATAAAACTTGCAACCAGGGGAGCAATGGGCAGTGGCAGCTCGTCCTGAGCTAACACCCTGAACCTGTCTCCAAGGACCTCTTTTCTCTGACTTCCCAGTGAGCCAAAGCAGCCCAGCCTCGGCTCTCCTGCTGCTTCTTCTATACCAGCGGTTCTCAACCTGTGGGTCGCGACCCCTTGGGGGTGAATGACCCTTTCACAGGGGTCACCTAAGACCATTGGAAAACACATGTATAATTACATATTGTTTTGTGATTAATCGCTATGCTTTAATTATGTTCAATTTGTAACAATGAAATTGGGGGTCACCACAACATGAGGAACTGTATTAAAGGGTCGCAGCATTAGGAAGGTTGAGAACCACTGTTCTATGCCCTTCCTTGTTTCACTGTCCTAAGTGTGTTTTTGCTGTGGGCAATAAATTCTTGCTTGCTTTGCTGTATTTCGTCTTTTGATGAAATCTTTTCTTCGAGAGACAAGAACTGAGGTCTTATTGTCTTGCAGGTAACATTTCCTCCTACCCAAGAACATTTCACTCTTAAATTTCAAAAAGGCCTCCTCTTCCCAGGTAGCATCCCATGCTAGAGATCTCTCCAAAGCCTCATTATATATCCTATTTCTTGCTCTCTATAACAATTTTACAGGGTTAGGGTCAGGCCCCTTAGGGATGAGGATTACAGAGAAGAGAGCCTTCAAGCTCTTGCCTCAGCATACAACTAGGGTATAAACACTTCGCACCATCTCTTATATCCAAGCACTAAGCTCACCCATGTTGGACAATACTTAGCCACCTCCCAACCACTTTTTCCACTCTCTGAGGACAGTTCTGTGTGATGCGAGGGGTTTTGGTTTTTAAAGATAGGTAAGTCACAAAAACAGAGCAACCCCTTCTTGGAGCACCATACCTCCCACTGATCATGGTTCAAAATTACTGTCCTGCAAATTGATATATGGAGAAAAGTATAAGCCTCTGCCAGAGCAGCCATTTCTCTTCATGTGTGGGCTATTCTGTTCTACCTCACCTCACAGGAAGTGAAGGAAACAAGCTATTTTGTTTCAATTACAGAAAAGCAGTCTTAAGGATTTACTCTTTCCCTTGTTTATCAAACAAATAGTCATCATATGTCCACTATGTACAAGTAGATTCTGATAACAATGATCTCCTTAGTATATTGGTTTGTTTTCTGTTTAATTCATCAGCAAAATTTTTCAGGGAAACATGAAGAATTATAAATGTTTCAGTAACAAAAGCAAACAACAATCAAACATATTTAAAATTAAACTGCCATGGGCAAATGTTTCCAGGTTTCCTTTAATGGCAAAAACAACTTGAGTACTAAGTGTGACCATAAAATAAGAAGATTATTATCTTCTAAAAATAAAACTGAGAGGATGTACCCGTCCAAAGACATAATCTCCCACTAAGTGTAGCTACCTGAGAGTCTGTGCCCTCGTGTACTGGTGTGGCCACTACTCATCTTTGGAGATTAAAATTAGTTTTAGTTTGGGTATGATGTTCCTCTTCTGGGATCCTCAGGCAACCTGTACTTTGATAGGTTTCAAAGAACTTGTCATACTGGATTATCTGTCTCCCTCACCTAGCTGAATGCCCCCTGAAGGAAGGGATGTCATGTGATTTTGTACCCCTGGGACCAAGCATGTACTCAGTAAGTTGATTTGTTAGTTGATTGAAAAATATATCTGCATCATATTTTTGGACCACCTTCAATAGCATATCCTTCTTTTAATAGAGAATGTGGTTTTTTGGAGAACGGATGGTATTCAGAAACATGTTGAGCAAATGAGATAGTCATCAAACTGAATAACTCTGTGTTTATTTTAAAAATGAGCTGTTATTACAATGTATTGACTACTTTTCTTCTGTGATTCATAAATTGGCTCTGAAAACAATTCCAAAGAAGGAATTACAAAGGTTTTGAGCAATAGATGCTTCCTGGGACAATATCTTTGAAAGATTGCATTCATTTTTTTATTTAAGGTTTAATATGTGTTTAGAGAACAAATAAATATTTGTCTTGAAAATTATTGAATACATACCCTAGGGAGCAAAGCATACTTTTTAGAGATGAACAGCCTTACCCTGGAGCAGGATTGCTGTATTCAAATCCTGGCTCTGCAGCTACCTTAGCATATAGTCTTGGACAAGTTATTCAACCTGTTGGTACCTCAGTTTCTTCATTTGTAAAATTGGGATGAATAGTATCTCCCAAATAGGGTCACTGTAAAGAGTAATTGCATTAAGTGCATAGAAAATAGGGTCTAATACATAGTAAGTGTTCAATAAGAGTTACTATCATTTTTAGCATTATTATTATAACAGTGTTTGAGGCACTGGGTTACTAAACAAACAAAATACTAAACAAACAAAAAAGGCATTTTCCTGTCCTCAGGAAGTTTACTGTCTAATTGGAAACATAGGCATGTAATTTATGTTATAATACAACTTGATGGGTGCCCTTAGAAATCCCAACTGTCATTATGGTATGAACACCTGATATGAGGAGGGTTCTAGTAACAATAACATCTCAGTACAGTCCTATAAGCACTGAATGGCGCCACTCAATTCATTGTGTCTTGAGAATGAGTGTCAATACAACCAGATGCTGGATATTCATGGTAGTGATGAGAACAGAAGGAACTGAGCTGGAGATAACACTCTTTTACTAAAATGTTTCTATTTTTTTAAACAAAGGAATGGTATGTGGTGTTAATGCCTGTGAAACTATTCAATCTTCCTCACTTCACTTTGAATACAAACCAGTTTGGATAGAGAATTCATAGACTCTATCATCAATTTGTTTCTCTCTTTTAAAAAATTAGATCCAATTTCAAAAACTAAGTTTATGATAACATTGCTCTGATCTTTAAATGCAATAATCTAGAAGGACTTGCCATTTTACCAAGGTAACCTAGAGCTTCACTATGGAATAAAATTGTGTCAAAATTTAAGAATAATAACATTAAATAATTATATAATTTACATCTGGGGAATATATTGTTTCATTACTGTATCATTTCTTTTACTGCAATATTTTCAATTAAAATATTGGTTGCTTTTTTAAAATTAGAGTTTTCCTATCTCAGAAATAGTTATGAAGATGAAAATTCATGTCACAATCAGTTATTTTGTATGATTCATGGAGAAGCACTTTAAAAATAACTTCGCAATAAAGACAGAAAACTGTTTATTCACAATTGTGATTCATCATAATTATTTTTGAACATTTGGTAAATCATATTTCTGTGAATTTTTAAGTATTTAAAACTCTTTCAGAACTTATTTATGGCCCCCTTTTATGAATCCTGCAAAAGCTTCACTTTGTGAAAAAAATGGGCTTGAGATAATAAGGGTAATATGAGCAATGGGTTATATATGTGTTCCTGCCTTCTCCTCATCTTTTCAATTTCTCTTCTGAAAAGTTCAAAGAAGTCAAGGGATGATTTGGGGAATTAACATAATTGCAAAGAGAAACAGTATGGGTCTGTAACCCTTCCAATATGGCATTTCTGTACGTCTGGGCCCAAGAGCAGGGGCAAACAGGGGGTGGAGTGTGTATTGAAAGATTTCTCCTTCACAAGGGAAGAAAGTGAGTTTACCATGACATTTTTTTCAGAATAAACCAGTGATGGTGCCACAGATGTGTGTTTTTTTAGGAAAGGGAGAGAGAATACAGCAATGGTAAGTGGAGCCAGGTGCTATATTTGGCATTTGTTCCAGATTTGCTTAGTTGAACTGAATTTTCTTCTAAAAGTTTGTAATTACTATTTTGGGGATGGGCAACACACCATTCTGAGTTATACAGAATGAGCACACAGCTGTCATCTTCATTTTCTCCCAAAGGCTATTAACAGTTTGTCCTAAAGTGAAGGATTTTATTCTGCTACATGGATCATGAGTAGAACAATCATAAAGTATACCAATACTGGGAAGAAAATCTCCATTCTGTGCATGTGTATGATTAATACTCTTCCTGGACACTAATTATGATGTCCAAAGTTTCCAGCCTCATCTCAAACTTCCTAAGGGTTCTGAAAATGAAATGTGCACCAAATACAGTGACTGTAATCTGTGTTGCACTTCTAGCATCAAGATCTTTTTAAAAATATCCAAGACAGACTTCAATGGCAATTTGAATTATGTTGTTCTTTCACAATATTTCAGGGCATCCTGACCCCCTATCCTTGTGAGCCTCTTGCCTCTCTCCTTATTTTCCCATGGGTCCACTGGACCCAGGCATTTTTAGTCATAATGCTACCTTAGGGCTGCCCAGGTTCTTTATGTGTGGCAATGCCACACCTAAGTCTTCCTTTCTGGGCACTGCTCCCACTTTCTAATCACTATCCCTTCTTTATGGTTCCTCAACCTTAAATTATCCATGAATGGTGATTTGTTCCCTCAGTGTCCTAATTCAATCTTTTGAAGGGCGAGGGTAGAAGTTTATGAATCCTTACTTGAAATTGTAAAATGTTATGCATTTGGAGTGGGTAGTGTTTACAGATTTCTTCAAATTCTCAAAGAGGTCAGTGTTCTTGCAAAAATTAAAGAATATTGCACTAAGGTATATAGTTATAGTTTCCATTTGAAGATTATTTATGTTTCAAGAGATGTCCTGGAATTAATCCCTTAACCTAAAGAAAGGGTTCTTTTTTTAAAAAAAAAATATTTTATTGATTTTTTACAGAGAGGAAGGGAGAGGGATAGAGAGTTAGAAACATCCATGAGAGAGAAACATCCATCAGCTGCCTCCTGCACACCCCCTACTGGGGATGTGCCCACAACCAAGGTACATGCCTTTGACCAGAATCGAACCCGGGACCCTTCAGTCCGCAGGCCGACACTCTGTCCACTGAGCCAAACTGGTCAGGGCAAGAAAGGTCTATAAGAAAGGAAAAGCAGGCACCATGGTGGGGAATATATTGTTTGGGAGAGAATTTTTGTGGTACCTCACCACTTTATATGTGTGACTACTTTACTAGTTTAATAATGGTGACAAAGCAATTTAAGCCTTCTGTTTCACCCATGGTTATAGCCTTAATGAATACTAAGATATAATACATTTTAAAATGTTAACATGAGAAAATGGGTTGTGGAAGCAGTAAGTCCACTTTGTTTCTTTTTTTTTTGCATTAAGTCCACTTTGGTTGGACAAACATTTATTGAGCACCTATTATGTTTAAAGCACAGTGCTAGGTGATATAGGATAAGAAATAAAATCCTATTTGGTGTAAACCTTCCAGAAATTGAAAATTCTTATGGGAGGGGGAATAAATAGATACACACATGCATGATATTAATGTAAGACAGATTATGAGACATGCTACTATATAATGTGGGAGAAGAAGGCATTAATACTAACTAGATAGGAAGACAACTAAATGTAGAAACGAGGCTATCAACCACCAAAATCCTGGGCTGCACTCTCTTCTTATCCCCCTTTCCAAACAACTACTCCATCCTTTTTTTTCTTAAACAGATTCAGAAATTGGGCACATTTAACTTTAAACTTTTTTTCTGTATTCTTGATTAGGAAATATTTCAGACCTAAAAAAGGTATATAAAACATTACATACTCACACACCCACCACTCAGCTTAAGAAATAAAACATTACAGATATAGTTGAAGCCTCCTGCGTATGTACACATCAGAGTTCTCCTCTTTTACTAACACCCCCCTACTTTTGACTAGTGGCTTTCAAAGGTGACCCTCAATGAACCCTATCTTCTGGTATTCATGCCCTCCCCTTTAGTGTGAGTGGGACTTAGTGACTTGATTCTAATGAATAGAATATGACCAAATTGATGGGATGTCACTTCTGTGATTAGGTCCCAAAAGATTGTGACTTCCATCCCACTGGCATTTTCTCTTGCCCCCTTACTTGCTTTGATGAAGCCTACTGCCATGTTGTGAGGTGCTGTATGGGGAGAGACCTACATGGCAAAGACTCAACAGAGGCCTCCAGCCAAAACACTGAATCCTGCCAACAACCATGGAATTGAATTTGGAAGGCCACCCTTCCCAGTAGAGCCTTCAGATGAGACTGCATTCCTGTCCTACACCTTGATTGCAGCCTTGAGAGAGATCCTGAAGCAGAGGACCCAGATAAGCCATGTCTAGCTTCCTGAAAATGTATGTTTTAAGCAGTTATTTCTGTGATAATTTGTTATACTACATGATAACTAATGTGCCTTCCAAGAGGTAATCACTATCCTAAATGTGCTATCATTCTCTTATGTGTCTTTGTATGCATCATTCCCATGCATGCCTACACACACACACACACACACACACACACACACACACACAATCATATATACTATATATACATATATTATATATAAACATATATAATATATACACACATATAGTAATTTTATTACATGTTCTTAAAATCTATATAAATGATATTATATGGACTATATTTGTATTCTTCTGTGATTAGGTTTTCCCTTATTTATTTTTTCACTGCCACCACTCAATCTTTGCTTCTCTAGGAGGTCTTTCTCTATGTCTCAGCCCCTGTGAGTTTTAATCTCTCCCCAGCCCGACCCTTTCTGTCCTGTTCAGGTTACCTGCAATAGTCTCAAACCAGTGAATTAAGCCTGGTCCTACATTCAGTGAAGCTCAGCTTCTTCCCATATTCCTCTCTAAACTAAAATCTAGGGCTAAGTTCTTTAACATTACGTGGGTCTCTAGGTAAACCTATCTCATCGCTTGGGTTTCCTTTGATAATGGCACTTTCTAGAGCAGTATGCATTTAAAAGTTTAATGTGCATATTTGGGAATCTTGTTAAAATGTGACTTTGGATGTATAGGGAGTGTCTGAGATGCTGCATTTCTACAAAGCTTTCAAGTGTTGCTGATGCTGTTGATACATGGACCACATATTTAGTCGCAATGTTCCAGAGGCTAGACGTCCATCTCTCTCTTTACAAAAATTGTTTTCACTTGACATTTATATTGGATACCAGTAAAGGAACTCATAGGCTTACCCAAAGATGGAAAGTAATGGCTTTCAAAGAAGGTAATGTGAACCAAAGCAAAAACAAGTAATATAAAGAGAGCTTTCACTCAGTGTTATTTACCTAAGACATCTGTCCCTCCTCAAGCTTATTCATTTAAAAAAACTTTTATTTTTTAACTTAAATGAATGCTAGCAAATATATATGCAGACGGTAGGAGAAAAGTCAGATGTCAATGGATGTCTTCAGGTGATTAACTTTGGAGTGATATCAGTTTTGATAAAATTCCTCTGGGCTTCTAAAAAAAACAAACCTAAAAACAGTGAAGAGCAGATTCTTTCCCTCATCCTTTTCTTTCTATTCCTCCTAACTACAGGATAATATAAGAGAAAATGAACCACATTAACCTGCACCAGTGACTTTCAAAATCTAAGAAAATAGTTTTATGTATGTGTATACTATATTTCAATAAGGAGAGAAGAACAATACATTTTCTTCCTGTAACTTTGGACCTTGTGCATTTGATGGCTTCAACCACCTGATCACACCAGTATTGTTTCTCTTGCCCAACATCAAAGTGCTTGCCTCTCTCTCCCTCCTTCTTTCCCTTTCTCTTTCTTTTTGGAAAGTCCACTCTGGAATTTAAATAAAGCTTTCTACTTTATAAGACTGTGCAATTTCCACTTCTGACCAAGTAACAGGGACTGGATTTATCCTCTCACCTGAGGCAAACAGGACAAAATACATTAACTCTAGCTGTCTTGGTTCCCTGAACTCTCAGATCGGTGTTCATCAGCTCAGGGAGTCTGCCAGGCTCTGCCTGAGCTACTCTTCCCCATGACCTATACTGAAAACTTTGTGATTGGGTCCCAAAAGAAGGCAAAAAGCTGTGCCAAATCTTCAACATTAAGACCCTAGAAAAAAGAGGGGGAGAAGAGGGCTCTAATATAAGGTGACAGGAGAAGATTTGGCTTTGGATGGTTGGCACACAGTGCAATATACAAATCTTGTATATAAAGAAACTCTATGAGTAATTAGAGGCCCGGTGCACGAAATTTGTGCAGGGGGTGGTGTGTGTCTCTCAGCCCAGCCTGCACCCTCTCCAATCTGGGACCCCTCGAGGGATGTCCAACTGCCTGTTTAGGTCTGATCCCACTGGGCCAGGACTGCTGGCTCCCAACTGCTCACCTGCCTGATTGCCCCTAACTGCTTCTGCCTGCCAGCCTGATCACCCCCTAACCACTCCCCTGCCAGCCTGATCGATGCCTAACTATTCCCCTGCCAGCCTGATTGCCCCTAACTGCCTTCCCCTGCTGGCCTGGTCTCCCCCAAATGCCTTCCCCTGCAGGCCTGGTCCCTCACCAACTGCCCTCACTCCCCTGCAGGCCTGGTCCTCCCCCAACTGCCCTCACTCCCCTGCAGGTCTGGTCACCCCTAACTACCCTACCCTGCAGTCCTGGTCACCTCCAACTGCCCTCCCTTTCAGGCCTAATCCCTCTCAACTGCCCTCCCCTGCTGGCCTGACTGCCCCTAATTGCCCTCCCCTGCCGGCCATCTTGTGGTGGCCATCTTTGACCACATGGGGGTGGCCATCTTGTGTGTTGGAGTGATGGTCAATTTGCATATTACCGCTTTATTATATAGGATAAATTAGATGAAACTGACAAATTTCTAGAAATACATAATCTTCTGAAACTGAAGAAGAAAACAATATGGCCCGGCTGGTGTTTCTCAGTGGTAAAGCATCAATCTGTGAACCAGGAGGTCACAGTTTGATTCCAGGTCAGGGCACATGCCTGGGTTACAGGCTCAATCCCCAGTGTGGGGTGTTCAGGAGGCAGCTGATTAATGATTCTCTCTCAATATTGATGTTTCTATCTCTCTCTCCTTTCCTCTCTGAAATCAATAAAAAATATATTTTATTTAAACAATAAAGAATTTAAATATATATTTTTAAAAGAAGAAAAATATGAATAGACCTGTAACAAGTGAAGAGACCGAATAATAATTTTAAAAAACCTGCCCACTAAGAAAACATCAGGCCCAGATGGTTCACCACTGAATTCTAATAAACATTTAAAGAACTAATACTACTAACTTCTCACAAATTCTTCTAAAAATGTAAGAGGATGGAACACTTCCCAATTTATTCTATGAGGTCAATGTTACCCAGATACAAAAACCAAAGACATCACAAGGAAACTACAGACCATTATCTCTTATAAATATGAATGCAAAAATCCTCAAACAAAATACTAGCTAACTTAATCCAACAACATATAAAAAGAATTATGCACTATGAAAAGTGAAATTTATCTTAGAAATATAAGGTTGGTTTAACATTTAAAAATCAACTAGTGTAATACATCATAGCAGTTGAATAAAAAATTAAATAACATGATCACTCCAATAGATGCAAAAAAGCATTTGACAAAATCTAACACCCTTTCATGATAAAAACACTTGACAACCTAGAAATAGAAGGGAACTTCCTCAATTTGACAAAGAACATCTACAAATAACCCATGGCTAACGTCATACTTAATTGTGAAAGAATATATGCTTTACTCCTAAGATTAGAAGCAAAACAAGAATGTGTGCATCTCAACATTATACTGGAGTTCTTTCCAGGGCAATTAGTCAAGGAAAAAAAAAGGTACCAGGTTGGAAAGAAAAATTAAAAGTATCCCTATTTGCAGATAGCATGATCTTGTATGTAGAAAATCTTAAGGAAAATGCACACATACATGCACACACACAGAGAGAACCAAAAACAACTATTATAGCTAAAAAAAAAGTTCAGTAAGGTTGCAGGATACAAGATCAATGTGCAATAATCAATTGTAAAGCTATATCTTTACAATGAACAATACAAAATGAGGTTAAGAAAATAATTCTATTTATGGTAGCATCAAAAATAATACTTAGGGATAAAATTCAGAAAAGGAGTGCAAAACTTATACTCTGAAAACTATTGTTGAAAGAAAATTGTGATCTAAATAAATGGGAACATATCCCATGTTCATGGATTGGAAAGCTTAATATTGTTAACATGATAATGCTTCCCAAATTGATTTAACACAATCCCTATAAGAATTTCAACTTGTTTCTCTTTAGAAATTAGCAAACTGATTCTAAAATTTATGGAATTACAAGTTACCCATAATAGCTAAAACAATCTTTAAAAAAGAGCAAGGTAGGAGGATTTTTACTTTTCAATTTCAAAATTTACTGCAAAGCAATGATAATCAAGACAATATAGTATTGGCATAAGGATAGACATATAAGTTGGTGGTATGAAATTGAGAGTCCAGTAATAAAACCATGTGTTTTTGGTCAACTGATTTTTGACAAGATTGCCAAGGCACTCAATGGTGAAAAAATAGTATTTTCAAAATAGTGCTGAGACAACTGGATAGCCACATGTAGAAGAATGAAATTGGACCATGTCCCACACTATATAAAAAATTTAACTCAAAATGGACCAAAACCCTAAAAAGTTAAAACTATAAAAAACACATAAGAAATCATAGGGGTAAATCTCCATGACCTCAGATTTGGCAAAGGATTCTCATTTATTACATCAAAAGGATGAATAATGAAAGAAAAAAATATATAAATTGGACCTTATGAAACTTTTGTGCTTTAAAGGACACTCATGAAAGTGCAAAGACAGCACACAGAATGGGAGAATTTATAAATCATTAATCTGATAAGGCAGTTGTATCTAGACCAGCTGTGGGCAAACTACGGCCTGCGGGCCGGATCTGGCCCGTTTGAAATGAATAAAACTAAAAAAAAAAAAAAGACCGTACCCTTTTATGTAATGATGTTTACTTTGAATTTATATTAGTTTACACAAACACTCCATCCATGCTTTTGTTCCGGCCCTCCGGTCCAGTTTAAGAACCCATTGTGGCCCTCGAGTCAAAAAGTTTGCCCACCCCTGAATTCTAGACTATATAAAGAATTATTACAACTTGATAATAAAACATAAATAACCCAATTAAAAAATGGGCGAAGGATATGAAAAGATATTTTCCCAGGGAAGAGATAGAAAAGGCCAATCAGCACATAAAAAGTTGCTCAACATCATCAGGGAAATGCAAATCAAAACAACAATGAACTTCATATCCCTTCATACTCACTAGGATGACTATAATAAAAAAGTCAGATAACAAGAATTGGTGAGGATGTGGAGAAATCAGAATCTTTGTACATTGCTAGTAGGTATGTAAAATGATGCAGCTACTTTGGAAAGCAATCAGATAGTTCCTGAAAAGTTTAAACATAGAGTTAACAACTGACCCAGCAATTCTCTCCCAAGAGAAAGGAAAATATATATCCACAAAAAACTTGTACATAGAATCATTATTCATAATAATCAGAAGGTGAAAACAACCCAAATGTTCATCAATTGATGAATATATAAACAAAATGTGCTATATTCATACAATTGATATTATTTGGCCATAAAAATGAATGAAGACCTTACTGATACATGCTACAACATGGATGAACCTTGAAAATATTATACTGAGTGAAAGAAACCAGTTATGCCCTCCGGTTTAGCTCAGTGGATAGAGTGTCGGCCTGCGGACTGAAGGGTCCCAGGTTCGATTCTGGCCAAGGGCATGTACCTTGGTTGCGGGCACATCCCCAGTAGGGGGTGTGCAGGAGGCAGCTGATCGATGTTTCTCTCTCATCAATGTTTCTAACTCTCTACCTCTCTCCTTTCCTCTCTGTAAAAAATCAACAAAATATATTTTCAAAAAAGAAAGAAAGAAACCAGTTACAAAAGATCACATGTAATAGGATTTCAATTATTTGAAATGTCCAAAATAGGGACATCTATAGACAGACTGTAGATTAGTAGCTAATTATGGCTGGAGGGAATAGGGAATAGGTAGCTAAAGAGTATGGGGTATTAAAAATGTTCTAAAATTGGTGATGGTAGAACATCTCTGTGAATACACTAAAAGTCATTGAATTGCATTCTTTAAATGGGTGAATTGTTTGGTAGGTGAATTATATCTCAGTAAAACTGTTAAAATAAGCTAGGGCATTCACGGGGCTCATCTTATTTGTTTTCCATCTTTCTGGGATCACTATCTTTGTTACCTAGTATCTAGTATTTTGAAAACTGGTGCTTCAGATTATCTGTCTTTTTGTTGTTGTTTCATACAGGAGGGTAAATACAAATGCTATGACTATCCCATCTTAGCCAGAAGTAGCAATCTCTCTATTTTTCAAATGGGGACATTGAGGCCAAAAGCAACTAACTGGTTTAGTGGCAGAGTCATTTCTAATTTGAAGTTGAGACAGGATTTCTTCTTGTCTGTCCAGCTTCTGAGGCAGCTTGATGGCAGAAGGTTAATTAACCAGGCACAGCCAAAGTAAATGTCTGTTACTTGAGGATCCCTGAAAGGTCCAGATCTGTTTTTCAGCTTCCCCTCATTCAGTAAGTATTTACTGCATACCTATGTGCAATGCCTTTTGGGAGACATCCCTGGGGACAGGAAAGCAGGTGTTACCATCTTTGGGAACAAGGGGTTCTCCATTTGTGAGAAAAGGCTGTGCATGAAACATCTCTATGACTGAAGCATGTTTACCTGTAATATAATGAATGACTTACACAACTGTGCAGCCCAGAGAGTCAGAAGGGATCATGGTGTGTGGGCTTTTCTCAGAAAAGGCTTCTGAGGAGGGAGAACTGGGGCTTCAAAAGATGGCAGCATTCCCTGACTGGGTGAGGCAGCAAAGGCAGGACATTGTGTCCACAGGGCATGTATTAAGATGCACATAAGGGCTCAGAGGGTCATTGGCTATAAAAAAAAGTCTGAGTCTTGAGGTGGGGGAAGGAAGGGGATGTTGTTCTAGCCAGAGGGATGATCTAGGGCATTTCATGAAAGTCCTGTGGTGAGGGGATAACTATTAAGGAAGCTTCTTTCACTCAGCAAACTAAAATGCTCCAAGGCAGACATTTTTTTTATAGGAAAACAAATGTCTTCCCAGTTTATGAAAAGCTGGGTTGTCATTTGGAAGTTACGGGATAAGTATTTCAGACCCTAGCATTCAATCATTCACTAAGCATGTATTGAACTGCTACTATATACCCATGAATCCCCAGCTCCTTAGGGATTCACAGGTGCCTAAGACTCATGACTTGTTTTGGTTCTTGAGGGAAAGACACTTGGGCAATGATGACAGATTTCCTTAGGTAAAGGTACTCTTCTTCACTGCTGTCAGTCAACAAAAGTGGTCAAGTCCTTTCCCTTTGTAGACCTGTCATCAGTGTCATGGTGGGACAGGGGAAAGGATGTAAGGCTACAACAACTTGAAGGTTTTCATTTAATGTCAGCATGGCAGGGGGCACTCCCTGAAGACTAATCCAGAATTTTCCTTTACAGCCTGACTCCCAACTCAACATCTCTGGGGAGCCTTCTTTTCTGTATCTGCTCCCCTGACCCTCACCAATCATCCCGAATTACAGGAATATCTGTGAACCTCGTTTAACTTCCCTACGAAAGCACAGGCCTTTGAGGTGAAACATCCAGACTTGGGTTTCTCTTCTGCCTGCCTAGGGCAGACTTCCTACAAAGGGCCTTCACATCCCCTCTTCCTTTCTCTCTTTGGATCCTCTACATGGTCTCCCATGAGATTTCTGCTCTTGTGGATGGTTGCCATGCTGGTTGCAATGCTTGTGGTGCTGGGATGCTCGGGATGATGAAAGATTGTACCTCCCTGCTCCCCATTGAGACCCTCCTTACCTTGCCCCCCTCACTGGGAGTGACTAGGCTTGTTGCTGGCTAGGCTGTGGGTGGTCCCTGAAAAGAAGCATCACACAGGGCTGCCATTTCCCTACAGGCGCCAAAAACCCTAGGGACAAGAGCACAAGGTCCTCAAGCTGAGCACCTCCTGCCATTTGTAGAAGCTATGGGAGCGGTACGGGGGTCATCTGTCAGGACTTGACCTTGTCTCTCACGTCTCAAGGGGTCAACTGCGCAGGTCCTGTGACCTGAAGCCCAGCCTCTGGGAGTGGGGTACAATGTCAGGACTCCATCCTTCCTCTTCACCAGGAACTGCAGCCCTGCAAGGCCTGGTCCTGGATGAGTTGACACCAACAAAGGCCCCTTTGCACTCACAGGCTCACCTCACTCGCTTATGGAGTTTCAAGCAAGAAAAATATTGCTGTATCACCCTCTGCTTGTGCAAGACCTTGGCATTCACAGAGACACTTTTTCATCATCTCATTGATGCCTGAGAATAGCCATATTAGGGTATGTTTTTCTCATAAACTGTAAATTCACCTTCTCTCCCTTCATTTTTCCTTTCCTGCTGGTTTTATAACTCAGTGAATTACAATCCCCCCACAAGTCTTAACAGTACAAATGTCTAAGAAAGAAAGTAAACATACCCATGCATCTTGGTTGACAGTTTAAGTCTGATAACATCATACTCAGCAATTATAGAGCAAGAACATACTCCCTAGTGAGTCAACAGTAGAGTTCCAGGGAAAATTCCTAACATCTATGAATGTATTATGGGGTCAGAAACCCAATTTACCAAACAGATCATGAAGGTATATTTATTTTAAAAGACATTCTTAAAGTTACTGAATTTGAGTGAATATGCATTTGTTATATTTGTCTGGGTTTTCAGATAGTTTATAGAAAGAGATTCATTCTATCCCACTGATAACTAGTGGCCAAGCCTAGGATTTGGGGCGACTCTTTCTGAACCTGGACTCATCATTTGAGTCTCCCTGAGATGGAAGGGCTTGTGTACAGGCTACTCATCAAACACCAAGAAGAATGGAAGAGAAAGAATGTCTTGAAGATCAAGGGTGCGAAGCCACAGTATATTAACAACCAACTAAAAACTCAGATAAAGTACCTTTGAAATGATTATATGCTGCAAAGCAGTAGTTGGGGAAACAGGACTTCAGTTCCTTGGGATTTACACATAAAGATCTAGAAATTCATCTAACAGCACATTCTGGAGGAATGTACAGAAGATGTCAGGGTGGAAAGCCAGACTCCCATTGGATTCCTTCTGGATCTCACAAATCATTTGACTTTCTTCAGCCTCCATTGCTCATCTCAAATGATAGAATGATGCCAATACCTGAGTTATTCCCAGAGAGTCAACTGAGATCATCCAATCAGTCCCCATGTCTGCTCCGTTTATCCTAAATGTCTTTGAACCCTCCACTTTTCTCTGTCTTCACTGTTTTTAGTTCATCTTTCCTCCTTCTTTCCCCCAGGCTGCATTCTTTTCATTCCACTCTTTACATTGCAGCTAAAGAGATCTTTTTAAAAGATAAACCAGGTCACATCACAAATCTGCTTAAAACCCTTCAGTAGCTAATTAATACTCTCAGGATAAAATCTAAACTCCTTACCTTGCTCTACAGAGCCCTTCATGGTCGGTCACCTGTCTTCCTCTCTAGGCTCATCTCACACTACCCCAGCCATAATAAACTAGTAGCCATTTCCAAGTGAGCCAACCTCTCTTACCGCCAGCTTTTGCAGTAGCTTATTCCTCTACCTAGAACCCTCAGTCCCTTCCAGCACTCCCTCTCCTCCCCCTAACCCTGTAATCCTGCAGAATTCCAAGTTTATATTACCCACCTGGGAAACTCTCCTGCAGTTCGAGCTGCCCCTCCTCTGTGCCCAGCCCCCTCCAGCACCCTATGCTTCTGTCTTCTTAGCTCTCATCACCCTGCTTGAAACTCTCTTCTCCCTTGTTGGTTTCTCCCACTCAGTTTTTCAGGACTGTGTCTTACTCATGTTGAATGAATGATGAATGTTTAAATGCTTTGTAAACTGCAACTTGCTACACAAGTGTTAAGTATTATGTAATATTACTGTGTTCCAGTTGGTAAAAAATTATTGTTGGTCTACTTGTTAGGGGCAAAAATAGAATATTGGGGGCTAGCTATGGTTGTGGGAAATATTAATCATGCTCTGTTAACCATGATTTCCTTGTGTTGATTAAAGAAAGGACATTCTGGCCTGGCTGGGAGTTGGGAGGCCGGGGAGCAGCAGGGGCATGTGGATACTGGCCCTCTCCTTGTTCCAGAGCTTCGCGAATGTTTTCAGTGAGGACCTCCACTCCAGCCTCTACTTTGTCAATGCATCTGTGCAAGAGGTAGTGTTCGCGAGCACCACAGGGATGCATGCACGGCTGCAGGCATCCCTCCTGTGTCTCTCAGATGGTACCTGGCGACGGGCGAGGAGATCTACGATGTCCCCGAGATCCACCACGTCCACCCCAACGGCACTCTCCAAATTTTCCCCTTCCCTCCTTCGAGCTTTAGTACCTTAATTCATGACAATACTTACTATTGCACAGCTGAGAATCCTTCAGGGAAAATTAGAAGTCAGCATGTCCACATCAAGGCTGTTTTACGGGAGCCTTATACAGTCCGTGTGGAGGACCAGAAAACCATGAGAGGCAATGTCGCAGTCTTCAAGTGCATTATCCCCTCCTCGGTGGAGGTGTACATCACCGTCGTCTCATGGGAGAAAGACACTGTTTCACCCATCTCAGTAAAAGGTCCTGAGAGAAGTCGCCTTGGCCATCTCCAGTAAAACACGGTCTTATGTAGTTATTAGTTTATAATTATGGTTTCTGTGCTTGTTTATAATTATGACGAGTCTCAAATGCTGGGCATGACTTTGCACTTAAGACCTACTGAGGTTCTCTCTCACTTTTAAAAATGGACAAGATTGTGGGTCCTGTGAGACACATATGATATGAGAGGACATTTCCCTCAGGTTCTTATTGTTTGAAATCATTCGTCTGCACATGTACTGTCCTTAACTATAAATCTGTTCTCCAAAAAAAAAAAAAAAAGATTTCCATGATGATAAGTAAATGAGATCACCCCAGCCTCCTACTTCCCCATATAGGGTAATCTTTGTCTACTTACCCTATGTAAGCAGCTGGAGCTGCAGAGCAGTTGTGTGTGTGTGTGTGTGTGTGTGCGCGCGTGTGTGTGTGCGTGTGTGTGTGTGTGTGTATGTGTGTGTGTGTGTATGACCTGCTGCTCTCCCATACTGCCAGTAGTATTGGAATAAACACTCATATATGATTCAACCCTGTCTCTGATTAATCGGCTCAAGTAGTGACAGGCAGCATGGACCCATTGATTGTCTGGTTACATACTCACTCATTTGAAAACTAGCATCACCTTTCAATTACATCATTCTGGTTCCCTCTTAAGCCCAATACTAATAAAGACTGCCACTTACTGAGCATTTGAACTGGGCTAGGTTCTGTGATAAGATTTTATGGGTATGATCTCATTTACTCATCATCATGGCAATCTTATGAGCTAGTCCTATTATAAGTATCATCCCCATTTTTCAGATGAAAAAACTAAGGCAGGATCAAAGAGATTAAGTAGTTTGTCCAACATTAAATAGCCAGATGTTGAATCCAGATACTTTGAATTTCAAGATCCAAACCTTGATTCTAACCATCTCCCAGTTCTTCCAAAATCTTCAGATAAGGACACTATTAACAGAGTGAACAGTAACTTCACAGAATGGGAGAAAATATTTGCAAATCACATATCTAATAAGAGATTAATATCCAGCATATATAGAGAACTCTTAAAACTCAACAATAAAAACCTAAACAATCTGATTTTTAAAATGAGCAGAGGACTTGAAAAACATTTCTCCAAAAGAAGATATACAAATAGCCAATATGTACATGAAAAGATGCTCAACATCACTAATCATTAGGGATATGCAAATCAGAACCACCTCATACCAATTAGGATGACAATTATAAAAAGAAAACAACAGAAAATAAGTGTTGGCAATGATATGGAGAAAATGGAACCCTTATGCATTGCTGGTAGGAAGGCAAAATGGTGTAGCCACTGGGGAAAACAGTATGGCAGTTCCTAAAACAAAAAGAAGTACAATATACTCCAGCAATTCCACTCTGGCTGTATATCTCAAAGAAGTGAAAGCAGGAACTGGAAGATTTATTTGTACTCATATTTATAGCAGTATTATTTACAATAGCCAAAATGTGGAAGCAACCCAAGTGTTCATAAATAGGTAATGTATAAGATATATATATATATATCATATATATATATCATATATATATATATCTCATATATATATCTTATATATATATCTCTCTCTATATATATATATATGGAGAGAGAGAGAGAGAGAGAGAGAGAGAGAGAGAGAGAGATACTGTGATGGAATATTATTCAGCCTTTTAAAGGGAGGAAATTCTGACATATGCTACAACCTGAATGAACATTGAGGACATTATACTAAGTGAAATAAGTCAGTCACAAAAAGACAAATACTTATTTGAGGTACCTAGAGTTGTAAAATTCATAGAGATTCATAGAGATGGAAAGTAGAATGGTGGTTGCTAGCTGCTGGAGGGAGGGGAGAATGAGGAGTTGTGTTGATTGGGTACAGAGTTTCAGTTTTGCAAGATGATAAAAAGTTCTGGAGATGAATGGTGGTAGTGGTTGCATAATAATCTGAATATACTTAATGCCACTAAACTGTACACCTAAAAATGGTTAAAGTGGAAAATTTTAAGTTTTGTGTATTTTATCACAATTTATTAAAGATCTAAGTTTTTAACTATTTCCCAGTCCTGCCAAAGTCTTCATATAATTTCCTCTGATGAAAATGTGCTGCCTTACATTGAAAAAAGAGATAGAGGAAGATATAAACAAATGGAAGAACATACCATGTTGATGGATTGCTAGAATCAACATCATTAAAATGTCCATTCTACGCAAAGCAACCTACAGATTCAATGTACTCTCCATTAAAATACCAACGACATATTTCAAAGACCTAGAACAAGTTCTCCAAAAATCCATCTGGAATTTAAAAAGACCCTGAATAGCCACAGCAATCCTGAGAAAGAAGAACAAAGTTGGAGGGATCACAATACCAGATATCAAGCTATATTACCAAGCCACAGTTCTCAAAACTGCCTGGTACTGGCACAAGAACAGACATATAGATCTATGGGACAGAACAGAGAACCCAGAAATCGACCCAAACCATTATGCTCAGTTAATATTTGACAAAGGAGGCAAGAGCATACAATGGATTCAAGACAGTCTCTTCAATAAATGGTGCTGGGAAATCTGGTCAGATACATGCAAAAAAAAAAAATGAAACTAGATCACCAAATTATACCATGCCCAAAAACAAACTCAAAATGGATAAAGGACTTAAATGTACAATGGGAAACCATAAAAATCTTACAAGACTCCATAGGCAACAAAATATCAGACATTTGTCGTAGCAATATCTTTACAGACACAGCTCCTAGGGCAATGGAGACTAAGGAGAAAATGAACAAATGGGACTACATCAAAATAAAAAGTTTCTGCACAGCAAAAGAAACCATTAACAAAACAACAAGAAAGCCCACTGCATATGTGGGATATAATGATCAACATAAACTGATGAACAAAAATAGATCCAGAGACAAATGGCAGGGGAGGGAGGGGTTAGAGATCAACCAAATGACTTGTGTGCATGCATATTAGCATAACCAATGGACACAGACACTGGGGTGGTAAGGGCTTGCCCTTGGGGGTGAGAGTGCCGGTGGGGGGGGGGCAATCAATGGGGGGGGGAGACATATATAAACTTAAGGCAATAAAAAAAGAAAGAAAGAAAGTGTTCTGCCTTCTCTTCAAGTAAAGTGTCTTTTATTTCTTTTTCCTCTTAAGACCGGACTGCTCTCTGCCAGGATCCCTAGAGCCTCCACATTGGTCAGTGCCCCTGACAGGGCAGGACACAGCCTCAGGCTCTAGTTCACTCTCCTCCTGGGAAGAAAATGCCTCTACTCCAAAGGCAGCCAGCACATATTTCACTCAAAACAGTTGTCAGATGGCTGTGGATCCCTTCTGTTCCCAGGAATTACACTGGGACTAATTGCACTGTGCATATTCCATCACTGGTAGCTAATCCCAACAGTGACGTTGGGCATCGTTATTAATAGGCTTAGGACAGACAAAAACGAGAGGGGAAGTGGCTTGAGCTGAGTCACACAGCAGTTAGAATTCAGAGCTCCCAGCTACTAACCTCACCCTGGGCTCTGTTTCACACACCTGGCAACTCCAGAGACTTGCTGCTTTTTTGTACTCAGGGCAACAAATTCTCTGGCTAACTAAGTGGGTCTGATTTGTCTTGCAGAGAAATAAAGCAAAAATCTTCCTTGGGATGCTATCTTCTGATCTTTCTGTTTCCATTGGTTGACAGGAAACCAGAGTCCCCGTGTCTTGCTGAATGACCTTGAACACATCATTGAAAGTCTCTGGATCAGTTTTCCCTTCAGTAAAATGTGGGCAAGAGTTATTGATACCCACCCCAAGAGGATCTGTGGATGAGCTAGAGAGAGGATTGGGGTATGTTTATCCAATCTAATCTGCATAATCCTTTACACGAGTGAACCCCAAACTTGGCAGAACATCATTATCACATGCATAACTTTAAAAATACAAATTCCTGGGCCTTGACCAGCCCAGCTTACTTGGACTCCTCCATTCTCCCAGCCACATGGCCGCCAATGTGAAGAGAATCCCTGTGAGTTGATAAGCGGGGTAGTCTTTAATTTTCCTATTTAAATCCTTTCCAACCTAGGTTAAAGGCACCTTCTCTACAAGATGGGAAGCATTGCAATCTCTCCTTTCAGCTCTCCTGTGGACTCACTGTTCCCCAATTTTGGCATTTCTCACATGCTGCCTGTTATTTTTACTTAACGCCTTCAAATCTTTGCCTCTTGTGTCCCCAGTTAGCTACTGGAGAATAACAACTGTAAGAAATAAGGTGATTTACCATCGCACCAAAAAATTAAGATACCTAGGAATAAACTTAACTAAGGAGGTAAAAGATCTGTACTTGGAAAACTACAGGACACTGAAAAAAGAGATAGAGCAAGACATAAACAGATGGAAGAACATACCGTGTTCATGGATTGGTAGAATCAATATCATTAAAATGTCCATATTACCCAAAGCAATCTATAGATTCAATGCACTCCCCATTACAATACCAACGGCATATTTCACAGACCTGGAACGAACTCAAAAAATTCATCTGGAATAAAAAAAGACCCCGAATAGCTGCAGCAATCCTGAGAAAGCAGAACAAAGTAGGTAGGATATCAATACCAGATATCAAGCTGTATTACAAAGCCACTATTCTCAAAACTGCCTGGGACTGGCGCAAGAACAGATATATAGTTCAATGGAATAGAATAGAGAACCCAGAAGTAGACCCAAACCACTACGCTCAATTAATATTTGACAAAGGAGACAAGAACATACAATGGAGTCAAAACAGTCTCTTCAGTAAATGGTGCTGGGAAAATTGGACAGATACATGCAAAAAAATGAAACTAGACCACCAACTTACATCATACAGAAAAATAAACTCAAAATGGAAAAAGGACTTAAACATAAGATGGGAAATCATAAAAATATTAGAGGAATCCATAGGCAACAAAATCTCAGACATATCCCAAAGCAATATCTTCACCGATACAACTCCTAGGGCAATGAAAACTAAAGAGAAAATAAACAAATGGGACTACATCAAAATAAAAAGCTTCTGTACAGCAAAAGAAACCATCAATAAAACAACACGAAAGCCCACTGCACGGGAGAACATATTAGCCAATGTTATCACCAATAAAGGTTTAATCTCCAACATTTACAGAGAACTCATAAAACTTAACAAAAGGAGGATAAACAACCCAATAAAAAATGGGCAACAGACCTAAATAGATACTTTCGAAAGAAGACATAAGGAAGGCTGAGAGACATATGAAAACATGCTCAAAGTCACTAATCATCTGAGAGATGCAAATCAAAACGACAATGCAGTACCATCTCACACCTGTCAGAATGGCTATTATCAACAAATCAACAAATGACAAGTGCTGGAGAGGATGTGGAGAAAGGGGAACCCTCGTGCACTGCTGGTGGGAATGCAGACTGGTGCAGCCACTGTGGAGAACAGTATGGAGTTTCCTCAAAAAACTAAAAATGGAACTCCCATTTGACCCAGTGATCCCACTTCTAGGAATATATCCCAAGAAACTAGAAACACCAATCAGAAAGGGTATATGCACCCATATGTTCACAGCAGCACAATTCACCATAGCTAAGATTTGGAAACAGCCTAAGTGCCCATCAGCAGATGAGTGGATTAAAAAACGGTGGTACATCTACACAATGGAATACTATGCTGTGATAAAAAGAAGGAATTTTTACCATTCACAATAGCATGGATGGAACTGGAGAGTATTATGTTAAGCGAAATAAGCCAGTCAGAGAAAGATAAATATCACATGATCTCACTCATTTATGGAATATAATGAGCAACATAAACTAATGAACAAAAACAGATCCAGAGACAGAGAAGCATCAATCAGACCGTCAAACCTCAGAGGAAAGACAGGGGACGGGGGGGGGGGTAAGGGGGAGAGATCAACCAAAGGACTTGTATGCATGCATATAAGCACAACCCATGGACACAGACACCAGGGGGGTGAGGGCATGAGTGTGGGGTGTGGGGGGATAATGGGGGGATAAGGACACATACGTAATACCTTAATCAATAGAGAAAAAATCACCCCAAAAAGAAGAAAAGGAAAAAAATAAGGCGAGCCCCCAAATTCAGGGGTCCTGGTAGAACACAAAACATACTCAGGAGCCAGGCAAATATCTTTACTCTTGCAGAAAGGTGCTCAGCATGTGGTCTGCACTGAGCGGGCAGTCAGCTAGGCTTTTTAATCCTGATGCATGTGACCTGTCCCTTACTCTTTTTGAAGTATGTATATATATATATATATATATATATATATATATAGATATATATGAAATACATTTTTATTGATTTCAGAGAGGAAGGGAGAGAGGGAGAGAGGGAGAGAGGGAGAGAGGGAGAGAGGGAGAGAGGGAGAGAGAGAGAGAGAGAGAGAGAGAGAGAGAGAGAGACATCAATGATGAGAGAGAATCATGGATTGGCTGCCTCCTGCACACCCCCCACTGGTGGGCATCCAGTGTACAACCTGGACATGTGCCCTAACTGGGAATCAGACTGGGACCCTTCAGTCCCCAGGCCGAGGCTGTATCCACTGAGCCAAACTGGCCAGGGCTGTCCCTTACTCTTGATTGGAGCTCAAGCTCATAGTCTTTTGTGATTGGCTAATTCAAAGGAAGGGGTTGACCTTTGCCATTTCAAGATGGTGGCCCCCAGGGGAGCTGCAAGTCACAGGGGCCAAAATGGTGGCTGCCTAAACTGTTCTTTGACAGAAAAGATTACTTGTTTATTCTTACAGAACTTGACATACCCTTCTCTTATTAGCCCCACAAATGCCAGCTCCATCATCCCATAATATATGTTTAATGAATATTTGTTGACTTGCAAATATTGTATTAGGAAATCTGGACTAATTTCTTATTCATTAGGAGAGGTGTCCTGTGTCCTTTGGAAGCTTTCTGATCACATGGAAAGCACTTTAAAGAAAGAGACAGGAGCCTTAGCTTTCAATTCTGGCTGTGTCACAAACTCCCCTTGTGACCTGCAGCAAATCACTTGCCTTCTCTCTCTTTTTTAACATTTAATCACCTTTACTTATTTATTTATTTTTTGTTTGTTTGTTTTTGTTACTCCTCACCCAAGGATATTTTTCCATTGATTTTTAGGGAGAGTGGAAGAGAGAGGGAAAGACAGAGAAACATCGATGTGAGAGAAACACATTGATTGGTTGCCTCCTGCACGTACCCTGACCAGGGCCCGGGCTGGGTTGGAGCCTGCAATCAAGGTACATGCCCTTGACCGAAATCGAACCCGGGACCCTTTGGTCTGCAGGCCGACACTCTATCCAGTGAGCCACACCAGCTAGGGCCACTTGCCTTCTCTTGCTGTCAGTTCCCTCATTTGTGAAACCAGGGTTGATCTGTAAAGTTTCTTTTAGCTCTGGGTTTGGGCTGCTCTAGATAGGCAGCCTATTTCATGTCATTGCTATTAATGTACACAGTGAATTATTTTCCCCCTGTAAGGACTGCCTAATTGATGGCTCACCCCCAGTATATAAAGTGAAAAACACAAGAGAAAATAAATGCTTTGGCCAAGCTTCCATGCCTAGCATGTGTGCATGTGTAGGGGTGGGGGGTGTTGCTCACTCCTCATCCCAGGCCCCTGGCTTTGACTACATTTTTCCATCCCAGAGCTGTTTAGCAGCTCTTCCCAAGCATAGGACTGTCAACCCTTAATTATATGCATGCCCACTCTCTCCTCTGTAAATGACACAGGGCAAAGGTATGACATTCCAGCTGGGATTCCTCTTGTCCCTCTGAACACTCCCATTCACTGCCATGTTCAGTACAGTCTGTTCAAGTATTGTCTTCTGAGAAGGAGATGAAAGACACAAGACACTAGTCCTTGCCCTCATGGAACTTCTAGTCTACCTGAAGTGGGGACGTAAATGTGCTACCATATGTAAGGGAGAACCTGGGAGTCAAGTGCTGCTTTGATATATCTCCAATACCTAGAACAGTACCTGACACATAGAAGATGCTCTACAAATACATAAAAATAGATGCTAATTGCCATGGTTTTCAAACATTTTAGTTTAATGAAGGGAAAGCCTTTCTTCAGTGAAACAGGTGGATATAAGGTTGCCCTAGTAAGAGGAGCTAGGGTCAAACCCTGCTTGCTCAGGTCTCCTCTGGGCACCAGAGATGATCCTCAGCCCAGTCACTTATTGCAGTCAATTAGAAAGGAGCTGAAGATCAACTTGCTGTTTTTCCTGGTTAACCTTAGGAAAATAAATGGAGGTTTGAAGAACCAGGCCCTCCAAAAGGAATATTTGCCACCTGACAAGGCGTCGTCAATCTCTCCTTTCCCCTCCTTCTAGGACAGTGGTTCTCAACCTGTGGGTCGCAACCCCTTTGGGGGTCGAATGACCCTTTCACAGGGGTCGCCTAAGACCATCGGAAAACACATATATAATTACATATTGTTTTTGTGATTAATCACTATGCTTTAATTATGTTCAATTTGTAACAATGAAAATACATCCTGCATATCAGATATTTACATTACGATTCATAACAGTAGCAAAATTACAGTTATGAAGTAGCAACGAAAATAATTTTATGGTTGGGGGTCACCACTACATGAGGAACTGTATTAAAGGGTCACAGCATTAGGAAGGTTGAGAACCACTGTTCTAGGGTGTTCCAATTAGTAAGGGCAGAGGGGAGAAAGTTTTCACTGGGAGACTTGTAAGTTAGTCTACAAATGCCTATCAATGTAATGTTTGTTTATTTTAAATAAAGAAGGAAAGAAAACCACAGTGGTAATGTTTTCCAGTATTCAATAGAAAGTCATTCCATGTTGTCTTCCAAGCAGTCCTGATTTGAAAATACAATGTAAAACTCTCATGAAATCTGTTTAGTTAGTAGATGGTGCTTCCTTTTGCACAGCTCACCCTACATCACAGTGGTATCTACCAACATTCCTGACCAAATTCATGGTCAGCCTTAGGCACATGCAGCTGCTGGAGGGGCTACCTGATGAGAGAATCTCTACACATGCTTGCAGGACTGAGACCCACTCTCCAACTTGGCCTTCTCCTTGCCTTTCCACCCCTCATCAGCAAGGGAGGGAAAACATACTTGTTTTCCAAGGATGCATACTTGTCAAGGTGATCCAGGGAGGAAGGTACATCCCAGATATGCATCTGGAAGACAATTTTGGGTAACCAACATCTCTTTTTAAAAATCTGTTAAATGGATAAAGCTCTTGAATTAAGAGATTTTCATCATTATCCATCTCATGGCCCTTTCATAAAAATCTCTTTACCTGTACCACAGACTGTCCCTCCATGCAGATGCCAGAAGAGGCAGACATTAGACCGAATGTGTCCCTCCCAAATTCATACGTTTAAAGCTAACCCCTAGTGTGATAATATTTGGAGATGGGACTTTTGGGAGGTGATTAGGTTATGAGGGCTCCCTCACAAATGACATTTGTGTCCTTATAAAAGAGACCTCAGAAAGATCACTTGCCCCTTTCTGCCATGTGAGGTTATGTATAAAAAAGAGCCGCTAATGAACCAGGAAACAGGTTCAGACCAGACACTGAATCTGCAAGAGCCACGATCTTGGACTCCCCAGCCTCTAGAAATAAATTTCTGTTTTTCACAATCCATCCAGTCTATGGTATTTTGTTATAGCAGCCCGAGTGGACTAAGACACCTCACTCAACAGCAGGGGAAACTGAAGGGTAAAGGGAGCTCACTTTAGACAGCAAGTCACCAGGAGCCCCAGCTTCTCCCCTACTGCCTGACATAGCCATCTCTTCCACCTCTTGGCCAATCCTAAGACTTCCTTACCTTCAAAATCTATCTCAGGCCTGACAGCCATCTATTCACCCCGGCCCTTCCAACACTACCGCAGGCTTCACCCCCTGTCCAAGCCCTGACCACAACATGTAGCCTAGTCTTTTGCACTTAAGAAGCTGAGCTTGAATCATTAAATCTGGTCTTAAGATAGAAGCCACTCAAGGTTAGGGCCGGAGGGAACCTTGGAAATTAGGAGAAACTGAGGCTTTCCTAGGGTTCCAAGGTTATGAAAAAAATATGGCTTGGACCCAAGTTTTCCTATGTGTGTTTATGCCTTCCTGGCTACATCCTGAGTTCCTCTATTTATTTTCTTGGTCTCTTTCCCCTTGGCTGCACAGTACCTGCTCTCTGTGACTATGGTGTTGACTCAAGGAGGGATTAACAGACCTAAACAACAAAGAGCCCAGATAAAGGCTGTGGTCCCAGCTCTGAAACATGACTTGATCCCAACTAAGACCTTCACTGGTATTGGTTCGGAAGCCCAAATGATGGCTCCCAGAAATTAGGTCACTTGCTCAAGTTTACTTGGCTAAGAAGTGACCGCAGCAGGAGCCAAGTGTAGGTCCTCAGGCCCCAGGGGCAGCGCTATGCCCTGGGCACTGCTTCAGGCACTGTCTAGAGCTCGCAGATCTGGAGGCCCACTGAGCCAGGGGTAAGCCCAGATCCTGCCCCCCTCCTCTGCTCAGTGTGACGTTGGTGGAAGTGTGTTATTCCTTTAGGTCTCTAAGCATTGCCCGCGTATTTGTGCCTGTGGCTCCCGTCTGAAGTGTGGTGGTTGGAAGGAGTCAGTGTGGGCGGTTTACACTGACCTCCTGTACGTAATCCTAATCCGGGTACCGTTGAGGGTCCCTAGCCACCATAAGCCAGCCCTACCGTCTCACGCACAAGCCCCCACTGTGACGCGAGGATGTCTGAAATCAGGGTTCTGGAGTGGTGAAACCGGAGGCAGCTTGGCCGGCCGCTGGAGTACGTCAGGATTAGAAGACTTTCTCTGGAGTAGTGCTCTCGGGTCCTTCTCCGCCCGCCGTGCTCCCTCGCCCCCCAGAGTACCCACTGACCCCCTCAGGCGGAGTCCTCGTGGCCGCGCCCATCCTGCGGGTGGCCCCGGCCGTCCAAGTCCTTCTCCAGGTTCCCGAGTTGGGGGAGGAAGAGGTGAAGAGCCTGGGCACGCGAGGCGCCAATCCCCCGGCTCGAGCTGGTGCGCATATCTTCACGCTTCCCCCACAGCTCAGCTCGAGCCACAGAACTTTTACACCACCCGCGTTCCCTGACGCTTCTAGAACTGGATACCAAACACCCTCGGATACCTGTATTCACTACTTTTGTAGGACTTTCCGGAGAAGGCGGGCAGGGGGCCGGAACCGGGGTGAGGGTCTTCCCTGAGACCCCCCTAACCCGCTTCTCTTTGCAGACAGCCGTGGTCAACCCTAGAAGGACGAGACTTGGGCGTCCCACAAGACCTAGCGGACTGTGCTCCTCGAGGTACCGGCCTTCCCTGGGAGTTAGGGAGTGTGAGGAGAGGGCCGCGGGGGGTTGAGGAGGGTGGGGAGAGGGCCGCTAGCGAACGGATCGGTTTGCTGACAGGTTTGAGGGTGGGATAGGGTAGTTTGGAGTGAAGAGCCCGAGAGCAAACACTGTTTCTTTTTCCTCTCCCCCTCGTCCGAAAAGGAACCACATTGCCAGGGGGAAATAAGACAGTGTAAACACAAACAACCTCAAAAAGAAGCCAAGAAAAACTAAGCCAAAAAACCCAAGCGCAACACTGTTACAAAACTGTCTGGTTTTGTAACAATTTCCCTGCCGCCGGCCAATGAGCAGCGTGGCGGCGCGTCACGTGGTGACGTTTTATATAACGCTTTGCGGAGACAAGACAGTTATTAGGCGGCGCGAGGCGGCCGGCATGGAGCTCTCTGAGGAGAGGCAGGGACCCGTGTGCCGCCTCGCGACCGCAGTGGCAGCTCCAATTACCTCAAGCCGCCGCTCCCTGCTCTGGGTCCCCGGCCCCTAGACGCCTCTTCCTGAGTTTGTCCTTCCTTTAATGGATTCATTTCAGGCTGAACAGATGCCGAGCTTGCCCGCTGAGCTCGCGAGCAACAACTTAGAGCTGGCGGAGCCGGCGGCATCAGTGACCCGTGTAGATTCGGGCCATCCGGAGGCGACTACAGAAGGTCTAGCACCTCTACCGACGCGGGAGCCGGAGCAGCCTCCTCCGGCCTCGACGACGGAGTGTAAAGTCCTGCTCACACAGGCAGACGCCCTGGCGTCCGGGGGGCGCCTCCGGGAAGCCCTCGAGGTATACCGACAGCTGTCGGAGCGGCAGCAGCTGGTGGCCGAGCAACTGCAGCAGCTGGTGCGCTGCCTGGCTGAGAACATCCCGCCGGGAGAGGCGCCGGCGCCAGTGCCCACGGTCGGGGGCAGCGCAGCGAGCTGTGTGGTGGGGGCGGAAGAGGCAGGGGTGGCCACCGCCGCCGAGGCCACCGAGTTATGGGATGGCTTCAAGTGCCGGAAGTGTCATGGGTTTCTGTGGGACCCCGTGTCCTTGTCGTGCGGCCACACCTTTTGTAAAGTGTGCCTGGAACGCGGCCGGGCAGCCGACAGGCGCTGTGCGTTGTGCGGGGTCAAGCTCTCCACGTTGATGGTGGCCGCCGGGCGGGCGCGCGGAGCCCGGCGGGCTGGGCAGCAGGCGCCGCCGCCGCCGCTGCGGGTCAATGTGGTGCTCAGCGGTCTCCTCGGCAAGTTGTTCCCTGCTCGAGCTCGGGCGTCGCAACTCCGGCACGAGGGCAACCGGCTGTACCGCGAGCGCCAGGTGGAGGCGGCACTACTCAAGTACAACGAAGCGGTTAAACTAGGTGAGCCCACCGGGATCTCCTGTCAGGGAACCCGCCGGGAGGTGGGGGATTGACCGGGACCGGAGTGGGGGAGGGGTTTCCGGAGTTCGCTCTTAGACTTTTCCTCTGCCCCTGCCAATTTCTCTTTCTTTCTCTGGGTCTCTGTCTCTGTGGCTCTCTGTCTTTTTCTGTGTCTCCTGTTAGCTTGTGTTTCTGGCATCTCCGTTTCTGTTTGTGGCACACTGTCTCTGTCTCTCCTTTTGTCTGACTTTCGCACCTTTGTCACTCCGTTTGTTGCTCAGTGTCACCGACTCAGTTTCTCTTTCTCTCCTTCTCCCTCTGTCTCCGCACGCCTGGGCTCCCGCTTACACCTGCCTGCACCTTCCCCGCCCGGAGGGGAACTTCGCGCCCTTCCCACCCTCGCATAGGCTGGGTCTCCGCCAGCCCCAGGTGTTCTCTAGGCACCTGCGTCTGCTGCCCCGCCAGCCCGGGCCGCCCTTGAGGCGGGGAAGGTGTCCCTTCCGGGGCCGCGGCTCCGGGTGGGCTGGGTCCGGCGTGGAATTAGGTCAGGAGAGCACTGGTTGCATAAGGGCCGCGAGCAGCCCGGGCCGGGCGGCCCCTCCTTCGCGCGGGCGGGCGGGATTGTGTAACGGCTGAGGTAACCAAAGTGGGCCACGCTCGCCTCGGAAACCGTCCCGCGAGCATGGGGGGGGGGGGGGGGAGAAAAAGCGCCCGCGCCCCGCTGCCCTGGGACTCATTGTCACCGCTTCCTATCACAGGATCCGCGTCTGAAATAGATGCCCCCCCCCCCCTTTCCAGCCTGCTGCCTGCGTCCTGGCCTGGAAACTGCTCAGGGATTCCGGGGGCTGTGGGCTAACTGAGAAGGGGACACGCCTCTGTCCCGCTCTCTCGTGCTGCCTGGAGACGGATGGGTGGGCTTTGTGGGTTCAAGGACAAGGTGGGTAGCCCCATGCCTGTGGCCCTACTAGGGCTCCGGAGTTCCCGCAGGGAGAGGCTTCCCCAATCCTCCTCTCCCCGCACCTGAACCCAGGAAGTGGCCTCTGAGCCACTGGCTGCTGTTGCCCAGTTGGGGCAGGCTGCCAGGAGCTCTGCTGGTGGGGCACGGTGTCTGGCGAAGCGTGAGGGGAGGAAAGAGGCAGCAGGGCTGGGCAGACCGGACTCTGGGACTCGATGGGTGGAGGAGGGGCTGGGCTGGAGTCTCCCTGTGTGGAGCCTAAACCAGAACTGGCAACAGGTATTGGGAATAGGGGAGGAACTACGGTAGATTGGGAAAGACTGGCATCTGAGGGAGATGGGGACTCCCTCCACACACACACACCCTGTGCTCACACAAACACTGAGCTGCCACTGGGCTGGCATGTACTGCAGAAAAGAAGGGACAGAGAAGACTTCTTTAAACTGTTTGCTAATGTCTTAAGAGCAAGTAATGGGCACCCACACAAACCCTTAGCACATCCCTGAGGGAAAAACCAACAAAGCCTGTTCCCGGGGGAAGAGCAGGGCAATATGAAGGCAACAGGTGCAGGCCACTTCAGCCCAGATCTCCAAGGAAGGTTCCATTCCTTCCGTGCATCCTGGGAGGGCCAGTTTCCCCTGGGGTTTTTCCTTGCGCGGTCAGAGCGGTCAGAGCAGTCAGGGTGAAAATGTCAAGACCACTTCACCCTTCTAGGAGGAAAGGGGCCTCTCCAACAAAGAATATCTTTGTACCGAAAGATGGCCACGCTCTCTTCCTCATTGTTCTAAATACTGTACCGCCCTTCAGAAAAAAAAGAAACCTGCCCCTCACTCCAGATGCAAGGTTTGGACAGTTAACAAGTCTGACTAGCTAGCTGTGTGACTTTCAGAAGATCCCTTTGCCTCTCTGGGCTTGATTTTCCTCATCTGAAGAATGGGTTGGTTGAACCAGATGATTTCTAAAGGCCTGCCCAGCCCTGACATCTAGTGATTCAGAGTGTTGGGAGAACCAATCTCAATTTATTCTCAGAAGCCTTGTCCAGGTTCATTCACATTTGGCCATCTATTATGTGAGGAAGGAGCCTTGCAAATACATTTTCATTTTCTTAGAGAAACTTCATATGTGCTGGGTTTCTAGACACATGTTGCTCTTGCTACCAGAAGACTAACTTGAGCTTGTCTTCCTGGTGGCCATGATGGGGGTCACATCTGGCCAGCTCCCACTCCCCACTTCCTGACCTGTTTCCTTGTGGGTGATACCCCAGTCAGAAGCCAGGCTGTCAGTTGCTAACCCCATATAGCTACGAAGCAGGGTGCCAGAGTTTTCTCCATGTCAAAGTCACTGAAGCACCCCTGACACCACAGGCCCTCTAAGGATCTGCTTAGGAGAGGGGCAAAAATCCCTTCTTTACAGCTGGGGCATCTCAGACCCACAGTGGCTGCAGGGGAGTGTGGTTGGCAGGACAACATTAGGGCTAGAAATTGAGCATGACCCTTTGGGTCCCCAGGGGAAAAGTCTTAGAAAACTTTCCATCTGCTCAAGATCCATCCTCACACAGGATTTACTTGTTTCTGCTGGGAGCCATTAATGAGGGTTTGCTTTTTTTTCTCATTTTGGCAGCACCAAATGACCATTTACTTTATAGCAACCGGTCACAAATTCATTTCACCTTGGAGTCGCATGAGGATGCACTGCATGATGCAGAAATAGCATGTAAGCTCCGCCCAATGGGCTTTAAGGTGAGTGTCGGATGGGAAGCATGGGAAGGGGTTATGCTATAGAAGGAATTGGGCAGAAGGGCCACCCTTGGGGGTATGGGGCACTAGAGCTCAAGCAGACCTGGGAGAAGGCTTTGCAAAGGAGTGGGTCCTTTGACAAAGGGTTACTTAGGGGTCTTTAAGGGAACTGGATTCTTCCCCAATTTGATCCTCCATTGATGACCTGCATAGCAGCCTGGGCTCTGTGACTCCAGAACATAGACTTGAGAGCCTGATTACCTGAGTTTATGTCCCAGCTCTTCTACTTTTATCATCTGTGTGACTTTGGGCAAATTTACTTAGCCTCCCTGTGCTTTATATTCTTATCTATAAAATGGGGGTATTCAAAGTTCCTACTTAGCAGGGTTTGTCGTAGGAATTACATAAGGTAAAACATGTAAGATGCTTAGAACAATGCCTGGCACATAGCGTAAGTGTTTGCTATCATTATCACCATTATTTTTCAGGCACAACAGAAAGAGGAGGGTAAGACAAGCATTGCTGGCTGGTTGTGCCATTCCGAGTCTTTAATATAGTCAGTCAGCCTGCCAGTATCCACAAACATCTAGGTCACATGGAGGGGTGGGGAGAAAGACAGGCTAGGCATTTCAGGATGCCAGGATGCAAAGTGTCACTTTTTTGCATCTCTGGCCTCAGGACTGGCCCTTAGCCACATGTCAATATATTTGGATTAGAAGATTAGATTTGAGCCTGGGCTTCACTACTTGCCAGCACAGTGACCATGGAGAAATTGCTTCACTCTCTGGACCCCAAGTGTCCTTGTTTGCAAAATGAAACTATTGCTATCTGTCCTGATCACCTCACAGAGATGCAGTGAGGGTCACAGGTGAGCATGGCCTAAGGGCCATTCCATGAACTATAATACTTGCTGGGTCTTTATGTAGTACTCGCTCTACACCACCCCAGGATGCCTTCCTTAGACACCCAACTTACCCAAGTCCAGGTCTCATGAATTTCATGAGGTGAGATGTGTTCAGAATCCAGAAGGTTTCCAATTCCAGAAAGACCTTATATGAAGTAATACCCTTACTGAGTTTTGGACAGTGCCCCATAATCAGACATTAATATTTCTGCAGTGCATTACATGAAAATTCACACTAAGTGGGATAAAGAATATAATACACTTTATATCATTTTAGGTCAGGTTGTGCCACCTCATGACTTCTGATGTCAGGCTTATGAAAATATCGGATTATCAGAATTTTTTAAAAAATCTGGTGACTTCAGATAAAGCATTGTGGACTCGCACACTGGGCCATTGATGTCGAAGTGAATCTCGTGTTCTTTCATGAGGTGTTCATGGGTGATGATGGATTAATATGTTCTCTTTCCCAAGGAACACATTTACAGTTTACTAAAGGTCACCAGTGTCTTAACCCAAAAGAGCTCCAATGAGAGCACTTCAGTCCTTGTAGCAGTGCAGGGCAGGGAACTGCCTGGGGGTAGGAGGACTTCTCTTGCAACTTTTTCTGCTCCCATCCTTAACCTAAAGCCTAAGAGTGGGGCCTTGATAGTGCAATGGGAAACGGGGCTGAGTAAGCAGTATACCCTTTTGGATGAAATGGGAAATGTGACTTCCCCAAAAAAGGAAGAGTTGATGGGAGTATTAAACAGGAATTTCAGTTCCCCACAGGTAAGTGGAGAGGCTTACCTCTCTGTCCCCTGGTTAGCTCTCTGAAGGGCAGTCTGCCTTGTGGGGGAAGAACTTTCTGGGGATCCTAGACCACAGTTCTAGTTCCAGCTTTGCCATCGAGGTCTTAGAGAGGTCACAACCCTTCCCTTGGATCTCTCTTGAAGAATGATCAGTACGTGTAGGTGGTCACTCAAGCCAGTAATGTGGACCAGGCCTCTGCTCAACAGACTAGTTAGTAGGAAGGCATATCTGGACGAGTCCTGGTTAGTATGTGTTCAAATAGGCATTCTTGCTACTTGGTGATCCCTCTAATACAATGGTGGGGCAGCAGGAGGTAGTACTGCCCAGTGGTTAAGAATTTAGACTTTGGTATCAGTCAGTCCCAGGCTGAAACCCTGACTGCAAAATTTATCAGCTGTGTTACTTTGCACAAGTCACTTTTCTGGGTCTTACTTTTTTTTTTTCTTTAACATGGGCTTCAGAACAGTTGCCTGCATGATAGGGCTGTGCATAAGATAATCCTTGGAAATGCTTCAGGCAGTAGTGAATACCCATGAAGTTAGGGAGTATTAAGAATAGTGTCAGGAGGGTGAATAAGAGTGGGATTGAATGCTGACGTTTTCTTCCAGGCACACTTCAGAAAGGCGCAAGCCTTGGCCACCCTAGGCAAGGTGGAGGAAGCACTAAGAGAGTTTCTATACTGCGTTTCACTGGATGGAAAGAGCAGGAGAGCAAGATCTGAAGCCCAAAGGGTGAGTTGAGATGACATCAGGTCCAGCTGCCCAATGGGCTCCCACCTCACTGTCTTCTCCAGGGAGGCGAGTGAGGGAACTGTCTTCCAGGGCATTTGGGGTCTTGAGTGGGTGGCTCCCTGGGTTAAGGGGACAAGAGGGAGACACAAGTTCTAATTGATTGCCCCCAAATCACCGTCCTCTTGGTGTGTACAATCAGATTGAGCAGTTGCTACATTTCTGTAGGAGCCTATGAAGAATGTTCTTGCTTCTTTCACTCAGGGTCTGGGTTGTCAATGGGGAAAAAACCAAAAGACAAAAATAAATACAGACAAGTTAACATGGGGATGGAGGCTCACTGAGGAGATTCTGGCTGTTGATAAGAGGTCAGGGGTGTGGGGGTGCCTGCAGCTGTAGAACTTTACTTTGACCGAGTCACAGCTTCACCAGCCACACCGGGAAGCCAGCTCCTCATAAAGGATGCTGGCCCCCGTCTCATTTGCCATATGTACAACTTCAACCTTCAACTCCTTTGCTAGAAATAAAACACATATACTGTCTCACAAGTGTAAGTCAGAGACCATTACAATATAATCCAAACAAGCATTCTGACTCTTGAGTCCCAGGAGAATGTGGTTATTTTTAAAAGCTGCATGAAGTACTGAGAGTATTAGCAAAGGCTTAAGCATCCTCATTCCCCGGACTTTGTTGCTTACTCTTCTGCAATGTGCTCTCAGAGTGTCTGGCTAATTGGCCTGAAGTTGGATACTGACATTCAGTGGTGGTCTCTGCTCTTGCCTTGTGCCCAGCTCCCAATTCACCACCGCAATCCAAGTACTTCTGTTCCATTGTGGTTTGGCAGAGCAGTGACGAACAAAGGGAGCAAGAGACAGGACTGGTTGCTGAAGGCTCCAGAAATGAATGGTTAGAAAAATCAATGAACTAGGGGAAGCGGAGCTCTGGAGGTTCTGCCTCTGACAGATTTCTTTTCCGGGGAGTTGCTTTGCTGTGGTTTGGGAAGTGGACAAAGTGTTCTTGAGAGAAGCACTGGTGGATCCTCCAAATCTTAAGTGTAGTCCATGGTGTGGATAATAATAATAATAACAACAACAATAATAGCAGCTAACATTTATTGAGCACTTGTTATGCACACCAGACACTGCACTAGGGCTCTCTGTGGAAGATATAATTTAATCCCCACAACATGCTGAGGCTTGGTGACTTTCGTGAGGTCGCACAGTTAGTGATTTGTGGAAGATCATTCGAAGCCAACTCTACCTGTTTCCAGAGTCTGCCTTCTAGCCACTTCACCATCCTGCTGTCCTGAAGGGACATGCTAGGAGTCTCAGCACTCATTGCTGGGGCTGGGTGGAGAGTAGCAATGGGACCAACCAGTTCTGCAATGGATGAACAAAGGTGGTTAGAAGAAGAACCTTGGGGACAGATTGTGTGAAGGCCAACAGAGGCAGGTGTCAGGTCTAAGGATGAGTGGTTTCTTAAAGAGTTTTTTTTTAAAGTATTGATTAATTATATATATTTGTTTTTCTACTTCTTTATGAATTTGTTGGTTAATTCTTGTATGTGCCCTGACCTGCAACTTTGGTATGAAACCTGCAACTTTGGCATATCGGGACGACGCTCTAACCAACTGATCTACCAGACCAGGGCCATGAGTGATTTCTTTACTCCCACTTACCCATTTCACAGGTGGCCTGAAAGGGTCTGGTATCATCAGTTATGTTGACATCTCTTTCCAGCTGCTTTTAGAGGGGCTGCCTAACTTAATAGGGTAAGACGTAGTGTTAAGATCTGGAGACTCAAAGAGGCATAAGACACAGTGTCAGTCCTCAATGCCCTTACAACCCTGCATATGTTACCCAGCGCAATATAAATGCCAGACAATAGGAGCCTATGTCCGTAATGAGTGTTCTGGAGTTCTGAAGCTGGGGCAAGAATGTAGGGGCAAATTTCCACTGAGTGTGACAAGGGCATGGCAGCCATTTAGGAACACTGAGGGCCCTCAGGAGTGCTTATTTACCAGTTGTTCCATTTTCAGATGTGACAAAGATGGCCCAGGTTCACTTGGCATTTGTTACCTTATACACTCACAAACCTCAGATTCTTCTCCCCATCCTTCTTGACCCATTTGAGCCTTTTGAAGGCTGACACTGAAGTGGGTTTGACTTTCATTTATGTGGAATGATTATTCCCACTGAAAGTTGGCCCCACCGTTTGTTTTCTAAAGCCATTGGGAAGGCCTAGAACGAGATCTTAGGTGGTGAAGGGAAGATGTGATGAGCTGCTGCTGTTTCTGCCTTGTTTCCTTCCATTTCTCCTTTCTGCCTCCGCTCCCTCGCACCACATTCTGCCCTTTTACCCTCACATCTTAGGATGCTGTGTGGTGGCCACTGAAGAACATCATGCTGTTTTGGGGAGAATGTGAGGGAGATTGCTTCAGAAATGGGGTGGTCCTGCTGGGTCACTCAGGAGGGCTTCTGAGAGCCAGCTTTGGCTTCTGTGGAGGAGAGGGCTCTGAAACTGGCATTTATGACCCTGGGCACTGTGAGTGCCTTTCCACCTCATTCTTTTCCCAACTTAGATCTGGGAAGTGGGTTCCCCAGAAATAGAAGGAAAACAGGGATGTCTGAGGACATTGGGCCTGAACCCAAGGCCTCTCCCTGGGCCCTGGGATGGATAAGTGTGCTAATTCAATTCCATCTAGTGTGACGAGTATCTGTTGGGCGTTTGTCCTGTGCTCTCCAGAAGCTGGTTGTCTGGTTAGAGAGAAAGACTTACGTCTACGGTACGATTTAAGGCTAACACAAGACTGTGTCGTGTAAGGTGCTATATTATGGTGCAGTGGAGAACATGAAAGTATAGGTGACATCAGGGAGGCTGGAGTAGTAGGGGAACACAGCCCTGGAGCTGAGCCTTGAAGGCCAAGCAGAGTTGGTTATCTGAAGAAACATCATGAAGGAACTGAGGGGTGGGGGAGGGACAGCAAGGGAGCAAATCAAGCTGGAGAGTTTGGTCAGAGCTCCTGTTAGGCTCTCTTGATTAATTAATTCCCTGACTATGTACCCTGACTGAGCAAGCGGGTGGAGCATCCAGTGGGTTTCCAAACATTGTAGGGGGATCTGGGTGGAAACACTTGAATGTGTTTTAGAAGCCAGGTAACCTGTCCTGTGTTACATACAATATACACACGTGTATTCACAATCCCTGCTGGCACATTGAGGCAAGAATGTGGGCAGCCAATGATGCAGCCTGCACTAGAACACCCATTGTTGACTCCAGTCCCTTCTGAATCTTCTCACACAATGGGCTTATGCAGTTGCAAAGGAACTAAAACCAGTCTGCCCCATTACTAGTACTTGAAATTCCTTGACTTTCTCGGGAAAGTAAAGGTCAGAATGGGGGAGAAGAGGCTGGGAAAAGAGGGAGGAAGGTTGGCTTCTGCTTTTTCTAACACTTCAGTGCAGAAGGGATAAAGGCCCAGGGATGATGGCTGGGGAAAGAGGGAGCAAAATGGGCAGGCAGAGGAAAGAAATATCAGAACCTAGAAGACAATTGTAGACTTCAACCCACTGGGGTGTGATGGACATGGCTCCAGGCCCCCCAGCTGATGTTTTGTCTCCTGCCTTCACCTCTTTGGCTCTTTCCTCCTACCTAGGTTTTTTAATCCTACTGCAGATATTTCTATGGAAAGATAGCACTGCAGTGATAGCTCTTTAAGTTTGACTAGTGTGACAGAGGCATCTGGGATGCCTTTTCAAAATGCAAATTCCTGGACCACACTTCAGATCTGGGGAGCCAGGCATGGGAACTTGTAACCTAGACTTTTAATAAGCTCCTGGGTGATTTGTTGAAGTGAGGCCCCCTGCCCTGGTCTGCCCTGGTCTGTCTGGTCCAAGACTTCTTCCCTAGAGTTTTGCCCTGCAGCCTTTTCCCTCTACCCTTTTCTCCCCCTCTCCCTTCACCTGAGTAGCTGTAGAAACTTAAGTAGTGAAGTCTTCTGTTTTATGTCACAGCTTCTCCTTAGTTTCTTTTCACCATCAGTCCCGGGGCAGTCTCAGGAACATTCTCCCGATATCCTGAAGCTGTTGGCACCTCAGCTTAGATTAAAGGAACAAGTAGAGTCATTGGCTACTGAAGGCGACAGCCATAATCTACCAAAGTTGTCACAGGTAAAACTCAACTCACCCAGCTCGTTTGTGACGCTTCGTTTGGCTGTTTTGTGGGCAAACCTGGGGAGTGAGCCCTACCTCTCTTACTTCAGTTCCTGAGAAATAAGAAATGGACTGGTTATGTTCTTTGCTGGAAGGTTGTTTCTTCTTTTTTTTAAAAAAAATATTTTATTGATTTCAGAGAGGAAGGGAGGGAGAGAGACAGAGAAACATAAATGATGAGAGAGAATTATTTATCGGCTGCCTCCTGCATGCCCTACACGGGATTGAGCCTGAAACCCGGGCATGTGCCCTGATCGGGAATCAAACTGTGACCTTCTGGTTCACAGGTTGATGCTCAACTACTGAGCCACGCCGGTTGGGCAGAAGGTTATTTCTTAATGATAAAAAACTGGATTTCAGGTATGGTCCCAGGGTTTATGATTTGTTACATTCATTTTTCAGTTCTTGGTCAAATCCAGATGAGAGAGATTTGACAGAACTAGAAAGGAATTGGTCAACTTCCACTGGAGCCATTCAGTGAGGTGGCTTTATCAGCCTAGGGGTGGAGCCTGGGCTGATAAAGATCCTCCTTTCCTGCCCTGGCCAGTTTAGCTCAGTGGATGGAGTGTCGGCCTGCGGACTGAAGGGTCCCAGGTTCGATTCCAGTCGGGGGCATGTGCCTGGGTTGCGGGCACATCCCTTGCAGGGAGTGTGCAGGAGGCAGCTGATCGATGTTTCTCTCTCATTGATGTTTCTGACTCTCTATCCCTCTCCCTCTCTGTAAAAAATCAATAAAATATATTTTTTTAAAAAATCCTCCTTTCCTGCTTTTTGTTTGTTCAAGCTGCTGGGCTTTGACCACCAGCTGAGTTCCTTGTGTAAAGACAACTCCATTTGATCGCCAAGTGGAGGTAATTTCCTGCACCATGTCTTACACATAAGTAGATTTCCTGTACTTATTGGAGGCTGAGAAGAGGGAAGTGATTTGGGAAGGGTTAAGGTCCTTGGAGGAAGGTATATGTGCCTTTCTTTGAAAACAAGGGAACAGAACCACGGAGAGATGGGTTCCAGACCCTGGCTTTCCCATTCGTGGGCAAGTGGGCAGCAGCTGGGGTTCAGAAGTCCAGTTCTGAAGGCAGAGTTTAGTGCTGACTGCCTCGGCCCCTTGGGGCCGCAGTCTCCACTGCATTTGTGCCCTGTGTTCTTCCCTGTATGTAAGCCCTGGGATTTCTGTGTCTTCTTAGAGATTCTCTGGCAGGTAGAAATCTTACATTTCCCCGCTTCTCTCCCTGCTCAGGAAAAGGAATAAAATTCAGGTGTGTCCAAGTAAAAAAGGGGGGGAGGTGGAGGAAGAACTGAAAGAGCATCTCCTGAAATCAGAGAACCCCTAGTACATTTCAATAATTGTTTGAGGTCATGATTACATGATTGAGAACACTAACACTGAACTTAAGTGCCTGGAGTGGCTTCTAATTGCTCCTCATTCCAAAATGAAGAAAGAAGAGCACCCCTGGTTTCCAGTGAGAGCTGACTGTGGAACAAGGGTGGGGTTTCCACTCAGACTTTGCTTTGCAAATCAGTGTACTCCTGTGTAGCCAAAGCCTGGGGCTCGTGGAAAGTTGAGGACACAGAATTAAATAACCCTGAATTCCCCAGGTTGGATACTGAGAAAACCCAAATCCTTTTTCTCTTCACCTCATTGTTTTCTCCTAGCTGTATGGCTCTCATTTTTCATCCATCTACCAATGTTTTTGGTAGGGGTTGGAGGGGAAACAAGAACATGGGCATTTTGACCTATAGACTGTGGGTTTACAATAGAGAGGGATTCTCCAGGTATTATTGGACTTATTTCTAGGTCCATTTTTGAGTATTCCTCTCCTGGACAAACATTTTCTTCCTTCCTTCCTTCCTTCCTTCCTTCCTTCCTTCCTTCCTTCCTTCCTTCCTTCCTTCCTTCCTTCCTTCCTTCCTTTCTCTCTCTCTCTCTCTCTCTCTCTCTCTCTCTCTCTCTCTCTCTCTCTTTCTTTCAGACTAGAGACATAAGTGATCATTTTGCCAAATGATTTTGCCTCTTTTTCAAAATTCCGCACAAAGTCTAGTGAAGGGAATAATTGGATCCTAGTTCATTTGAGCAGCATAACCTACAGCTGGACCATGAGGTAACTGCAGGTCTGTGACACACCTGTGCCAGAGCCTTCCCAAAAGTCTTTCTGGAGCTGGGCTGTAGGGTGAGAGGAAGCACTGAGTGACAGGATCTACCCTCTCTGCATGCCTTGGTTTCCCTAATGTAGTAACTGGGGAATGGTCTGGATAGGAGAAGGGACTGGTGCTACATCTTACATTTCTACCCTTCACCACTGTCCAGGGAATCTCTCCCCTACATGCCTTTCTGTCCTTGCCTAGGGAAGTCCCCCAACTCTGCCCAAGCTGGGCATGCCTTTGTCACTGATGCTGTGTGGACAGAAGTGACTGCCCCTCCCCCATGAAGCCATGTGTCCACTCAGGACTGTGCAGTTCTCTCTCTGTCTCCTGTGGTGGGAATATCAGAGGACAGTATTGATCCCTAGTAGATTCTGACTTTTGGCTCTTTATTCCGCCAGGAAAACGAGGAACTCCCCCATTGTTCTAGACAGGAGGAAGGAGCAGCCAGTGGGGACTGCAACATCCAGATGAATCCTGCGGAAGTAAAGGGGCATGGGCAGCAAGGCACCATGAAAGACCAGGAAGAAGAGGAGGAGAAGGATTACCCTGCCTCTCCAGAAGCTGCCTCCAGCCAGACTGGCAAAAGCCAGGAAAAGAAAAGGAAACATTTTCAAGTTGAATCCAAAGACCCAGATGTTCCTACTAAAGTCTGTAAGCCAGGTACTGACTCTACCGAGGGCTAAAGGGGCTTGGAGGAGATGATGGGCTCCCCAATAAAATCAGGTTACTTGCTGTCCATATGAGGGTTCTTTAGGCTCCGGGTGTATGGCCCAGCTCTGGAACTTGGCTGTGGCACCTCAGGATTGCTGTGAAGTTTCTGTGAGAGCATGCATAGTTCCCAGCGTACTGCCAGTGCTCAAGAATAATTGTAATGGAAAGCCAAGCCATAAGGTCAAGCACAGTCTCAAGTAATGATATCCAATGCCCTTGATGGTGTCACTTCCTGCCAGGCCAGCCTCTCCCTACCCCCATCCCTATTCCAGGAACAGAGGGCCAGAGCTGTGCAATCAGGCCACACTCTGCTCATTCTCAGTTGTGTTTCTGTAGCCAGGCATCTGAGAAGCAGCAGCTGCAGCTCAATAGCTTTCCAAGAGAGGTGGGCAATGCCAAGAGTCACTATCAGCTTTGAAGGCCTGGCTCAGTCCATGGAGTTGCCACTGCTACTCCTGCTGCATGAGGTGCCTGTTGCATTTGAATGAAGTCCACCGGGCTTCTGGATATTCCATGACTTGCACTTCTCTTTCTGTGGGACTCCTGGACATCTCAAGAGTCTACTTCAGGGTATCCCATTCTCAGTGGGTCAGGTGACCAATAAATCAACCCCCCCGGAAGGGGTGAGAGTGGCAGACTGAAAAAGTAATTGGGTTTTTTGCCTCACAAGTTCTGTCTGTGAAACCAAGGTTGGTCCAGCTCTGACTTACTGTTTTCTAAATCACAGAATCTCCTGCTGATTTGGGGGACTTGCCTGCTGTCAGTATTCCACTCCCATCTTTTGACGCAACCGACCTTGAATGTGCCCTATGTATGAGGTATGTGATGTGTGTTGTCACTTACTGCCTGAAGGGTCTTCCTCTCTGGTGTGTGGATCTTTCTGCTAGTGACCTACTGCTTCATTGGTCAGCACATAAAAACATGGTTCTAGCGAAATGAAAATTACCTTGACAAGCCTGTCACACGGGCTAGCTGGTGTCTCCTGTTACAGATTGCATTCCTTATATTCCTGACTTGGAAATACTTACACAGTGGGAAGGAAACGATCTACTCAGAGGTCACAAACTGATGTCCCACAGGCTGAATGTCTTGTGTTTGGTCCTCACGGGATTTTTGTTGTTAAATTTGAATGTCTTGAGACAGTACACACACTTTCCAGTTGGTCATGGTCCCTCCCCTACTCACTGTCTTCTGTCTTACATTAGCCTGCATCTCACATTTGCATCACTTCCCTGGCCTTTGTAGGTATCTAGGTTTGCGACCCTAGGACTAATGTCAACTACTGAATCAAGATCTCAAAACTCAAGGGCTAATGTCAGTGCCATAGGTCTAGTCTATGGAAGCAAAGTAGAGGACCTGCCATGTTTGTTTTGTGCCATGAAGAGGATTAGTAGTGGATCTGTACTACTTAGCCAAGCATTTTTCCTTTACCCAGTGCCTTATCATCCCTACTTTCTCAGATCTCTGGAGAGGCAAATCATCCACATGCTTCCTCCCAAACCCCACACAAAAAGGGAAGTTGCTACAATCATAGTCAGTGTGGAAAAAAAATACTTTATTTATTTATTTATTTATTTTTAAATCCTCACCCCAGGATATTTTTCCATTGATTTTTAGAGAGAGTGGAAGAGAGAGGGAAAGTCAGAGAGAAATGTCATTGTGAGAGAGACACATTGATTGGTTGCCTCCTACATGAGCCCTGACCAGGGCCTGGGCTGGGGAGTAGCCTGCAACTGAGGTATGTATCCTTGACTAGAATTGAACCTGGGACCCTTCAGTCCGCAGGCCGATGGTTTATCCACTGAGCAAAACCAGCCAGGAGAAAAAATTGCTTTCATTTGTTTCATTTCACAGCTGTGACTTTGTAGCTTGGAGAAACTCCAAAGCCAGATGGTCTGGATTTGAACCCTGACTCTGCCACTTGCTGGCTGTTTGACCTGGAGCAAGTGACTTTCTTTGACACTGTTTTCTCATCAGTAAAATGGAGAACAGTAGTCTTTACCCTATGGGGGGTATAATTAATTGAGAAAATCTACTTAAAACACTTAGAATGGTGCCTGATATATAAGTACCTAATAAATGTTAATTATTTTTTCTCCTAAACCAGTGATGGCGAACCTTTTGAGCTCGGCGTGTCAGCATTTTGAAAAACCCTAACTTAACTCTGGTGCTGTGTCACATATAGAAATTTTTTGATATTTGCAACCATAGTATAAAAAAGATTTATATTTTTGATATTTATTGTATATATTTAAATGCCATTTAACAAAGAAAAATCAACCAAAAAAATGAGTTCGCGTGTCAGAGGTTCGCCATCACTGTCCTAGACCATGAGGAGGTTCTTTTTTTTTTTAAGTCCCACCAGTTTAATTACAATAAAAACCCCAAAAAATGGAAAACAAGGGGTGGGGAAGAGGACCCTAAGCGAGGGGCACAGGGAACCCTGCTCATGGCAGCAGGCCTGACTGCTGGGCCCCTTGGTATTGCTGTTGCTACAAGGGAGGTCAGGGGGCAGTGATTGTCCTGTGGGAGCCACCATTCACCTGGGTTGAGGACCCTTACTTCTTCTGGTATGTGCTCAGCTTTTGCATGCCTCCAGTCTTGTCCAGCAGGCCAGAGATGAAGGCCTCAGTGGGTTTGTAACAGTCAAAGAGCAGCTCCTTGACCCTGGAAGCCTGGGTGTCATCACTCTCCATGTCCAGGAGTTCATCCACATCAATCTCCAGCCCCAGGATATCTTCCTGGCAGTCCTAGAGGCGAGTGAGCTGTTCCAGGATCCAGTCCTCCAGGTTGAGGCGCTTCATAACTCCTTGCAGTTGTACTTGATTGCAACCTTCCCTTGGCACTTCACTGGGCCATCATCCTTTGGCTGCCAGGGTCCCTCACCTGCAGTACCAGGGGCACCTTGAAAGTAGATGCAAGGACCCTGGGCCACCACCTCCCAGACCAGGAGCTGGAGCATCAATCCTGCACCCTCCTCGGGACCACTGTTTGCCCTGGTGGCTGCCTCGGCCACTGTGCATGTCAGGCTTCCCCCCTGCCCCCCCACCTCCTCTGGGTCGCCTGCTGGGTGGCTGAGGGCTCTTGGCTTGGGTCAGCTGGGGGAGGGGGGTTGTGTCCAGAGTCAGCTGCAGCATGTGGAGCCCCAGGGCCTGGCTTGTCCATGTATACATTCTAGTAGATCTATGAATTCCCTAGCATTGTATGTAGAAGTATGTGTGTGTGTGTGTGTGTGTGTGTGTGTGTGTGTGTGTGTGTGTTTCCAGGACAAGGTCCACAGCTTTCAGTAGATTCTCAAATGTGTCTTTCTTCCAAAAGATCATTAAAAGGAGGCTAAGATATTTGCACAAAAGTTGTTTAGATGGCTGAGCCAAGAGAAGATATGTTAAGAAAAATATTTTGGTCCATCACACAGTGGGATCCAGCCAGCAGAGGATTCTCAAAGGTTGTCTTGTCCTTTACAAGCACATACACTTTCCATGTCAATCCCATGCATTTGTATTCAGAATGACTTTTCTTGTCACCTGAATAAAAATGACTAAGGCAGCCATTACCTTTCTTTCTCTTAAAAAAAATAGAGTTGGCAGATTTGCTCATAAGCTCAGGCAGACCTGATAACGGACAGTTCAATAGATGGAACATGAAATACCCGAGGAAAGCCTTCCATACAGTCAGGAGTTCGTTTGCTTTTACCATCTCCATCTCCTCAACAAGGTGGCAGGTGGGCCATGCCAGAGCCAAAGGGATAGAGAAACTCTGCTTTCCTGCAGAGAAATGGGCCTCCACAGGTAATACCACTGTAAGCCTGTTATGTGAGTTGTGGACTTTCACATGTCTAACTTTGAGAGATTTGATTCAGTTTGCTCAGAAAGCCCCGCTCCTTCGTGTACTTATCACTCCTCCTGACATCCAGGGGATGCAAAATCAAACACACAGACTCATCCTGTTTGTGTTTTCCCTGAGGTTGAAGTTCTTTTGTTCCATTTCCTCTTCTTTCTCCCTTTCATCTTGTTTGTCCCTGATCTCGACAGGGGGCTTCAGAGAAGGGTTAGAAATCTGGTCCAAGAAATAAACACCAAGAGGATAAGACCCCTTTTAGTTTGCTTGCTCCGACTTTAAAAGCCATTATTTCCCTTATCCTGCCACTCTGTTCTAAGTAAGACTTCAAAACAAAAAGCCATCTTTGCCTGGAGTAGCTATTGTATAGGCCGGGAAGTTATAGGGAGCCTCTCGCTGCTTTATGGCAAAAGGAAAGCTGCCAAGTCCAGAGAGCACTTCTGATGTCAAGGCTCATCAAACGGTAGCCCTTGGTCAGAAGCATGTAGTTCCTCTTCCAAAAGGGTTTGTCTCAAAGTCAGAAATCAGATGTTGATAAGGGCTATTTCATATACAAGCTTTAGCTTGAGTTATTGTAGGCTTTTTAAATATATGTATTTTTATTGATTTCAGGGAGGAAGGGAGAAAGAGAGAGATAGAAACATCAATAATGAGAGAGAATCATGGATAGGATGCCTCCTGCACTGGGAAATCCCACTGGGGATTTAGCGCACAACCCAGGAATATGCCATGACTGGGAATCAAACCATGACCTCCTGGTTCATAGGTCATCGCTCAACTACCGAGCCACACCGGCCGGGTAAGTTATTGTAGTCTTGAGAAAGTTCCTGTTTTCACTTCCCTTTGGTGTTTTTCTTCTTTTTATTGTTAGGATTATTATTAGATTCTATTATGACCCTCATGTGTCTTTGGGTGAGAGGGTCTAAGGGTACAGTTATTTTTAAACAATCTGACAGGCCATAAACTAGACATTTGTATCTCCTATATGAGTTTCTAGAATGAACTCCAGTCCTGTGGTGCTACATTGGCAGAAAACAAATTTGAGTGCAGATTTATCTATTCTGATTCTAGGGAGAAAATGAAGAGCAGCTTGTAAATTCCATGGGAAAGGGTGGAAAGAGTAAACAGAACAATAATTGGCAGCTGCATTCATGAGGAACTTTCAGGGCTCCAGGTCTCCCTTGCTGGATTGGGGGAACTCTGCTGATGGAGGTTTCTTCCTAATTCCAACATCTCAGAACTCTGCCCCTCAATTTATAGTGACTGAAAATCCTTCCTTGAGATTTGCCTGATATGGATATTCTAGCCTTTGGGGTCGCCACTGGGGCTGCTGTGCAGAAGCACCTTTGGTGTGACAAGATATTTTGAGATGTGGAGCAAGAATGTTTGATGTTTGAACCAGTTATCTAATGGCCTAGTGACCTCTTCATCAATTGAAACATAAAGCTTTATATTTACCCTAGATTTAACTACTCAACTACCTGGGTGTTAGGGAGCCAGTTTATTCTATTCTATTTTATTCTATTCTATTCCAATTTTTCTCTCCCTTTCTCTATCTCGCCCCTCCTTCTCAGGTCGCTCTTTGCTCTCAATTTGATAGCAAAAGAACACAATACAAGGATGTAACTGGTTGGAAAAGATAGCTATTTTCAGATAAGCTAAACATTTTATCCAGGCTGAAATCTAACTGAAAACATTTATTATTACTATTGCTTAATCCCTCATGTGACAATGTAAAATGCTTTCTTGTGAAAAAATCTGGCCCTACTCTGATTTATAAATGTCTCCCTGAAGTGTTTTCTGAAATCATTATCAAAAGTGGTAAATAGCCCTGGCCGGTGTGGCTCAGATAATTGGTTCATCATCTCGTACGCCGAAAGGTCTCGGGTTAGATTCCTGGTCAGGGCACATACCCAGATTGCAGGTTCAATCCCCGGTTCAGGTTTGTTCAGGAGGCAACTGATCGATGTTTCACTCTCACACCAATGTTTCTCTCTCTCTCTCTCTCTCTCTCTCTCTCTCTCTCTCTCTCTCCCTCCCTCCCCCTTCTCTCTCTCTAAAATCAATAAGAGCATGTCCTGGGGTGAGGAAGTATATCTCTATATCTAGCTCTATCTACCTAGCTAGCATCTACAGTTCTCTTATTTCTCTTTCTCTCTCCCCACCCCTCCCATGAGGGGAGAGGAGAGGAAGGGAGACAGAGAGGGAGAGAGAAGTTGTGTGTGTGTGTGTGTGTGTGTGTGTGTGTGTGTGTGTGTGTGTGTGAATGTGTGCTTTTATAAGTACACGGATGATTTCCGTTCCAGGTATAGAGGTACACACAGTCGTGGCCATGTCATATAGTGGAAAAGGAACACAGGCTTGGAAATCAGATATGACTTTATATCCAAGCTCCAGCTAGCTGTTTGACCATAGATAAGTTGTTTAACCTGTCTGGTTCTTAATTTCTTCAGTAGTAAAATGAAGCTAATCATATTTACAACCTACTAATATATAAAATTAATTTATGTGGAAAATAGTATTACACACACTAGAATAGCGAGAGAAATATTCCATCTGTTCCTAATCACGTTACTCAGTTAACTTTTGTAGTAGGGTCACCCTGAATATTGAATTGAATTGAGTTTTGAAAGGTGATATATTCTAATCATTTGAAACTTGAATTATTTCAAATCAATAATTATGCACCATCTGTGGCAGCATTTTTGTTTGTGGCCACTCAGATTAGAGGTGTTTTAATCATAGCTCTTACAAAGAGTTGCTGAATTCTTTTGTGTCTGTTTTACTCATCTGCTTATTAGATGTCAGTATTAATTGCAATTAATTTTTTAAATATATTTTTATTGTTGATAGTATTACAGGTATCTCCCATTACCCCCCTTATTGCAATTAATTGACCAGCTATATCATTGTTATTTTATGTGGATTACATTGTTAAATGAACTAAAGGCCCACTTTTGAAATTATCTGTAAAAATAGTTCTGCAGATGCAGATTCATCCATCATCTTCATCATTAGCGTTATTGAATAATGTACAAAAAGCATTCGGCTTCATGAGACTCACTTTTCTGAGGAAATGAGACATTCTGGTTTAGCTGTTCTAGTAGTTAGAATTCGGCATAAATGTATTCTCTTAATAAAATATTGTAAAGATGATACTCATGCAACCCCTCTCAGTTCAGGAAATAAAACATTGTCAGAACCCCAGATGCCACTTCCAAATCACAAATCCCTCCTCCTGAAACCACTATCTTAACTTTTATCTCTTCTTTTAAAGAAGAAACTAGTTTTACCATGACGTATGGATCTCTAAACAGTGTAATTTAGTTTTGCCTATTTTTCAAAAAACCTTTATATAAATGGAATTGTTCAAAACATATTCTTTTGTTCTGGCCTCTTTACCTCAATATTAAGAGTTATCCATGTTACTGCAGGTAGGTAGAACTTGTTCATTTTCATTAGTGTACATATAGTGTCCTATTGTATGAATCTCTCACAATTTCTTTTTAAAAAATATATTTTATTGATTTTTTACAGAGAGGAAGGGAGAGGGATAGAGAGTCAGAAACATCGATAAGAGAGAAACATTGATCAGCTGCCTCCTGCACACACCCCACTGGGGATGCACCCGAAACCAATGTACATGCCCTTGACCAGAATCGAACCTGGGACCCTTCAGTCCGCAGGCCGACGCTCTATCCACTGAGCCAAACCGGTTAGGGCTCACAATTTCTTTAAAAAAATTTTTAAAGGAATAAAAAGAAAAGAAAAAAAATCCCTTGCCAGTTTGGGTCAGTGGAAAGAGTGTTGGCCTGCAGACTGAAGGGTCCTGGGTTTGATTCTGGTCAAGGGCACGTACCTCAGTTGCGGGCTCCACCCCAGCCTGAGCCCTGTTTGGGGAGCGTGCAGGAGGCAACCAATCGATGTGTTTCTTTCACATTGATGTTTCTCTCTGTCTTTCCTTCTCTCTTTCACTCGCTCTAAAAGTCAATGGGAAAGTATCCTCAAGTGAGCATTTAAAAAAAATCAAATCTCTGCCCCTCCCCTTGACCTGCTGAATGATAAACTTTATCCTGTGAGGCTTCAGCATGTCTATATTTTTAAGGCTCCACAGGTGACATTGACAATTAGGTCTTGAGACTAATACAGAAGATTCAATTCTGCAGAGATTAGTAGGAATGTGTAATACAGTGATTCTCAACCCTAGTTGCACATTAAAACCAACTGCGGAACTTTAAAAAGTCCTGATGCCGGGCCCTTACCCTGAACCAACTGATTTGAATCTCTGCAGGTGTGGTGCCAGGCATCTGTAGTTTTTTAAAGTCCCCCAGGTAATGGGCGTTGTGGGGAGGAGGAGGAGGGAGAGTTTAGAAAGGGGCATGAGGAAATGTTTGGGGGTGATGGGTATATTCACAATTTGATTGTGGAAATGATATCATAGGAGTGTATAGATGTTACAATTTATCAGACTGTACACTTTAAGTGTGTGCAATTTATTGCATGTCAATTATACCTCAATAAAGCTGTTTAAAGAAAAGCTCCCCAGGCGATTCTCACACACAGCAACGGTTGAGAATCACTGTTCCAATAGAAAGAGCACACGACTGGAAGTGGAAGTTGGAGAGCCTTTCATCTGCCAACAGTTGGCTCTGTACACATGGAAGAGTGTCTGAATCCCTCCTAGATCTCAGTTTCATTCTGGTTTGTGGGTTTAATTTTTTTCCTCACGTACTTTAAAAATAGTGGTTATACCATATTGAAACCCAGGGTTAGAGATTTTGTTCATTAGAAAGATGTGTCATTATTAAATGTACAATGAAATGTTACTTGAGCACTTCTGCATAATTTTTAGAAAAGAAGATACTATATAGATAAAATTTGCCTTAACTTTATTTTTTCTTTACATAGGGTTTAACTTTTTAGCGCGTTTGATCTTTTTTAGTGCTGAATTCGCTTATGCTAGTGCTAGATTTTTTAAATTGCAGTAATTGGTAGCTAACTTAAGAGAAATATGTTCTGTTCTACTTGAATCATCAGTAGTAATTGTTTTAGGGTTGGTAGGTTGTTGATATTATTTTCTGGCCAGGTAGCTGATGCACTTCCCAGCACGGCCACACGAGGGGGCTGTGCAGCTGGCCACCTCTTCCTCTCTACTGACATACTAGTAAGGTCAAAATACTAGTCTGGTCAGGATCTTTCTGTTCCTTTTGTCCTCTTGGTGAGTGGGAGCCCCACTTCTGAACCATCATTTTCAGCTGCCCCAACCCAGTGGTTTTGCTGCAAGTGAGCCTTTCTTTAAGCAAAGTAAATCCATGAATCTCTCAATGTACAAAATGGCTTTTAAAAAGACCACCAGCCCTGGCCGGTGGACTTAGTTGGTTGAGTGTCATCCCATGCACCCAGAGGTCACCGGGTTTGATTTGGGTCAGGGCACATGCCCAGGTTTCGGGCTTGATTGACCCCCCAGTAAGGGGCATGCAGAAGGCGACTGATTGGTGGTTCTCCATCATCAATGTTTCCCTCTCCCTCTCCCTTCTTTCTAAAATCAATAAAAACATATTTGAAATTTCCTTTTAAAAAGGACCCCCCATATTGCTTTGAAAATATCCAACTCCCACAAAACAATTAAAATAGGACTTAATTGAAGTGTATGTGCATGCATATGTATATATGTACATATATTGTACATATGTATCTATCAGTAAGCACATCTATATATATATATATATAGCCAAGGGCCGTCACATCCGAAACAACTGAATGGACAACTGAACAGGCTGAGTGGAGCGACAAGGCCAGCAGGGGGGGTTAGTGAGGGACAACCAAATGACTGAGCAGCAGGCTGTGTGGGGCAACCAAGCCGGCAGGGGGGGCAGTTGGGGGCGACCAGACTGGTAAGGGGAGCAGTTGGGGGCAACTAGGCTGGCAGGGGGGTCAGTTAGAGACAACCAGGCCAGCAGAGGGGGGGCAGGTGGGGGCAACTAGGCTGGCTGGGCGGGCCAGTAAGGAGAGACCATGCTGGCTGGGCGGGCAGTAAGGGGAGACCATGCTGGTGGGGGGGCAGTTGGGGGTGACCAGGTTGGCAGGGAGGCAGTTAGGGGCAATCGGGTAGGCAGGCAGAGGCGGTTAGGGGTGATCAGGCTGGCAGGCAGGTGAGCAGTTAGGAGCCAGCGGTGTTAGATTGCGAGAGGGATGTCCGACTGCCAGTTTAGGCCCGATTCCTAAACGGGCAGTCGGATATCCCCAACGGGCAGTCAGACATCCCCCAAGGGGTCCCAGATTGGAGAGGGTACAGGCTGGGCTGAGGGGACCCTCCCCCCATCACTGCATGAATTTTGTGCTTCGGGCCTCTAGTTAACAATAATACTCTACCACCCCTAGGAAAATGATTCATCCATATAAAAAGGCGGTTATCTGTTTGTTACAGGTGCAATTTCAAGATTCTTTAGGGAATAGACATTGCTTAGGTGAAAAATAGAATCAAGATTAGCCAAGAAGCCGAGTCATTTTTCCATTGTAATGTGATATAAAGTACTTAAATGGGTAAATGTATGAATGTGTGTTTATCTGTGTATGTGTGTTTACATACACTCAGATGAATAGGTTGGCTAAATGTTTTAGAATAGAATCTATGCAGACACTCTGGGTATTTATCTCTGGACACTGAAAAAAATATGGATGCCCCAGAAGAGATTGGCTAGAACTAATGTTACAAAATGATCTAACTATGTCCTAAACTTTAGTAAATGCATTATTTTGCAATTCAGCTCAGAAATAAAAAGCAAATGCCTTTTTGAAGTTCAAAAACAACATGGATTAAAAAAACAACAACACACCTCACCCCAACATACAGAATTTTCCAAATAATACTATAAAAGCTTACATTCAGTATCCCTGTCTTTTATTTTTGGTCTTATTGCAGTTTTCTTCCATTTTGATTCCTAAATTTCAGATTATTCTATGAGCCAGTCACAACACCGTGTGGACACACATTTTGTTTGAAATGTCTTGAGAGATGCCTAGACCACAATGCGAAATGTCCACTGTGCAAAGATGGTCTTTCTCAGGTAAAACATTATTTCTTTTTGGTCGGATTGGCTTATTTGGAATTGGGTACTTAAGAGTGTGTTATTGGATCCCAAGCCACTGCACTGTGCTGAGGCAAAATATTCCCTTAGACCATCTATCTCTTTCTCCTGTCTTATAGCTACTCCTCCCCTCGCCACTGTTTCCTTCAGAAAAATGAGGCAACATCTAGCTTTTTATGAACTGTTGGTAATGAAATAAGTTCGTGTTAGAAACAAAAGTATTAAATTGATGATAAACATGAATCCTTGTTCTAATCCCATCATGGCACCCAATTCACTGTAATGTTGTATGACTCTTATGTCCTTTCTGGGCTTGGACTTAGACGAGCTCTGATGTCCCTTTATTGTCAACATTTATACTGTGTGTGTGTTTTTAAAATTCTTTATTGTTGAAAGTTTTACATATGTCTCCTTTTTCCCCCATTGACCTCTCCCCACCTACTCTTGTCCCTCATATACTGTGATTTGAAGAGATCACTCCTAAGGCTGCAGAAACCTCACAGACCTTCAATATGGTCCTTGTTCCACCTCTCAGACGCTACTCTATTTATTAGCAGATCCTTGGCTACTTGAAAAGCTCTGAAGCTTCTAGGTCCTCTAAAATGAATCACACAAATTGTCACCTTGGTTTTTCAAGTCGGCCTGATGGGATTTTCTTTAGCACAAGAACACCCAGGAGTCCATCTTGTTTTCCCTCCCCCAGGGACTTGTATGCCATATTTTACAATCAGCGTTAATATTGTTTGACCCCTGTCATCCCTGAGGAGAGGGGGGAGACACAAGACTATCTCTAGGTGAATGTAGGTCCAGAGAAGTCACATGTTGAGCTTCCCCAACACCCCAACTTTTAAATGAAGGGAATAGAGTGAAATAATCACACGGGAAAACCCTGAGGGCGTGATTGGGTTGGGGGAAGGGCCAGCATCATCCTTGCCTAGGTAAAGGGGTGGGATTTGCTGGCCTGATTGTAGGTGAGAAGCCCATGGTCCTTATACTTAAATAATATGTTTGTGTTATGGTAAACAGACAAAAGAAAAGTCTACCATTGTGCTCTTCACCTGGAGAAAACCATTGTTAACGGTTTAGTATGTCCCTTTCCTGGGTTTTTGTTTGAGCATCAGCAGTCACCTCCTTCTTGGTTTGGCTACCTCCTGAGTCATTGCTTTTCCCCAAGACCAGGACTGGGCAAAGCAGGTGGTTCTCCTGCAGTCACACAGTGGCAGTGGCTGATGAGGCATCATGGAGGCAGATGCTGTGGAGTCCCAGACTTAGAGGCTAGAAGATATTATCATCTATCACTTTGTTTTCACACAGGGTCACACTTACACCATTCTCAGAGAGGAGAGATAGCTATCTTATTCCAGTCATACTCAGTGCAGAATAGACAAACATAGCCCATACTGGGAAAGGAGAAATTGTCTGAAGGTAGCAATTTTATACTCAGGAACTCCCACTGCTGGGCATGTGTGGGTAGCTTCCATAGTGAGCAATTCTGGGCAGATGCTTTATTGTCAGGTCCACACAGTTTAATGCCCTCTACTTACAGATGCCTGGATTTGCATGTGATAGGGGTGTTTGGGAGGAGAGTAATAGTGACAATTGAGCCTGAGTTCAGTTCTGAAATCATGGTTTATAACATAACTTCAGTGATAACTAGATGGTATATTTTTAAAAAATCACCAGTATTTAGTTGTGAGGTTTTTTTAAGATAGAGAACAAAAAAATATTTAGGCTTGAAATATTCAGAAGCCAAGCATTGGGATGGGGTGGGGGTGGGGCAGGGCAGGAAAGGATCAATGATTAAAAATTACTCTTTAGTTCCCTGAACCTTTTGACCATAGACATTCAGCATGTCCCAGATGGAGACTGTTTCTGTGGGCTGGTAAACACAATAATCAGAAAAGGGAAAGGGAAGGATTTCTCCCCTCTTTTGATAAGAACATGATCTTGATATCAGTGTTTTGAGAAAGCAGTGAAATTTTTAAAACATAAATGCAGGCCTTTTCCCCTTGTTAGAATATTTTTCCTAATTATAATAATAATCAATTTCACTAAATTTATTGGGGTGACACTGGTTAATAAAATTATATAGTTTTCAGGTGTACAATTCTATAATATATCATCTATATATTATATTGTGGGTTCACCACCCAAAGTCAAGTCTCCTTCCATCACCATTTATTCCCCCTTTACTCTCTTCTATTTCGCCCACTCCTGCTTCCCCTCTGGTAATCACCATACTGTTGACTTTTCTAACACCCAGAGAATACATACATTATGATAGTATCAGCTGCTAATGTGTGGGCCCAAATTACTCCAATATGTGGGTCATTTGACTATTCTACTGATTGCATAAGAAGTGCTTTGTGTTTTTCTGATGACTGCATAATATCTAATTGCCTCCTTCCTCAAATAGTGCTTGGCATCAAGAAAGTACAGCAAAAATATTATAATGGAAGAGCTAATAGCCAAATTCCTTCCAGAAGAACTCAGTGAACGAAAGAGGCTTTATGAAGAAGAAATGGAAGAACTTTCTAAGTACGTATATGCATGTTTCTATTTTCAGTTTTACTCATACCAGCTCATAGAGCTGAGTGCACACTTCATCCTTAACTCCTCATTCAGTGATATCATGTCAGGAGCTTGAAGTTGGCCATGGTGAGAGTATTTGCACCATGGAAATTGGCAAATGCTATAAACCGGGGATTTCCCCACCCCTAGAAAGTCAGTTGTTCAACATTTACCAGTACACTGGTGAAGAAGCATAAGCCAAATCACTGCCAGGTGAGATCTTGGCACTAGTAACTGGTGTCACTGGCAGAAGTAAGTTGGAGTAGCTTAAGTGTCCCGAAGACTGTTTTCAAATACATAAGGCAGTGCTATGAGGTTAAGAACTTTGGTGTCAGCCGGACCTGGGCTTATGATCCAGTTTTGCTACAAAGTAAATGTACTTCATGACTCTATGAAAGTCACTTCACCTCTCTGGGCCTTAGTTTCCTCATCTGTAGTTTGGGGATGATAGTAGTTCTTACCTCATGGACTTGTAATGAAGATCAAATGAACTAGTGGCTAGTAAGTACTTAATACATGGTAATAGTAAGAGTGCTATGTCCTCTGCCATGTACAGGTGTTGAGAGGTGAAAGGTAGGGATGGGGATGCAAATAGGGCTCCAGGTTCTCTGCCTGGCTGGAAGAACAGCTCACTTAGTGGGTAAAGCAGGAGGCAACCACTAATTTCTGCCTCTCATACTGCTGCCCTCCCGTCTCGACCCCAGTGGAATCCTAACAGCATTCTGGGGGTGAGGTTCCCGGTGGCAAAAACTGTTCTGGATTTATGCCTGCCCTGTAGAGAACCATTTCTAAACTGCCACCAGCTTGTCTGAATGTCCCTCTCACTTTGAACAACATGTTTTTCTGGGAAGCTAGAAATCAAATCCTTTTTTTCCTCATTGACTTATATTACATCTACTCAGGGCATCTTTATCTTTATTTCTGATTCTTAAGTTTGTCTTGAATCTCTCTGAGCCCTCCTCTCAAATATTATTTAATGTCTTATTAACAAAAACTGGAATACACTATAGAGAAATATACTAAATTTCTGTTTAAAGGCATCCTAAATTTAATCCTTTTGAGATTAGGGCAAATGGTCTTATATCTATTGATAGGTTCAGCTGTTCCTATATTGGATTTACTAGACAAATAAGAGAACAGGGTCTAGGAGGAGCCGGCCCAGTTGGTGGTACTCCTCAGGCTCTGTGTCTGAACATTCGTGGCACTTGTTAAGGGCAAACTCCTGGGTCCTGATTCCATAACTGGTGCACCAGAGTCTCTGGGGGCTTTGCAGACTGCTAGTCTGGATATAAGGGCCCTCAGTGATCCTGCTGCACAGGTGTATTTGAGCATCACTAGGCTAAATTACTCCCACCTCCCCATTGCTCCCTCCTCCTCCCAGCTGGACCTGCCATGGAGACTTCTAAGGGCTTTGCAAATTTGAGGTGCTCATGGTGACTCTGTAGAGAATGTCCCACCATTGCTCTGGAGATCTGGGTCCACTTATACCACCAGTGCCCTTTCCCATACTGCCAGCAAGACACCTGGAGAGATTGTTGAGTGGACAGCATGAAAGAAGAAAAAAATATGAAGTATAACTGTCACCTACCATGTTAATGTACTAGATAGAGAACTTTAGCCAAATTAGGTTGTGTAGAATATCCATTTTTACCTCAGCCCTTAGGCAAGCCCAATCTTGGGACTCAGTCCACAGCATTAGTTGCATTTCAGTATTTTTTATCAGCCATCAAAACTTGATGTTTCTGCCCAACTAGCATGGCTCAGTGGTTGAGCACTGACCTATGAACCAGGAGGTCACAGTTCAATTCCCAGTCAGGGCACATGTCTGGGTTGTGAGCTCGATCCCCAGTGGGGGTTGTGTAAGAGGCAGCTGATCATTGGTTCTATCTCATCATTGATGTTCCTATCTTTCTCTCCCTCTCTGAAATCAATAAAAATATATATTTTAAAAGAACAACAAACACTTGATGTTTCCTTGCCTTCCTGTGACCAGCCTTTCTGTGTTGTGCTCCATTGCATTGAGAATCATGTCATTTACTCTTCCTTACAGCTTAAATAAGAATGTGCCTATTTTCGTGTGTACTATGGCCTATCCCACCGTTCCTTGTCCCCTACATATATTTGAGCCTTGCTACCGTCTGATGATTCGTAGATGCATTGAGACAGGCACAAGACAGTTCGGCATGTGCCTTGGAGATCCCGTCAAGGGGTAAGTGAGGAGCTATGTGAGTCAAGGAAGGTGGGTGGAGAAGCTTTTGGTTTTCCTTCGGGCTTTCCCAGGAGGTTGGGAGGTACAGCTCAGGAGACTTAGCCAGGTCATGACCATAGGCATTTGTAAGGAACAGAGTCCCTCTAGCCCTTAGTTTAGTATGTGAGAGGCTGCCTATTTAAAGGAACCTCAGGATAACTCTTTTGTTAAGTGGGTGGCATATACTATAAAACTTCTTTTGAGGGTGGGCTCTGGAGTCAAAGTGCCTGAGTTCATATTTTGGCTTCAGCCTTGGGACAAGTTTGGCTTTGGACAAGTTACTTAACCTTTTGTGTGACTCAGTTTCCTTATCTGTAAAATGGGTACAATAAGAATGCCTACATCATTGGGTTTGTTGGAATGATTTGTGAGTTAATAATGCACACAAAGCACTGAGCATAGTATCATAGCACATAGAATGTACTCAATAAATACCAGCAGTTGTATTAATACATTAAGATTTTTTTTTCACACAGGCACTGCCTGTTGTATAGCTATGGCTGTAGATCCTGGGACAGGTGAATAGGCAGAAGTCCTTTGAGGCACAGCATGGAGTAGAAATGGCTTGGTGAGGCCAGGGAAACAACTCATGAAGGTTTCAGTTTCTTGACTTTATTTCCAATAAACAGGTTTGCAGAATATGGCTGCATTCTAGAGATCAGAAATGTCCAGTTCTTTGCCGATGGCCGCTCAGTGATTGACAGCGTAGGCAAGAGGCGCTTCAGGGTCCTTCGTCAGGGCCAGCGGGATGGCTACAACACAGCCGATATTGAATACATTGAAGACCAAAAGGTAAGGGTGGCTAGTGCCAAGAATCCCAAAGCCAGGTTATTCCTGTGGCTTGGCAGATGGAGATGGTTCCAAAAAGATCCCTTAGCATCTTTGGGGGCCTTGGGATTTGACATCAAATTGGTGCAGCAAAATTGAATGCTGCCGGATTGTCATTGGGTTGTAGAGTGGCAGTGAGAGCACTCCCTGTCCTGGCTATCCCTGCTTAGTTGCTTAATTATATTTGTGGATAAGAAATGCCAAGCCAGACCAACCCTTGGGCCCATTCCACTAAGAGTTAGGTCTCTGTCAGGGATATCAAAAGATAGATCTGGAGCAGGGTCTACACATGTGTATTGCTTTATCGATTTATTTATATTTTAAAATGTTTTCTTTTGAGATTAATAGAGATTCACACATGCATTTGTATTTCTAAATGGGCAACCTGGCTAAGAGCTCTTCCCAATAATACATCATTTGCTAAGGCAGCAAGATGACATGTCCAGTTAATCCTTTGTTTTCTGGACTAATGGGCAGAAGAGGAGATAATAAACCTCTGTTTATTTATACTTACAGTCACTATGTAGGACACTTAATAAGTATTTGATCACTGAAAAAATATATTCAACTTGGATGATAAAGTTATAAAGTGAGATACAGGCACATTCATGTCTCTCTTCCCAGTAAGCAATGAGAAAGCAGATGTAAAAAATGAAAAGGAGAGAAACATAAGCCAACATAACCTAGTTTAAGATCACGCCTCCACTCAGGCCAGTTTGCATTTCTGGTTTTCTATATGTGTTGCTGTTTCAGCCAGTTTACCCAGCCAAATCTTTCTCCTCCCTCCACCCTCAGCAGTATTTACACACAGTCCATCATCTGGCTGAGAAGCCTTTCACATACCACACAAGAGAAAGTCAGGTGGGTGAGCCTTCCCATAGGGGGACAGGATGGATGCTCAAAGAGAGTCAGGTACCAATAGTGGCTCTAGGAGTGATGGAGAAGGTACAGAATGTTTCACTTCCACTTTGATACTTTCAGGTTCTAGGAGAGGATTGTGCTGAACTCATGGGATTACATAACTGTGTCTATGAACAAGCATCATCATGGTTTCATTCGCTCAAAAATTCTCTTAGGAATCGGATAATCAATCACTTTGGTCCAATGCCAGACAAAGATGCGGATCCTCAGGTACATAAATTGTCTTTTTGTAATTGGTTGCCCCCAGCAGATGAGAGAGCCTGGGGTTTGTGATTAGATGGATGTGTGGTTATCTAGAAAATCAAATAACAGGGAGCAAGATGGATCTAATCTGGTATTGTGTGGCTGGGCATTAGGCATCAGGGGTAAGACCAAAAGGAACCCAGGTCAGAATTCCAGGAACTAAAGTACAGCAGTAAGAACGTGGATCCAAGACAAGTTTTGACAGATAAGTCAGGTGAGAGATGGGAACACAGACACAATCAGCAGGAGAACCAGGAGTGGGAGTCCAGATTCACACCATAGTAATGTGTTCGGGTGACAAGATTCACATAAAGGCCAGGCTTAAGAGAAGGGTGTCTTGGAAGCTGAGACCAAAGGCTGCCACTTCCAGGGAGCTTCATAACTGTCTTACCCTCCTCCCACACACACATTGTTTCAGGAGCTAGGAAATAGGGCCAGCTACCTTAACGGATTCCAACTACAAGTCCACAGAAACTTTTCACTCCTGGGTCTCTCCATGCCTAATCCTGTGGATCTAGACCCTTGTCATTGTCCTCATCAGGGTTGAGCAGAAACCAGAAAATGGACCCAGTAGTTAAATTTACCATTGGCCGAGTTATACTAGAAAGCAGTTCATTGGGTTCTACTGAGTCAGTCTATTTCCTAGGGGAACAGGTCCCTCTGAGAGATCAAGCTGCAGACCAGAAATTCTTCAGGAAAGTGGAGATGGTTAAGTTTCATCAAGCTTTGCTTGCCTGGTATAAATCAGAGGACACCCTCTTTCTAGGACAAGACTGGAGCTTTCCTAGCCAAATATTTCCCCACAATCACCTTTCCCACATTCTGAGCTGGCTCTCCTATATTATCACCTCCTCCAGAACTTTCTGAATTCTTTGCTTACACACATTCCTGACTCTTTCACAATAATAAAATAGAATATGTGTATTCTGACGTCCCTGACAAAAGACTAGTCCTGCTTACCTCTCTAGCTGTGTGAGCTTGGCTAAGTCCCTTTCCCTTTCTCCACTTTTCTCCCATCTTTGAACTGAGGCAGATAGATGAAGAGATCTCTAAATTCTCTTCTTTCTCTTGCATTCTGAGGCTTTAAAAAACCAGCCTGTTCCTACTGGGCTGAAATGGCTTGCTCTCTCCAGACCACAAAGGTGGCTCCCTTTCCCCATGTAAAAGCATCATGAATGTTGAAGGGAGAAAGGCCAATTAGTGCTTCCCAATAACCCAGCTCCTGGCTCTGGGCCACTGTAACTCAGGACTATAGCAGAGCTCTGAGCAAGCTCATGATAGAGCATAATGTCTCCCTTCACCTTCTGGAAAGCATTCTCCCTGGGTCAGGCAGAAGATAGCGATCAGCAATGATAACAGCATCTTCTACCAGAAAAAAACAGATGCTACAGAGTGATTCATAATGGCTCAGTAACAGAAAGCTGAAATTTGGAGTTTCATTTCCTTTTTTATTAGGACTGTTATCATGTTGCTTTGGCAGCAGCAGCACTAGCAAACAAACAAACAAACAAAAAGCCAAAATTGCATTCAGTTTGATCCAGTCAGTGCTGCAGCTCCAGTGGTCCCAGTAATAAAAATGTTCTAAGCTTCGGGAGGAGGCTTCTTAGAAACAGCCACAGATATTAACATCAGCTTAAATATCTTCGTTAATTATCCTGGGAAAGAAAGTTCAGAATATGTCCCTCTAATGTTCAACATTGATAATAGGAGGGAGAGTACATTACAGACTGCAGTGAGGGACAAAAATGAATCCAAATGGAGACACAGAGAAGCCAAGAGGGTAGTGAGGGTTGGGGCATAATTAAGTGAACCAATTTGGAGGCAGATAATCCCACATGTCGGTAATTTGAACAGAATGTGGTTCGCTACGGTCCTAAAACCAGCCTTCAGAAAATTGGGGGCAGAAAGCTCATTTCGGGCTTAGTAGGATATAAGTCACCAATGTCTAAAATGCATGCCTGGGCAGCTGCTGACAAACAGAATTTTGGTGAAGGGCTTGTGTGGAATGGGGGAGGTCTTTAGTGAAAGGAAACCTGGGCACAGGGTACATTTCTTATGGGAATGTGTTTTCTTTCTTTTATTTTTATTATTATTTGTATTATCTTTGTTGTTGAAAGTATTACAGATGTCCCCTTTTTGGAATTTTTGCAAAGTGGGATTGTTGGGCTTTGGGGCTGTGCATCATAGGCTTGGTTTCAGGAGAGAAGCTAACTGTAATTGTGGCCCCATGTAGTGACATAGCATATGTGGACTATAGTGCCTTCACCCAGAAGCAGGAAAATGAAGGGAGTTAGGAGACATGCAAAGCCTAAGGGGTCATGGAAATTGAAGGCCCACAAGCTGCCTGCATCAGTCTGAAGGATCTTAAATAGAATCTTAGAAGTGGAAGAGACTGAGTAGTGGAGATTCCAGCTTGTAAAATCACACTGGCTAAGAAGTATAGTGAATCTGATAGGATACTGATTTGCTTCCTTTAACAACTACCAAAAATAACTAGCTTAAACAAGATAGCAGGCATATATGTCCGGGGAGGCCTAGGGCAGCTCTTTTCTATGAGATCATTCCATCCTCACAAAGCTCTACCATCCTTTGACTGTTGCCCTCATCCTCCTGATCACCATGTCATTCTAGCTAGGGGAAATGGAGAGAAGAGGAAGGTGGAGGGCATGTGCCCCCTTCCTAGGGCATGACCCAAAAGTCACACATATCACTTCCCTTTATATCTAATTTGCCAGAACTTTGTCTGATGGCCTCACCTAGCTGCAAGGGAGGCTGAAAAATGTCTTTTTTTCTGGGTGGCTATGTACCCAGCTAAGATAAGGGGAAATACACTTAGTGGCCAGATTATTATGACCACCTGACATTTGTAGGCAAATTAGCTATAATTTCGCGCTGAAGTTGCTAGAGGGCCAGACCATTATAAACGTATGAATAGCACAACATACCTAGATCTGCCTGTGGAACTTGCTGATCAAGTTCATCCTATCATGTTGATGGCATATCCCAATGGAGATGGCTTCTTCCAACAAGATAATGCACCATGCCACGATGCTCATATTGTGCAGGAGTGGTTTCAAGAACATGAGGGAGACTTTACCTTGCTTAGGTGGCCCCCACAATCACCAGATCTCAATCCAATTGAGCATTTGTGGGTCAAAGTTGAAAGAGCCATCAGGCAGCTGGTTCCACAACCATCAAATCTCACAGAACTGGACAGTGCTATTCACCAGGCATGGTGTCAGATTCCTCACATCACCTTTCAACATCTGGTGGAGTCAATGCCAAGAAGAATTGCCACAGTATTGAAGGCAAAAGGTGGCCCAACGAAGTATTGATGAGGTGGTCATAATAATCTGTCTGGTCATAATAATCTGGCCACTCAGTGTAGATACAGGGGCAATTATCAGTCTCTGCTACACACAGAAGCAGTTTCACCTGGGATATTTACCTTGCTACTTTGCAAACCTGTACATTGATATCAATTCCACAGGAATAAGATGAACTCATTTTGTTTCTCTTTTGCAGATTAATCCAAATGGTCCAGCCTGGTGCTGGTGGATATTAGCAGTTCTGCCGCTCGAAAGCCGTGCTCAGCTTCCGTTCCTAGCAATGAGGTCCTTGAAGGATAGACTGAATGGTATTCGGCGCATCCTCGCCTTTATAGCACGAAACCAAAACTAGTGAGAGTGAATTGATGAAAAGGAAATTTCACCCTCTCTACTGCCTAGGGGAGTCATCTTGTAAATATATCAAATTGCAATAACATCTTAACTGAAGGAAGTATCAAATAGAGGCATTACCTTGCTGTTGATTATAGAGAGAAATTCAGTTGAAAGACCAAAGAATGTGACCTGTTAGAAGCTTCCTGTGTTGAGATACTACTTGACATGCTGCACAACTATAGCCACAGCAGAGGTGTTCAAGAGCCCAGAAAAAAATTGCTTTTGACATAAAATTTTCTGAAAGTTTAAAGTGATTTTGCTTTAATTCTCTTTCTTTCATCAGTGAATGACTGTGTGATTGAAATGTGAAGCAAAGATAGTAATAATCTTGCTGCATTATTTCACTGACTTGAGGTCCTATTCCAAATAGTTCAGGTTTTATAAAGCATTGTATAAAATAATATTTATACTCCTTTCTGTTTTAATAATTTATTTTTTGCACTACTGTATCCTTTTTTTCTACATGTATGTTTGTAACTATTTAAGTGTGCATTACTGAATTCACTTGCTTTATTTATTGATGTAGTTAACCATGTAACTAGAAGGAAGTAACAATACTAGAAATGTGCCATTTTTGCTTTAACCATTTTTTACTAGGTTTGATCCCAGTTCTTGAACTATTTTTGTATCTCTCTAGTTGGATGCTTAAAGGAACACTATAAAATACTTAAGGGATTTGCCATAGATTGTAGAATAAGCCAGGATAAAGTAAAACCATCCATTTTCTATGTGTTACACAGAGCAAGGCTTAAGGAATTATTTTTCTAGAATGAAGCAATGAATCAGAAGAGTGTCCTTTATTGCAGGCTATTATAGGCATTTATCTGGGCAATCTAATTCTGTGTTTCTTATCTCTCCCCAGTTCAGTTAGGAATGGGCTTTTTAGGCAAGATAATATTTAACCCTTCTGAGGGAATGGTTTTCAGTTAGGAATGTCACAGTGAGGCCAACTAGCCTCCATACCCTGCCTCTTTTCAGGGTTCTGAGGGTCACAGCCTGGCCAGCATGTGTGGAAATACTTGATGAAGGACTGTCCATTATGGAAAGTGCAAAGAAGCTGGTAGAAAAGGTAAAATGCTTAAAAAACAACCCAAACTATCATTTTGGTGTTTATAATCTTTTTAAAGGAACCAAAAAGTTAATTCATGATTTTATCTAACAATTGCCTTTCCTCCTAGTTGCATTGGGCCAAAGATTTCAATATGGGGAAGAATGGTGGGTAAGGAGATAAGAGTGAGCCCTGGTTTAGCTTGCTTTAGAGTTAGTGTGGTTCCTTTAGTGCCAGGCCAACCTGAAAAATGGCATATGTATGGGAGTGTTATAATGACAAGAGTGAGAAGATTAGGGCAGGGAAGAAGTGAATCATGCCATTTGTGCATTTAAGAAAATGACCATCCCCCTCCTCACCGTGATTCAGAACTGCAGCAGTGCGTTGTTTATTTGAAGCCCGTCCACTCTTTTAAGGTGAGAGGTTAATGCCTCTAGTAATCCCTCTGACTTCTTGCATCATCACCTGTGGCCAGAAACAGAAAAGGCAGAATGAGATAATCTGCCCTTTCTTAATGGATGCTATGTTGTCAGAGCATCATGTTACCAGGTTTGATGTTTGGAGCCAGACTGGGCTGATGAAGAATGGAAGGACAGGCATGGTTACTGCCCAAGCAAAAGCTACCAGACTCCAGGAGCATTATATTACAGACTACCCCTCCAACTTGGTACACACCATGTGGTCATAACACAGTCCTAGTATAACAGTTTCCTATTATCTAGTGTAAATGTAACCCCCCCCCCAAAAAAAAGGGTCATAAGCATCTCCACTTGCTAGATGTGTTACATTTGTGATTTCACTTTTCTTCCTGAGCCCCCGTTTCCTCATCTGGCAAATAGTAATGATAAATACCACGTATAGGGTTGTTGTGAACATCAAATGAGGTAAAATATGTAAACCAATTAGCAGATGCCTAGCATATAGGAGACACTCAACAAATAATAGATATGATTAGATTATTCATTGTTACGGAATTTCATCAGGGCCCCATATTTGCATAAAATGCTACCTTTACACACAACACCCATCTCTAGCCCCTTTAAACTCAGTTGCACCACTGAGTATTGGACCATAATCTGATGCTTTACAGATAGTTCCTTTTGGAGTCAAGTCTGTTTTGGGAAGTGAGAAGACTAGGAAACAAATAAGGCTCAGGGATAAAGGAGAATTCTGAGTCGGCACATTTTTTTTTATTTCAATGGAGCTAAAATGTAGTATTGTTTGGAGGTCTAAAATTTCTAATTAAATGGAAGCCTTAAGTTTTAGCTCCATTAGAATAACCAACTCATCACTCCCTGCTCTCCAAAATGTATTTAAAATCTTGGCCATGCCAGGGTGAGTGAATTTTACAATCTATGACTTTTGTGCTTAGTTCATGGTATTTCTTTTTTTCTTTAAATATATTTTATTGATTTTTTACAGAGAGGAAGGGAGAGGGATAGAGAGCCAGAAACATCGATGAGAGAGAAACATCGATTAGCTGCCTCTTGCACACCTCCCACTGGGGATGTGCCCGCAACCAAGGTACATGCCCTTGACCGGAATCAAACCTGGACCTTTCAGTCCTCAGAGCCAACCAGCCAGGGCTCATGGTATTTCTTTATGCTGCCCCAACAAAAATGTATTGCGAACCCACTATGTACCAGGTACTGAGCCAAGTGGTTTCACATACATGAGCCTGTTAAGTCATTTTATTTCTCACATCTGTGAGATCACTTCGTCTCCAGATTGGATGAGAAAGCTGAGGCTCTGCAATGGTAAATACGTTGCCTAAGTAACATAGTCAGCCAATAAGTAGCCAAGCTTGTTATTGAACCTATTACTTTGCAGATTTTTAACATTTTAAATAGTTTGTGTTATACATAATTTTATTAAATAGACATGATAATCAACTCAAAAGCACCCCAGAAACTCACAGTGAGAAGTTGCAGGTTAAGTAAAATTAAATCACCCAACATATCTCTACTTAATCTAGGTAGAAAGGGAAGTTTGAATTGTTAAAATAAAATTCCACACCATAGAATGCTTCATGTTAAGTGAGCACGTAACTCCAGCAAATGTAGATCTTGGCAAGGAAAAATTTTACTTTGCTCTCAGTAGCTTAGATACACATTTGGGTGGTTTTACAGCAAGCTTTTGTTTTAGTGGTGGGAGGCAGGATGCAAGGCTCAGCCTTGGCTTTCTTTGGGAGGTACTTGAATGGGGTAATTAGTTAGACGTGACCATTTTCACCTCTTATGCATTGATTTTGCAGCAAAGCTTAGGAATGAAGATTATACAGAGACATAAAGCTAAGTTTAGGCCAGAAGGACAAGACTTCTCCTTGGTAGACAGTGCCATTTATTTGGTTAGGTTTTCCTGTCTATCAGACCCAATCTTTTTCTAGTAGATTGTAGTGTGTGTGTGTGTGTGTGTGTGTGTGTGTGTGTGTGTGTGTGTACACTAGGTACCAGGCAGATATGCCTTTCTGCTTTGTACTGTATTACTGCTGCTAGCTAACAAACAGCAAAATCTAGAAAATGGAATCCGATAAAATTAATTTTTGGTAGACAACTCAGAAAAAAAGAGTGATTACCCCTGACTTAGGGGGGCAGGGAACTGAGTATTTCAACAATTTGCCTTTCCTGAAGGCTGGCTGCTTGTAGGTCTGTGGGGCTAGTCAAGTCACTGCACATGTGGCACTTCCAGCTCTGCCTGTGGAGCTTGCCTGGACTCAGATAATTCCCTGTGACTGGCTATTGGAGCAATGGAGCTCCCGAGGCGGGCTCACAGCACCCAGAGGTCTCTGAACTGTCAACAGGTTGCACACTGTTGATGGGCTGGAATCCACTGGGGACTGTGATTGCCTAGGCCGACTCTATTTCCAAGATGGAGTTTTTTCCAGGGACTTATTCCTTGAGTTCTCAAATGCTGACTTTGCATCCATTCTCGTTTACCAAGGCAGAATCATAGCAGAGGTATGGCTCATCTAAAAATGCAAATGGAAAGCATCTGAAATAATGGACAAGGACAGATTTTTCAGCCCGTTCTCCAGCTTGTGGATTTTTCCCCCTGAATTAAAAAATACATATAATAGTAATGGTTAGAATATTCAATTTTTTTTACAGGCAGAATTTTTTTGTTGAGGTTTTAATTCATGATCAAAGACAGATCTGAAAAGCAGCCGGCTGCCTGGGCTGCAATTTGTGGCCCTCCCTGAATGCAGAGAGGAAGAAGGAAAAAGCTGTGTAAAATGTATGTGTTCAATTCCTCCTAGAATGATAGCTCCTGCCATTCAACTATTTTATAATCTGGGTTTTGCACATCCAGAGGTGAAATGAAGACATTTTCACTAACAATTGGGTATTTGCAAATACACTAAGTTTACCTTGAGTGAAAAGTGCCTGTAATACGTGTTCCTGGTGTCATTTTGAAGATTTGCTTCATGATTTTGTAGCCTTTTAAAAATTTGTCACAGCAAATGTGATAAACAAGTTTACAAAGCAACACTGTAGCTTATACATCATTTAAAAAGTTGTTTAACAGGCATCTATTGTCAATGCAACAACAATAAAAGGAGAGCAAATAGGTCAACGTGGCATCACAGGCTTATCTTAGATAAACTAGTTCCATCATTTTATGCAATTCTCAGTAATGCCAGGAGTAAAATATCAAGCAACCCATTGAAACATTAGCAAAAATGTCTGTTTGTTATTCCAGTTGTTTGTTGAGCAGCTATTTTACGCTCATACTGTAATGAACTGAAAGGGGAATTAAGACAATGCTTTTTTTCTTCCATATTGCTATTCAACTACCTCTTTATGCTTGATTTCTCTTTAGGATTTTCTTTCCTCCAAATCTGTGCAAAGAAAAGTTTCAGCTCATCTAAGTTGCAATAACAATGTAATATAGACAGTCTCTGTAAAAGCTGTTTATTCATTAAAAAATGTTTTCTATTGTCTCACTGTGTATCTAATCCAGCTCCACCTATATGTTAGGGCAAAAGTTACCCAAATACTTTCATTTTGTTGGAAGCCGGATAGAGGGGAAAACTATTGAAACATCTATTTTGTTCATGTTCCTATTGGTGGTAATACTTTTGACCAGAAGATCTTTCAAGGAAATAGGCCTGCACTCAGATAGCAAGCTCTTTGTACAGTGAGGAAGGTGTGAACTGATTAATGTGACATGTTCTGAAAACCTGGCTATAGATTAATTGGTTTTAAGCATGTTTCAGAAAGGCTTGTTGTTTAAAAATTATGTTGAAGCATTTTGCCAATAATCTACCCTCAGTTTATTGTAAATCCATTCATATATTGAGTTTGCTTAAAGCAGAGCACACTACCTACTCTGTTTTCTTTGGCATTATTAAAAATGTTCATGAAAGCGAATTACACATTTTTATTTCAGTTAAATAGTTTCTCAACAATAGGCTAAAGCTAAGGCCCAAAGTGTGAACCTTTTGACAGGAAAATTGGTAACTGACTGGGACAGTGAACAATATTGACCAAATTGATTCTAGTGAGAGAGTTCAGCAACAACTCATCTTATTTCCAGGACCCATTTTATCCCATGCCACTGACAACTTTATACAGGTTTTATTTTACCACTGAAGAAACAAATGACATGGGAGTGGGACAATTAAAAAAATGAAATGATAGAAAATTCCACTTGGGCTGGACCTTATTCTTTATAAAAGGATATTTTGGGAATTGAGAAAAATCCGAACTCCTCCCCAACTAGGTCCCAGAGGGAATGCTTGGCTCTGTTGGTTGTTGCCTTTCTGTGCCCAGTCTGCCACATTCCGGCTCTCAGGAGATAGTATACACTCTGGTCAAAGGAGCAATCTTCCCTCCAAGGCAGTCCTTCTGCCCAGAATGCTGACATAACTCTCTCTCTGGAGAACTGTGTTGGATCATCTAAAAAGAAGCTCTTGTTTACAGTTGTCCCCTAGGCCTTGAGCAAAGCCAAAGCCAACACTTTGTCTCCTCTCCTTTGGATCCACTCTGGCAGATTTCAGTTGTCTAGGGCCAAAGATGCCTCTCAAAATGAGATAGGAGCAAGAGAAGGGACGGGAAAATGCCCTAGGCTCACAGGCTTCCAGATACTTAAACTTTCCCTTCTGCTCTTACATTTGATTTCTTCACTCCCAGGAGGGGCTGAGGTGGGATGGGAAGGGGCTGGTGGCAATACTCCTCAATATTTGCTTCTCCCTGGTCAAGGCAGAAAGTACAGGAGCACTGACTAGATCTCTAAGCCCACTTCCCCCTCCCTTTCCAGTTTTCTGTTACTGGTTTTCCCATTTCAACCGATGCTCGTGCTGACTGGCCATCCATGTTTACCGTCCTCTTACACACATGGATTAGCAAATGTTGCATTACAAAGCCCTGAAAACCTCTTTCCTCCACTTACTCAAGTGCTCCCTTCCAAACCTGCCTTCAGAATGCTGCCTATCTTCCAGTAAGTCGATAGTAATTTTTGGATGCCACAAGTGCAACAAAATTAAGTCCTGAAATAACCCACTTACTCTAAATCCAGTTTTGCTATAAAAGTCTTGCTTCTCTTGGATTTTAGAGGGGCATTATGGGAATATTCAACACAGTCATGGGAACAGGGAAGATTGCTGCCCCTTTGGTCCATCAGGTAATATGGCTATTCCTAGCTTGCAACTACATTCTCAGGACCATGTGCTCCTCCTACAAGGCCAAATGAGCACTTTCATCAGAGAACCAGTAGTTAGGTTGGAGGGAGCATTATGTCTACAAATAAAGTTAAGCCTTTCCATTTTAGTGTACAGAAATGAGTTCCAGTTGGAGGGAGGGAAGGAGGCAGAGAATGATTGTGGAAATGGATAATCATGATAATCAAAGTGGTACCCTTTTCACCTTCTGGGCAGAACTTCATGCATCCTCTTCCCCTACTGATTGGGTTTGATCTTCCATGCCAATTGGGAATGTCACTTATGCTCACACCAAAACTGCAGTCATGTCTTCAGGAAATATGTCATGTTCTTACAGTCTTAGGCAGCCAAAGGCCCAGCTAATGTTTGTTGAGTGTTCACTCTGTGCCAGGCTCTTTGCTATGAGTAGATCTCAATTCCCATGTTGTAGGTGAGTACATTGCAGGGTGGTTGTGATTTGTATGGGCATGTGGATTAAAACATAGGCAGTCTGATTGCAGAGACTGCACTCTTTCTTTTTTTTCCCTTTTTATTGGATTTATTGGACCCTGGTTAACAAAATTATACAGGTTTCAGGTGCACAATTCCACAATACATCTCTGTATATTGTGTTCACCGCCCCAAGTCAAGTCTCCATCCATCACCATTTATCCCCCTATAACCTCCCCCATCTCCCCCACCTTCCCTCCAGCCCGCCTCACCCGGGGAATCACCACACCATTGTCCCTGTCCTTGAGGTTTTTTTCTCTTTTTTTCTCTTTTGCTCAATTCCTCCACTTCCCCACCCATCCCTCATCTCCACCCTGACAGCTGTCAGCTTGCTCTCTATGAGTCTGTTTCTATTTTGTTTGTTAGTTCATTTTGTTCATTAGATTACATATATAAGTGAAATCATATGGTACTTATCTTTCCCTGACTGGCTTATTTCTCTTGGCATAATGTTCTGTAGGTCCATCCATACTGTCACAAAGGGTAAGATTTCCTTTTTAATGGCTGAGAAGTATTGCATTGTGTAAATGTACCACAGCTTCATTATCCACTCATCTACTGATGGGCACTTGGGCAGCTTCCAAATCTTGGCTATTGTAAATAACACTGCAATGAACATAGGGGTGCATATATTCTTTTTTAAATATATTTTTATTGATTTCAAACAGGAAGGGAGAGGGAGAGAAAGGTAGAAACATCAATGATGAGAGAGAAGCATTGATTGGCTGCCTCCTACACGCCCCCTTACTGGGAATTGAGCCCATAACCCAGCATGTGCCCTTGATGGGAATCGAACCTGGGACCCTTCAGTCCATAGGCTGATGCTCTATCCACTGAGAAAAACCAGCTAAGAATGGTGCATATATTCTTTTGAATTAGTGTTTCGGGTTTCTTCAGATAAATTTCCAAAAGTGGAGTCAACTGGGTCATAAGGCAGTCCCATTTTTAATTTTTGAAGATAACTCCATACTGTTTTTCACAGTGGCTGCACCAATCTGCATTCCCACCAACAGTGCATGAGGGTTCCCTTTTCTCCACATCACCAACACTTGTTTGTTGATTTATTGATGATAGTCGTTCTGACAGGTGTGAGGTAATATCTCATTATGGTTTTAATTTGCATTTCTATGATGATTTGTGACATTGAGCATCTTTTCATATGTCTGTTGGCCATCTGTATGTCCTCTTTGGAAAAGTGTCTATTCAGGTCCTTTGCCATTTTTAATTGGATTGTTTGTTCACCTGGTATTGAGTTTTATAAGTTCTTTATACACTTTCCTTATTAACCCCTTATCAAATGTATTCAGTGGTTTGTCTTTTCGTTTTGTGGATGATTTCTTTTGCTGTGCAAAACTTTTTAGTTTGATGTAGTCTTATTTGTTTATTTTTTCTTTTGCTTCCCTTGCTAGAGGAGATATATCAGAAAAAATATTGCTGCAAGAAATGTCCAAGATTTTACTGCCTATGTTTTCTTTTCAGATTTTTGTGGTTTTAAGTCTAACATTTAAGTCTTTAATCCATTTTGAGTTTATTCTTGTGTAAGGTGTAAGAAGGTGATCTAGTTTCATTTTTATACATATCTGTGCAATTTTCCCAACACCATTTTTGAACAGACTATCTACCCCCTTATATGTTTTTGCCTTCTTTGTCAAATATTCATTGACTATAAAGGCATGGATTTATTTCTGGCAAAGCTTACACTCTTAATGGCTGTTATGAGCTGCCCATCTTGCAGTGTCATAGACCCAGGAGAACAACTCAGCTCATGGATTCCCAGTGTGAAACTTCTAGTAACAATGACATCAACTGAGCAGCAAGAGCACTCCCATTTACTTAATGTAAACTCTGGGCTGGGCACTATGCTAAACATGATCTTGTTTAGTCCTGAGGGAAGTGCTATTATTACCCAGCTTTTACAGAAGAGGATGCTGTGGCTCAGAAAAACAAAGCAAGGAAGACCATGCAGCTAGGAAACAGGGAGGCTGGGCTTGGCACCCAGGCTGTCTGATCCCACAATTGTTATTCTTACTCTGCAAGTTAGACGGCCTCTCATGAAGCCAGCCATTCTCCCCACTTCTTGGACCTTGACTCCTGTATTCTAGCATACTCTTGCTCATTATAGTCCCCCAAGGTCTTACCCAGCTTTGGTCTTTGGAGCCTCCTCCATAAGGGCCTTTCTCTCTAATGACTACAAAGTACAAACCCTGTGATTGTCAACACAGCTTGCCCAGCTCACTCTTCCCCTGACCCACCTCTGTGGTTGCTTTGAACATTCTTGTGTCACTGAAAAAAAAATGTGGAGTATAAATTTGAAGACTCAAAGGGTAAAATGTATGAGAACATTCCAATGCTGCAACCCTGTAGTTCTAGAGTTATACATCCCAGAGCTGGAAGAGGCCTTAAGAAACTAGCGAGCCCAAGTTCCTGCTTTTTGCTGGTATTGTTTCCCCTTTTTCAGATAATAGAACTGTAGTTGTACAACAGTGTTCCAGGTTATTCCATGAAGTAGTGACCAACATAGAGCCTAATGTTTGATACACACTCCTTCTGATGGGGGTGTCTTAGAAATGAGGGTCTCATTGAAAAGAACAAATTTTAAAGCAGCAGCAGCAGCAGCCTATTTGGAAAAGTCCCCTTGGGGATTACTCTTTCTCTGACTTCCTCACCCCATCCCTTTTCTACTTAAATTGCTTCTATATTCAAGGAGGTTTTCTCACACAACCTGGGAGGAAATTCATCCCCTCCACAGAAATTTGGGTTCAATGGATCTGAAGTAGGCTGCTATAGCCTGGGCAAGAGGAGTCCTTAATAATCACATCTGCCAGCTCAGATGCCCCTCCACTCCTAATTGTTTAGGTGGTCATGGAAGGAGTTGAGATCTACATCCCAGCAAGGAAGAAAATTTGACTTGTGGATCCTGATCCAGTATAGACAGTCCTGCAATACGCAGTGCTTTCCACAACATTAATTCATTTACCTATCAAATATTACTCAGTAAAGTGTCATGGTTGAGAACACAGACTCTAGTGTCAGACTATTTAGGTTAGAATCTTGCCCCCCACCACTTACTACCTCGGTGACCTTAAAGATAATACTTTAGGGCTCTATGACTCAGTTTCCACAGGTGTAAAATGATGGTAATAAGAATATCTACCCTATAAGGTTGTTGCAAAGAGTATATGAGCTGAGGCTTATCAATAAGTGTTAGCTTCTTAACCATTAGTCACCTGTTACATCCCAGGCTGCTTCTCATCATTTTAATTTGTCAGAATATGGCCCTCTCCAGCAGACCATCAAAACATATGCAGCCTTGCTTTTTAAAGGACAGATCATCAAAAAGCTTCCTATGTCCCCCACCCCAAATAGACATCTATTATCTTGTTTAGTAGGAAAACCAGAAGCAAGAGACTTGAGGGTTGGTTCATAGGTTCTACAATCCCATCAAGTATCTGGTCTCTTTCCATCTTTCCTGAATGTTTTTAAAGCCCCTTAATGAAACAACTTCACAAAGAAAAGGAGGCCATCAACCCAGTCTCTCCTGCTGACGGCCAGATACCTGAAAGGAAGGGCTTTGTTGGCCACCAGCTCTCCATGGCTATAAATCCATAGATGAAGGAATTTTTTAAGTGGAAAGGGGCCCTAGCCTATTTGGCTCAGTGTCAGCCCGAAGGGTTCTGGGTTCGATTCTAGTCATGGGCATATATCTCAGATGCAGGCTTCTTCCCGGCCCAGGCTCTGGTCGAGGCGTGTGCAGGAGGCAACCAATCAATGTCTTTCTCTCACATTGATATTTCTCTCTGTCTTTCCCTCCTCTTCCACTCTCTCTAAAATCAATGGGAAAATATCCTCGGGTGAGGATTACCAAATAAAGTGGAAAGGGGTTCTCCTTGGAACAGGTTGTAATATGTTACTGGTTTCTTCATTAACTAATGAGCTGAATAAAATATTTGACATGTGTGCAATAAATAAATAAATAAAGTAGAAAAAGGGTCTTCTAGTGCTTACTTCTACCTCAAAGTTCTGATGGAACGATGACCCCTATAGGAACTGCCATGAAAAAAAGGGGCTCAGCTACAATGGTAATTCTTAGTCCAGGCCCTACAAGGGTATTAATACCTCCATTTACTTATTAATGGAACAAATATTTACAGCACACATGTATGCTAGTATTGGGCTACAGAGAGGAATACAACACTATTTGTTCCCTTGAGAGGCTTGCAGCCTAGGGAGGAAAACACAGCATTACAGAGTATGGTGGTATCTCAAAAGAAAGGCAATCTTGCTTGGGAAGGTGTTCAGGGAAGGCTTCCTGGAGGAGGTAATACAGGAGCTGAATCCTGAAGGGTGATAAGAGAAGAGAAAGTTTGAAGAACACACCAGTCGGGTGCAACACATGAAAAAAAAATCTAGTGGTCCATAGAGAGAGCCCTGGTCAGTCATACTGAATATTTTGAGCAATTCAGCCTGGCAGAGCACAGGGCTCAAGGCATGGCAGTCCCTGACAGGGAAAAGGGCCTGATTTCTCACATGTTTGTTTTATCCTGATGGAAACCACCAGTTGGTCTCTGGGCAGGCCTGTGCAACTGGCTTCTGATATATGGGGAGAGGGCTAGTGCATGTGGACACAGCTGGCTGGCCAAGTCAAGTTCATCGGGTAACCGCCCTGTGAGTCCACTCGGCACAGCCTGATTCCTGGTGCTGGGCCCAGGAGATCACTTAGTGTTTGGACCAGAAGAAGAAGAGTGAGTGGGATGTACATATTTTGAGGAGTGAGGAGAGTGTTCAGAGGGAAGCCAACCTGTTTCTGTTCCGCTTGTTTGTTTATATTATTTTTTAGATTCCATATGTAAGTGAAATTATTTGTCTTTCTTTGACTGACTTATTTCACTCAGCACAATACCCTCTAGATCCATCCATGTTATTGCAGATGGAAATATTGCATTATTTTATATGGTTGAGTGATATTCCATTGTATATATGCATCAATTTTTCTTTATCCATTTATCATAGATACAGAGAACATGTTGATGGTTGCCAGGTGGGAAGGGGGGTGAAGGGATGGGTGAAAAAGTTGAAGGGATTAAGAAGTACAATTTGGTAGCTACAGAAGAGTCACGGGGATGTAAAGTACAGCATAGGGAATCTCTATATATAAAAGCCTAAGCGACCTTTATGGTGGAACAACCAGAACGACCAGTCGCTATGACATGCACTGAGCAGGCAGGCAGGCGAGTGGTTAGGGGAGAGCAAACAGGCAGGCAGGCGAGCAGTTAGGGGCAAGTGGTCCCAGATTGTGAGAGGGCACAGGCCAGGCTGAGGGACTTCCCCTCCCATGCACAAATTTTGTGCACCAGACCTCTAGTCCTAGATAATAAAACCCTAATATGCAAATCAACCAAAAGGAGGAATGACTGGAGGAACAACCAGTCACTATGATGTGCACTGACCACCATGGGGCAGACTCTCAATACAGGAGCTCCCCCAAGCCTGCAGGCCCCGACCAATGGTGACAGCAGGGGGCAGGGCCAGCAAGCAGGTGGCACCAGGCCAGCCAAGGTGGGTGCCAGCATGGGCCCCCCAATCGCCCCACCAGTTGCCCCATAGAGGGAGGTGACCAGCAGCGGTGGTGGGGGGTGGAGCCGGTGAGCGGGTGACGCCAGGCCAGCCAAGGCAGGTGCAAGCAAGGGCCCTTATTGCCCCACTGGTCACCCCACAGATTGGCCCTGATTGCAGGCCAGGCCTAGGGACCCTACCCATGCTCAAATTTCATGCACTGGGCCTCTAGTATAGTCAATAATATTGTAATAACTATACTGTATATGGTGTGAGATGGGTACTAGATTTATCACAGTGATCACTTCATAAGTTATATAAATGTTTAACCACTAGGTTGTATACCTAAAACTAATATAATATTGCATATTAACTATAATCAAAAAAATAAAAATTTACTTAAAAAAAGAAATGGGGAAGGCAGGGGTGGAGTGGGAAAAGAAAGCTGCTGACAGGACTGGAGTAGAAGCTTGTGATTTATAAGATCTGAAGGCTTTGGGACAATGAATCCAGATCAATCTTCTCACCTTGATCAACCAAACATAAACCAGGGCCCTGTTGTGCCAGGAGCTGGCTCACACTGGCTCATGAAGGCCAATTGTTAAGATTTCAGAAATTTTACAAGCTGGATGTTAAACACAGCCATTATTTAAAAATAAATTGTATAAACTTACAATTAAATAAATTACATTAAAGACAAAGTAATAAATACTCAAAACTTATCACTTCCTAATTATTGTACTACTTTTTACTCTTACCTATACTCTTGAAGTTACTTAGGTCTACTGCATCTTTGTTATGGGAAATGTTATATAATGCTATGCTACTGAGCATCTCTTTTCAAGTCCACATTCAGTGATGTCAGGTTGGTGGCAGAAATCAGCCGTGGTGGGAGTATTTACACCACACTAGAAATCAGGGCTCCCCTCCCAGAACACTGGTTGCTATGTTTTTACCAGCATTGTCTCTGAGTTTTTGTTCTCAGTCTCTAAACTGACCTCTAATGCCAAGAGTCATTTCCAGGAAAAAGCAATCCTGAAAATGAATTTATGTGTACATGTGAAGTGCTAGCAGTCCAGACTTGGGGTTTTGGCACTTAGATAATTTTTGCTTCAACAGAGATCTTCTGGAGACATCATGATGGTATGATTTTAAAAAGATTTTTTAGGCCAGCCTTTGCAAAGGCTGTTGAAATGTACATAATAGACAACTATCTTCTCTGGTTTCGTTTGTCATCACTCCACACACACACACACACACACACACACACACACACACTCTTCAAACCACAAGACTGAAACTATTCCCCCTGTCTAGGATTTCAGTGGAATTAAGCAATTGAACCCTCATGATTCATTCTACTAAAATCATGACAAAATGTCCTGGCCGGTGTAGCTCAGTGGTTGAATGACCTATGAACCAGGAGGTCATAGTTTGATTCCTGGTCAGGGTACATGCCCAGGTTATAGGCTCGATCTCCAGTGTGGGGCGTGCGAGAGGCAGCCGATAAATGATTCTCTCTCATCGTTGATACTTCTATCTCTCTTCCCTCTCCTTCCTCTCTGAAATCAATAAAAATATGTTTTAAAAATAAATAAATAAAATCATTACAAAATGGATTTACAGGTCCCCAGGAACTCCCAAATAGAGAGGTCTCCTTTTACCACCACCACACAAAGGTAAATACTACTACTGATACTACTACATACAGGAAGCAGTTGATCAGTGATGTTTTTCTCTCATCAATGTTTCTATCTCTCCTTCTCCCTTCCTCTCTCTCTAAAAATCAATAAAAACATATTTTTTTTAAAAAGTTGAGTTCTCGGTGAGGGCCTGGGGTAGGGAGCAGGGGTGGACTGGAGGGAGTCAATGGTGGGGGGCGAGGAAGGGGAGACATATGTAATACTTTCAACAATAAAGAATTATTTTTTAAAAAGTGTAGTTCTGACTATCCTTTTATCCTTCATTGGTTTCCATTATTCAAAATTGCTGCTTTGTGAGGAGGAGCATTATATCTCTTCCAATCCCTCTCTTGCTTTAACTGTGGGGCCAAAGAATAGAGCATTCTGTCTATTTTGGCTAAAGAAAAGAGGCCCTTAGATTGAGCCAAGAGATGTATATGTGGGGGGCCAATAAACAAAACAACTTCATTTTACTCTTTTCAAACAGAATTTTAGTTGTGTCACTTCTACTAACAGCCATTTATTAGGAAAAATTAATGACTATCAATTTACAAAACAGGATTATGAAAATTTTCAGAATGAGAGCTAGATAGATGAACTCTTGGGGTAACACTTTTCATTGACCTAAAACCACATGGAAAAAAGAAAATAGTGTATTTATGATAGTAAAAACATGACATTAGTATATAACCTTTTTAGATTAACAGTATGATCTTTATAAGGGTAGTGGGACCACATTCTATCTAAATCATTTTCTCCAGAGCTTACCTTGAGGAATATGATTGTCAAATGTTTCTAGATATCTTCATCCATCTGGTCCTTGGGACATGAATTGATAATTGTACTGGAACTAGCTACCGTTAGATGAGCCAATTTGAAGTCCAATATTTCATCTAGAAGAATATCAGAGCAGGTGGTTTAAGAACTCCAGATGTTTTAATTTGGATAAGTGCAGCAACAAAGCATGCTGGAGCTTCAATAGAGGACTGGTAGAGAAGAGGAGGTAGGTGGTATTAGATAACATTTTTTGGAGGGGGAGGCGAATTAGCCTGGTTTGACCTTAGAAGGATAGAAGGAATGGAGTAGTAAAACATCCCAAGTCAGTAGTACCCAAGTCAGGGTGGCAAACTTGGGGAAATAAACATTTGTCACTGTTGTGGGCTAAATTGTGTCCCATGTGAAATTCATATGTTGAAACCCTAACCACTTCCACTCAGTACGTCAGAATGTGACTGTATTAGAAGATACGGCCTTTAAGGAGGTGATAAGTTTAAATGAGGTCATTAAGGTGAACCCCAATCCCATATGACTGGTGTCCTTATAAGAAGGGAAAGAGCCACATGAGGAAGTGAGAAAGTGACCCTCTGCAAGGCAAGGAGAGAGGCATCAAGAGAAACCAGATCTGCCACACCTTGATCTTGAACTTCTAGCCTCCAGAACTGTGAGAAAATAAATTTCTTCTGTTTAAGCCACCAGTCTGTGTTATTTTGTTATTGCAGCTCTAGCAAATAAATATAGTTCTTCTCTTTTATGTCCTAGACTCTAAATGCCTTTCCAATATTTGTGGACGTGCCCATTGATGAGTATTGATGGCTGCATCAAGATAGAGTTCCTAGTTCAATATAGAGAGTGTTAGGGGGCAAGTTGCCATGTCTACTGCCCACTGGTGGCAACTATACCTGAGCTAGGCTCCCTAGCTCTTCTAGAGCCTCTGTGAGCTACCAAAAACCTTTACATAAATACATTTTCTCCCTAAATTAGCTAGAGGTGGTTTCTGTGGCTTATAGTTAAGACCAACAACTGCTATGATTCAGTTCTACATCTGTATCTTGAGAGTAACTCAACTGCAAATGTTACTAGGTGTTAGAAGTATTCAAAATTGGATTGTGAAGGCCTCAGGGTTCTCAGTAGTTCTCTGGCAATTTTGAGCAGTGCTCTAGCCATTAGAGATGCTGGCAAGAGGAACACCTGATCTAAGGTCGGTTTTTTCTTTTTCTTTCTCCTCCTCCTCCTCCTCCTCCTTGTTCTCCTATTTATTTATTTATTTATTTATTTATTTATTTATTTATTTATTTATTTATGGTCTTTCCATTTTGTTCCTCATCCTTGGCCAATGCTTTGGCTAAGCCACTGGGCTCCACAGACATTGTTCAGCCCAAAGTGAGGCCCTTGGGAGAAAGTTACCTCTGTGAGCCCTACTCTCTAAGAGTTTGGGCTCTCTTAGGAATTAAAGCTGCCTTAAAATGCATCCCCCACCACCCTATCCCAGGCCTTAATTATAATACCATATTATTTATGTGTAAACTTTGATTCTTTTATTACTTGGAAACCAAGGCTCATCCTGGGACACAGTGGAAGCTCTATATCTATAAGGAAGAATATCTATATACCTATTAAGGGTAGCAAATAGTTACTAGTGGGAGGTGGGGATATGGGCCAAAAAGAAGGGCCACTGTGTGTGGCCAGGGAGCTATCTTGAAGCTGAGTTAACATAGCAAGCCCACTATTTCTATTTAGACGGTATGTGATAGAAGAGCAGAAATAGCAAACATCTCAATATGCCTTTTTTCACTTTTTACTTAATATTTAAAATATAGGTTGTCCTTATCATATAAGGCTTTTATTATTTTTATTTGAGGGTAACTTTGAGTAATAGTTCCCCAAAACTGTTCCTTGGTGCCCCCATTCCTGGGCAGGAGGCATCTAAGGTCACAATGTTTTATCAGTCGTTCAGCTCCAAGTTTAATTTTTGTTCTTAGGGACTTATGCTGTTCCTCAGCCAGCTGCCTGGGGCCTGACTTCTGGTTGCCCACACACTTAACTCTGCTCACTGTTCTCCCAAGCACAGGATTCAGGGCTTTTGTGGCTTCACCCCTTGGGCCTAGAGCATAGATCTTAGCTGATTATTTTTTAATGTGACCTCAGGTTTGCCAGACTTCTGATACTGCCAACTCTTCCTTTGCCATTCCTTATCAACTCTCCAGTTTCCCCCATTCCATTCCAGCCTGTGGAGTCTAGGCATGACGATGAAGCTAGTCTTTTAACAACAGCATACACAACTAAGGGGGAATTCCCTTCTTTTTGGAAACCCAATAGGATTATTTAATTGAAAATGTCAAAATACCATACAAAACAAAAAAACCCAGGAGACAAATTGAATTTGTCCGAGGTAGAAGGCTTGCAAGTATTACTGAGCATGAAAGAGCACATTATACTTAAATTATACTCAGTCCCTCATTGAATAGTTATTTAACTTTGTTTTAACTTTGTTTTATTAGGGTAAATAAAATAAAGGTCAGTAGAGTAAAGGTTTCTATAGCAACCTGGCAGCCACACCTCTTGTAACCTATGAAATCATTAAATTCCAAGGTGTAACTAGGTCAGAGAAGAGCCTTATGGGAATTGGCTGACCAATGGTTATATAACTGGAATAAGTGAAGGTTACAGCCCACACATCCAAGAGGAGACAAGTAGGTATTTACAAATGTCTGAATCTGCCTCATACTGCCTTTTGTTAGAAGGGCCTTCAATTGGTGGTGGGAAGAGGGGGTTGAGAGTATATGTGTTGTGTATGTGTCTTCAGGAAAAGGGGGGTGCTCTAAAGAGTGGAAGGACAAAACCTGAGAAAGAAAACCTAAGGCTCAAGTCTGAAAAGCTTGGTGCTACTCAGACTGGGTGATTGATCCCTGCTGGTCTGCTACCCTGGCAAGAGTGGGCAGGCCTCTTTTTTTGGGGGGGGGAGGATGGGGCAGATGTGTACAAGTCAGCTGTATTTGAAACTAAAGCAATGTGTGGGCAAGAAAACAGGGAGACCAGGATGGGCATGCTGCCAAGTTAAAAAAAAAAAAGAGACCCAATAAACAATAACCTTAGGCCTGGAAACCTTAGGATTTACCAAGGTTATAAAGGGCTAAAGTACCCCATAGAATAGATACATAGGTTGCAGTCCCCATTCTCCCTTATCCTACAACTTATAATAACAATCACAAATTTTTATCTATGCCTCCAAGTGTCAGTTAGAAATGAATACCCACCATTAGTTTCCTTTATCTCAGCACCAACTCTGCAAACCAGATGTAAATAGATTAATGTAAATAGATTAATCAACATACTTTCATTTAATGTGGGAAATTGCAGCTCATTATATAAGGCAGCTATTTTATTTTGCATCATAGAGAAATTTATTTCCAGTCTGGGTAATAGAATAAAGGAGAGAGAGAGAGAGAGAGAGAGAGAGAGAGAGAGAGAGAGAGAGAGGCATTCTATTTTCTCAGCATCTGTGGGAGGAAAGCCTATACCCTGGTCAACATCAGCCCCATCAGAGGGGCCAGAGTCCCCATTCTCACCAACTACACAAATGCTGGGATGCTGTCCAATTCCTGGACCCTGGAAATTGCTTCTTTGTCAATCTCTCTTATATCTCAGAACCCATTTCTGCCCTCCCGATCTGCCCAACAACACGCTCAGGCATATATTTATTGTCTTTGATCACATTTACCTGAGAGAAGGCAGGAGTGGAAGACTGAAGAATGTTTAACTTTGAGGGAGTGGTGGTGAGATAGGTCAGTTTAGGATAACAACCACAGCTATAGCACTCATATGCTGGCTCTAATACAAGTCCAGGGTCATTTCCAACTTGCTGAGTGACCTTCAGCCTTCTATGAGTCACAGCTGCAGCTGAGTCATAGACAGAAGGAGAGAGACTTATGTTTTCTGCTTATAGGCCTTCTTCCTTATCCCCTCCCCATATTCTTCATAGATACTTGGGGAAGGGGCTGTGACTTCTATTATCATTATGATGAATGTCATGTCTTTAGAGTCACATAAAATCTGTCATTTATTTCCTGTAGATTACTTCCTCTGTCTGAGGCTTAATTTCCTTATCTACAATGTGGGGAGAAAATAATACCTCATAGCATATCTCAGGACTATTATGAAGTATAAACGTGATAAATCATGTAAAGAATTTTTTAAAACTTCTGTTTCTTTTGACTTTTTAAAAATATATTTTTATTGATATCAGAGAGGAAGGGAGGAGAGAGAAATAGAAACATCAATGATGAGAGAGAATCATTGATTGGCTGCCTCCTGCACGCCCCCTACTGGGGATTGAGCCTGCAACCCGGGCATGTGTCCCTGGCCGGAATCGAACCTAGGACCCTTCAGTCCTCAGGCCAATGCTTTATCCACTGAGCCAAACCGGCTAAGGCTGTAAAGAATTTTTCATTGTCCTTGTCACATACTAAATATGCAATGAGTATGAATCACTATTAAGTCATTCCCCCGCATTATTTTGGAAATATTTTTGGAAATTCATCTATTATGAGCTTGGTTAGTGAGAATCATTTCTTTAGAACCTCATCACCCTCAAGGAGTAAGCAATGATCCAATCTAATTTCTTCAGCAAAAGGCACCTATCCCACAAAGCTATGCATGGAAAAGCACATGGAATTCCCAGTGAGACTCCTTTGTACACCATAAGGTGTGGATTATGTATTAACTACCTCCTGCTTGTTAGACTTCTGCTAGGGGCATAGGTATCTCAGGTTTCTCCATGTTTATGCTAATGAATGGTTTGCCCGATCCATATAGAAAAATGATGCTGTTCCTAAGTGTAATCTGTCCTTTGGCTACCTCTGTGCCTCCTGGGTTCCCTGCACATTTCATATCCTTTGTAGGTCTCACATGGGTACCCTGACATCATACTCAACCAATGGAACTGACCAGCTCTCAAATCACAGGCTATTTTGCTAGTTTCTTTCTCTAGAAACAACATATTAATCAATCAACATGTTTCCTACCAAAGTTATTTATTTCTTATTTTATTTCCTCTAGAGCAGCGGTTCTCAACCTGTGGGTCGCGACCCCTTTGGGGGTCGAATGACCCTTTCACAGAGGTCGCCTAAGACCATCGGAAAACACATATATAATTACATGTTGTTTTTGTGATTAATCACTATGCTTTAATTATGTTCAATTTGTAACAATGAAAATACATCCTGCATATCAGATATTTACATTACGATTCATAACGGTAGCAAAATTACAGTTATGAAGTAGCAACGAAAATAATTTTATGGTTGGGGGTCACCACAACATGAGGAACTGTATTAAAGGGTCGTGGCATTAGTAAGGTTGAGAACCACTGCTCTAGAGAAAGGGAAGTCTGAAAGTGAGCTTTTATGAAGTGCTGTTAAGTCTTTTCCACAACAGGTTCAGAGAGTCAATTTCAAGACTAGGTGTTTTTAATACCCTCCAAAATCAATAAGGACCACTTTGCCACATAGCCTCTCAATCCCAGAATGTAGTCATAAAAAAATGGACAGGCTGCCCAGCCAGTGTGGCTCAGTGATTGTGTCAACCTATGAACCAAGAAGTCACGGTTCAATTCCTGGTCAAGGCACATGCCCAGGTTGTGGGCTCGATCCCCAGCGGGGATGTGCAGGAGCAGATGATCAATGATTCTCTCTCATCATTGATGTTTCTATCTCTCCCTCTCCCTTCCTCTCTTAGAAATAAATAAAAAATATATTAGAAAAGAAAAGGAAAGAACTCACCCTTATGAGGTTGCTTCTAAAAAAAAAAAAAAAGACAGACTTCCAGGCTCCAGAGGCAGCTTTTCTTTTTTTTTTTCCAGGAACAAAACTTTGGTAACAGTTCATACACACAAAACAGGCAAGATCAGTGCCAATGTTTTAATTGTTCCAGATGTAGTCATTAATGAACTATTGTGTGGGTGCTTCTGAAGTATCCCCATGTGTTCCAAATGCAAAAAGTAGAAGCACATAAATGTTGAAGATAAGGCATAGGCTCAACAACCTCATTCTTCATCCTAATGATGCCCTAATGGGCTGTGCCAGTCTTCCCCAACTTGTTATTGCAGGGCACCTGCTGTAATCTACTCTTCACAACAGACTACAGCCACGTAGTAGAAAAATGCTATAGTACCGATGAGGGGCCTGTACAAGTTTTCCTCTGATAACTGCATGGATACTTTTTAAATCCAGTTACTTACACATCCATTTGTCCAGTAATTTACACTATATCTTTGGGATAGTAGTAGGAAGATTGTGGACTTTTCTTAATAGGGGAATTACAAAATTGTTGTGGAATGATATTTAAAATTGAACAGACCCTTAGAAACCATCTAGCCCAATGTCCTCATTTTTTTAAAGTGAATAAACTAAGGTCCAGAGAGATTTTTCACTTACCCAAGGCCATTATGTGTATTTTGTGGCAGAATTAGAACTATAATCTAGGACTCTTGACATCCAGTTCAGTGATTTTCCCAGGACAGTATGCTACTTTCTATTGTAATGACATTTGTTTTACCTTAAATAATAAAAGCAAATACTTATTGACCACTTCCTATGTGCCAGCAATTGTGCTAAGCATTTAAGTGTATTATTGTATTTAATCCACAAAACAATGTAAGAGGTAGAGACTTACTAGTATATTTTCCCAACTTTATAGACAAAGAGATAGAGGCTTACAGAGGTCAAGTAACTGAGCCAAGGTTACACATGACACCATACAACTCCTTTAATATTTAATTTACTTCTAACTGGCATGGCTCAGTGGTTGAGCATTGAACCATGAACCAAGAGTTCACTGGTTCAATTCCCGGTCAGGACACATGCCCGGGTTGTGGGCTCAATCCCCAATAGAGGTATGCAAGAGGCAGCCAATTGATGATTCTCTCTCATCATTGATGTTTCTATCTCCCTCTCTCCCTTCCTCTCTGAAATCAATAAAAATATATTTTTTTAAAATTTAAATTTACTAAGCTAATCAATCCAATCCAAATAGAAGAGTTCTCAGACTACAGGGGATATGTACATTGACCAGAATCCATAAGGTAGAATGTCAGGATTATGTGTACATTTGTTTATTTTTATACTGAGAAGGTAATTTTCTGCATGAACAATTAAAAATTTATTTCTGGGGGGTTCTTCCCTTTTCTGAATGCTCTCACTGGCATTCACCACAATGTTCAGGAATGGTAATATGATGAACCTTTGCAAATGTGCACAGGTTGGAATTAAAAAGGGGAAGGTGGTTTCCAGGGGCTGGGGCTGGGGCAAATGAGAAGTTACTTATCAGTGGGCATAATGTTTTTAAACAAGATGAATAATCTCTAGAGATCTGCTGTACAACATTGCACCTACAGCAGATAAATAAAATTTTGTTAATGCTCTAGCTGGTTTGGCTCAGTGGATAGAGCGTTGGACTGTAGAATGAAGGGTCCCGGGTTTGATTCCAGTCAAGGGCACATCCCCAGGTTGCAGGCTTGATGCTCAGTAGGGGAAAGGCAGGAGGCAGCCAATCAATGAATCAATATCATCATTGATATTTCTATCTCTCTCTCCTTCTCCCTTCTTCTCTGAAATTAAAAAAAAAAATACATTTGCCGTAACCTGTTTGGCTCAGTGGATAGAGCGTCGGCCTGTGGACTGAAGGGTCCCAGGTTCGATTCCGGTCAAGGGCATGTACCTTGGTTTCGGGCACATCCCCAGTAGGGGGTGTGCAGGAGGCAGCTGATTGATGTTTCTCTCTCATCGATGTTTCTAACTCTCTATCCCTCTCCCTTCCTCTCTGTAAAAAAATCAATAAAATATTTTTAAAAAATACATTTAAAAAATTGTTAAGCCCAGCTGGTGTGGCTTAGTGGTTGAGTGTCGTCCGATTAACCAGGAAGTCATGGTTCGATTCCCAGTCAGGGCACATGTTCAAGTTATGGGCTTGATCTTCAGTGGGGGGCATGCAGGAGGCAGCCAATCAATAATTCTCTCTCTCTCTCTCTCTCTCTCTCTCTCTCTCTCTCTCTCTGTTTCCCTGAAATCAATTAAAATATATTAAAAATAAAAATAAAATAAATAAAAACCACACTGTAAAAAACATACTGTATGAACATAGGGGTCTCTATATATTTTCAAATTAGTGTTGTCATTTTCCTATTAAAAATACCCAGAAGTGGAATTGCTGGGTCATATTGTAGATCTATTTTTAATTTTTTGAGGAACATCCATACTGTTTTCCACGGTGGCTGCACCAATTTACAAACCCATCAATTTACAATGCACAAGGGTTTCTTTTTCTCCACATCCTTGCCAACACTTGTTGTTTGTTGATTTATTGATGAGAGCCATTCTGACAGGTGTAAGGTGGTGTCTCATTATAGTTTTGATTTGCATTTTTCTGATGATTAGTAATGTTGAGCATTTTTTTTCATGTCAGTTGCCTATCTATGTCTTTGTAATAGCAAAGATATGGAAGCGATCTAGGTATTCAGTGGTAGGTGAATTGATGACAAAATCACACATATATATGTGATGTCAAAGAAAAACAACAACAACCCACAACAGGCATACAAAACAAAACAAAAATAAACTCATAGAAACAGAGACCACAGAAATGATTGCCAGAGGGTAGGGAGATAAGGGGATGGGTGAAAAAGTTGAAGGGGAATATAGTCAATAATATTGTGATAGGTTTGCGTGGTGACAGGTGATTACTAGAATTAGTGGGGTGATTACATTGTAAGGTATAAAAATGTCAAATCACTATATTGTACATTGAAAGTAATATAACTAATGTAATATTGTATACCAACTATAGTTAAATTTAAAAAACCACACTGTATGGAATCCTATGTATAATGTGTTTTAAAAAAATGAAACCACAGAGAAATGCTTGGAAACAAAGTATATGAAATGTTATATATAAAAATAAATATATAACCACACACCCATCAGAGTGGCTAAAATCAAATATAGTGACAACAAAAGAATGATGGTGAGGATGAATATCAGTCACTTGTAACAGGTGGGGATTTGAAGATATCAGTGATACAGAAATTCTCCCTGGAAACCCTTCAAACCAGAAGTTGCCAACCTTTACATGCCTATGATTCTATGATTTTTTTCAAATGTGGGAAAAATTATATTTGATTTGTGTAGACAGCTGCTTGGCAACACTTCCCAGGAGAGCTGGGATTGCAGTAAAAAGCAAACACTTCTGGCTCTGTTTTGGGAACATCCTGGGTTGACTCCAATGGCCCTAAAGGAACATTGCACAACCCACTTAAAATTAATTAATTATCCAAACAATTTATACTGAAGATAAATTAAACCATGAAATCCTCCCAAAAAAAACTTTTATCTAAATTTCATTTTACCTTCCCTTCTTCCTCCACAAACCCTCCCTATGCTCCCCTGACCCACAGTGAGCTCTTGCTGTGAAATTCTCTGCATTCATGGAATAAGTTAATGTGACATTAGAAGAACTATGTCATTTAGCACATTCTTCTGTGTCCATGTTCTTGTTCTGTTTGTAATGATTTGCTGTCTCCAGGTCAGGTTGTACACTCCTTGAGAATAAGATTAGTGTCATATACTTTAGTTATACCACCTCTTCTACCCCCTCAGTAGGTTAGCAGTTTGGCATAAAATGATTATTCAAAAACAGCAATTGAGAATGGGCTGGGGACGTACCAGAAAGTCTGTGTCCCTATAAAGCATTTTAAAATTAGCTACAAGAGGGGTACTTCATGAGCATCAATTGCAATTTTTTTCCTGAAAATTGTATTTAACCAGCCTGAAATTTGGACCCATCTTCCATCGGCCTTAAGCCAGAGATTACAGAAAAATACCAGCCTTGGATGTCTTACTGGGAAATGGAAAGACACTGTTCAGGTGTTGGTTGTAGAAACAGCAGCAGATAGGAGTCGGATTATCTCTGTACATGAAGTGTGATCAGAAAAAAAGGAAAGTACTATGCACAGTGAATTGTAGGATTGTGATTTGTTGCTGAAAGAAGTCTGTTTTCTGTTCCTACAGCATCCAGTGAGTGTCTCTATCATTTCATTTGTATAAGGTGAGCTGCTTCTGTGTCAGACATTTCTGGAATTATTTCTGAATTCTTAAAATGAAGCTAAGTGGTGGGTCTGTATCTGTAGCCCTCAATTACTGTAATGATAATGTCAATGTCCTTTAGCCAAAGACTACCAGGAACACACATGCAGTGGATCAGGCCGGTTTTATTGCTTGTTGCAGTGAGGAAGGCAGACACCATGGAGAACTGTAAGGCATCTAACGAAAAGGTTGTTTAAAAAGACTTATAGGAATCGAGCTTTGGTTGGGTGACTTGAGGAAGGGTCAAAGGAAGATGCGGTTCACTCTAGGTTGGGTGCCATCAGAAAGCAGAGCAATTCTGTGATTATTTCAATAAGTTTTATCTAGGTTGGGAGGCAGAAGCTATAATTGGTAAAGAAGCAGTGGTTGTCATATTAGCTGGGAGAGAGAGATAATGGGTCATTTTTGTGGTTTGGACAATGTTTTTATTTTGTCTGGGTTCAAACACTGTGGGGTTGTTTTGTGTTTGCCTTGATCCATCAAAGTCCCGAGTTGATTTGTCTGATAATGATGTCCTGTGAAGTTGCTTACATTCAACAGAACATCAAGCCTTAGTTTGGTGTTGTTATTGATGTCAAGTCTGCTCCTAGCAACACCAAGGCCTAGCTGTTAGGATCGGACTAGCTCTGGATGTTAGAAGATGATATTCTCTTAATTTAGTGTTTTACCAGACGAGTATGTGCAAGGGGCTTCCTTAAGTGCATTTCAAATAAGTTTGACCTCCCACTCCATGTCACAGGCATTTCTCTTGCCTCTACTGTATTACTATATCTCCACCTACCCAGCCCCTGGCATATTTCTGGGGCCTACCCCAAGTCCTAAATCTTTCATGAAACCATCTCTGATCACTCCACCTCAAAGGACTTTCTCGCTGTTCTGATCTTGGTGCCTTTATTGGTAGCTCTACTTTTTTGGCACTTTCAGTTTATATTAAGACTGTCTTTCTAACTATCATATCTTAGGGCCTAACACTACATGCAAACTATGCGTATAGTGATACATGGTTACATGCACTGTTGCCCTTTCCTGCATGAGTCTTATCTATCCAATTGAACACTAAGCTACTTGAAGGGAAGAATTGTGTGTTGATATGTCATATGTTATTTATGTCCCAGGCTCTGTTCTAACTTTTTACATGTATTAACTCATTCAGTATTCACAACAAGCCTATGAAGTAAGTACTATTACCTCCATTTTCCAGATGAAAACAAAAAAGCTCTTCCTAGCCTCTTCTGCTACCACATTTGCCCTTTCCCATTCAATTCACTCAGAAGCTGGTTAATGATGTATTATTGCAAAAGACAAATAAGCAGTGAATGTGGAGATTCTCCCCCAAATACTATTCAGGTATAACTTACTTTACATAATGCATGTTTCTGGAAATAGGCATTAGTGAAACTGCTTGCTTAGCTTTGGCTGGTGTTGCTCTGCGGTTAGACTGTCAACCCACACACCATAGGGTTGCAGATTCAATTCCCAGTCAAGGGCATATACCTGGGTTGCAGGTTCAATCCCCGGCCCTGGTCAGGGTGCGTGTGGGAGGCAACCAAAAGGTGTGTCTCGCCCACATCAATGTTTCTCTCTCTCTCTCTCTCTCTCTCTCTCTCTCTCTCTATATATATATATATATATATATATATCACTCTCTCTCTCTTTTTCTCCCTCCCCCCTCCCTTCTACTCTCTCTAAAAGTCAATGGAAAAAATATCCTCAAATGAGGATTTAAAGAGACAAAAACAGAAAATCTGTCCTTGCTTAAACAAAGCACCTACCACTACTATGTGGATCAAGGTAGCATTGTTGTGAGGGTCTACCAAGATACCATATGCCAATTTGGCATATAGTATTGGGCTCTCACAGCAATGTTACCCTTATCTTCATTTTACAAGTATGAAAACCAAGACACAGAATGGTTCCTAGAAATAAAAGAGGAAGACAGGATAAAGAGGTAAAAGAGAAGAGAAAGAAAAGCAGAGTTTCAAATTCAGTGCAATCCCTATTAAAATTACAGGGACATTGTCCCCCAAAATAGAAAAAATAATCCCAAGAATTGTGTGGAACCATAAAAGACCCTGAATGGTCAAAGCAACCTGAGAAAGAACAAAGCTGGAGGCATCACACTTCCTGATGTCAAACTATATTACAGTAATCAAAATTATGGTACCAGAATAAAACAAGCACATAGATCAGTGAAACAGAAAAGAGAGACCAGAAAAAAAACACATCATATACAGTCAACTAATATTAGACACTGGAGCCAAGGTTACTCAATGAAGAAATGGTCGTCTCTTCAATAAAAAGTTTAGGGAAGCACTAGCCGATTTCGCTCAGTCAGCCTATAGACTCAATGGTCCCAGGTTCGATTCTGATCAAGGGCATGTGGCCGGGTTGCAGGCTCGATCCCCAGTGGGGGTTGTGCAGGACGCAGCTGGTCAATGATTCTCTCTTATCATTGATATTTCTATCTCCCACTCTCTTCCTCTCTGAAATCAATAAAAAATATTTTTAAAAAAACTAAAAAGAAAAGTTTTGGGAAAACTGGATATTTACATGCAAGAGAATGAAATTATACCCTTATCTTACACCATTGAGAAAAATTAACTCAAAATGGATTAGAGACTTCAATGTAAGACCTAAAAATGTAAAACTCCTAGAAGAAAACATAGGGGGAAAGTACCTTGACATTGGTGTTCACAATGATTTTTTATATGTGACACCAAAGCACAAGCAACAAAAACAAAAGTTAACAAATGGGACTACAACAAACTTTTTAATGCTTCTGAACAGCTAAGGAAACAATCTTTTAAAATGGAAAAGGCAGCCCTATCTGGTTTGGCTCAGAGTGTCGGCCTGTGGACTGAGGGTCCTGGATTCGATTCAGGTCAAGGGCACGTACCCTGGTTGCAGGCTTGATTCCCAGCCCTGGTTGGGGTGTGTGCAGGAGGAAACCAATCAACGTGTCTCTCTCATATTGATGTTTCTCTCTGTCTCGCCCCCTCCTTTCCAGTCTCTCTGAAAAAAAATGGAGAAAATATCCTCAGGTGAGGATTAACAACAAAAGAAAGAAAGAAAAAAGAAAGGAAGAAAGAAAGAAAGAAAGAAAGGAAGAAAGAAAGAAAGAAAGAAAGAAAGAAAGAAAGAAAGAAAGAAAGAAAGAAAGAAGGAAGGAAGGAAGGAAGGAAGGAAGGAAGGAAGGAAGGAAGGAAGGAAGGAAGGGAGAAAGAAAAGACAACATATAGAATAAGAGAAAAATATTTAAAAACTATATATCTGATAAGGAGTTAATATCCAAAATATATAAGTAACTCATACAGCTCAATAGAAAAACAACAACAATGAACAATCCAATTTTAAAATGGGCAAAAGACCTGAATATACACAAAAAGAGAACTCTCATGCATTATTGGTGGAACTGCAAATTGAAACAGCCACTATGGAACACGGTATGGAGGTTCCTCAAAAAATTAAAATAGAACTACCATTTGATCCAGCAATCCTACTTCTGCGTATACACTGAGTGTCCAGATTATTATGACCACCTGACGTTTGTAGGCAAATTAGCTATAATTTCATGCTGAAGTTGCTAGAGGGCCAGACCATTATAAATAGGGAAGCAGGTTGTTTACCATGACAGTAGAAGTGATTTTTTTCTGAAGATATGGGTAAACAACCCTATTTAACAGCCTTTGAACATGGGATATATTTGAATGTGAATGGCCAGATTATTATGACCACCCCATCAGTACTTCGTTGGGTCACCTTTTGCCTTCAATACTGTGGTGATTCTTCTTGGCATTGACTCCACCAGATGTTGAAAGGTGATGCGAGGAATCTGACACCATGCCTGATGAATAGCACTGTCCAGTTCTGTGAGATTTGATGGTTGTGGAACCAGCTGCCTGATGGCTCTTTTAACTTCGTCCCACAAATGCTCAATTGGATTGAGATCTGGTGATTGTGGGGGCCACCTAAGCAAGGTAAAGACTCCCTCATGTTCTTGAAACCACTCCTGCACAATATGAGCACCGTGGCATGGCGCATTGTCTTGTTGGAAGAAGCCATCTCCATTGGGATATGCCATCAACATGATAGGATGAACTTGATCAGCAACGATACTTAGGTATGTTGTGCTATTCAGACGTTGTTCCACACGAATTAAAGGGCCCATATTATGCCAGGAAAACATGCCCCAAACCATAACACTGCCCCCAGCAGCTTGAAGGGTTGTACCATGCATATGGGGTGCATGCTTTCATGCTGTTTCTGCCAAATTCTCACTCTGCCATCTGCATGATGCAACTGGAAACGTGATTCATCGGACCACATGACTTTTTTCCAATGCTCGACTATCCAATCCTTGTGTTCCTGTGCGAATTGGAGACGTTTTATCTTGGTAACTGCAGACAGCAAAGGTGTTCAAACAGGCCTTAGGCTTCCATATCCCATACAATGCAGTGTACGGCTAATTTGCCTACAAACCTCAGGTGGTCATAATAATCTGGCCACTCACGTTCAAATATATCCCACGTTCAAAGGCTGTTAAACCACATTGTTTACTAATATCTTCAGAAAAAAAATCACTTCTACTGTCGTGGTAAACAACCTGCTTCCCTATTTATAATGGTCTGACCCTCTAGCAACTTCAGGGCGAAATTATAGCTAATTTGCCTACAAACATCAGGTGGTCATAATAATCTGGACACTCAGTATATCCAAAGGAAGTGAAATCACTATCTCAAAGAGATATTTGTACTCCTATATTCAAAGCAGCATTATTCAGAACAGCCAAGACATGAAAAAAAACCTAAATGTCCATTGATGGATGAATGGATTAAAACATGTGATTATATATGTATTAGCAGAATATTATTCAGCCATTAAAAAATAAGAAAATCTTGCCATTTGTGACAACATGGATGGATTTCCTTGAGGGCATATGTTAAGTGAAATGAGTCAGACAGAGAAAGACAAATACTGTATGACCTCACTTATATGTGAAATCTTAAAAAGCCATTTAACTCATAGAAACAGATAATAGAATAGTGGTTATCAGTGCTGGGGGGGGGGGTGCAGGTAACAGGGAGATGTTCATTAAAGGGTACAAACTTCCAGTTATAAGATGAATAAATTTTAGGGATGTAATGTATAACATGGTGACTATAGTTAACAATATTATATGCTTGAAAGTTGACAAAAGAGTAGATTTTAAATATCATCATCACAAAAAAATGGTAATTATATGACATGATAAAGATGTTAACTAACCTTATTACATAATCATATCACAATATATATGTGTCAAACCATCGCTGTTATATACCTTAAGTTTACACACCGTTATAGGTGGAAAAGAGTAAAGAGGAGGGTTGGAGCTGAGAGGATGGTGGCAGAGCTTTGTGGAAGTGGGTTAGGATAAGTGAGGGAAACTTTAGGTAGGTGTCCTTTTATTGAGTACCTGGAAGAATAAGGAAAATAAATCAGGACTAGAACTTCCTTTGAGGCACTGCCTAGCCAATCCTCCTAGAATGAGAAGATCTGAAGTCAGAATTGTCAAAACATATGTCTGATATTTTGCTGCCTGTGGATTCCTCTAGTATTTTTATGGTTTCTCATCTTATGTTTAAGTCCTTTATCCATTTCGAGTTTATTTTTGTGTAGGGTTTAAGTTGGTGGTCTAGTTTCATTTTTTTGCATGTATCTGTCCAATTTTCCCAACACCATTTATTGAAGAGACTGTCTTGACTCCATTGTATGTTCTTGCCTCCTTTGTCAAATATTAATTGATCATAGTGGTTTGGGTCTACTTCTGGGTTCTCTATTCTATTCCATTGATCTATATGTCTGTTCTTGTGCCAGTACCAGGCTGTTTTGAGAACAGTGGCTTTGTAATACAGCTTGATATCTGGTATTGAGATCCCACCTACTTTGTTCTTCTTTCTCAGGATCGCTGCAGCTATTCGGGGTCTTTTTTTATTCAAGATGAATTTTTGGAAATTTTGTTCTAGGTCTCTGAAATATGCCATTGGTATTTTAATGGGGAGTGCATTGATTCTATAGATTGCAAGAAACTAGAAACACCAATTAGAAAGGATATATGCACCCCTATGTTCATAGCAGCACAATTCATCATAGCTAAGATTTGGAAACAGCCTAAGTACCCATCAGTAGATGAGTGGCTAAAAAACTGTAGTACATCTACACAATGGAATACTATGCTGCGGTAAAAAAGGAGTTCTTACCATTTGCAACAGCATGGATGGAACTGGAGAGCATTATGCTAAGTGAAATAAGCCAGTCAGAGAAAGATAAATATCACATGATCTCACTCATTTATAGAATATAATGAACAACATAAACTGATGAACAAAAACAGATCCAGAGACAGAGAAGCATTGATCAGACCCTCAAACCTCGAAGGAAAGGTTGGGGAGGGTGGGGTAAGGGAAAGAGATCAACCAAAGAACTTATATGCAAGCATATAGGCCTAACTAATGGACACAGACAACAGGGGGGTGAGGGCATGAGTGGGGGGTGATGGGGGGTAAGGTGGGGATAAGGACACATATGTAATAATTTAATCAATAAAAAAATTAAAAAAAAAAAGAATTGCCAAAACAACTATCATAATAAAAGTGTAATATGCTAATTAGACCGGACAACCTTCCTGACGAAGCAGGGGCTGCAGGTCCCGGGTGCCAGAGGGAAGCCAGTGCCGGCAGCCAGGGGAAGGAAGGCCTACTCTTGTATGAATTTCATGCATCGGACCTCTACTAAAATCATAAAAGCTTGTAATTTAACTTTCTGTAGCAAAGCCTGGTTTCTATTGTAAAACACAATCACACTGCTCCACCCAGTGGCAGATTCTAGATAGTGCACTGAGAATGTCTGCCAGAGCCCCAGACTGAAATGGAACCTTGACCTGATGGGGAGGAGTGACTATCACACTTCTTTTTTTTTTTTTAATTCCCAGGGAATTCTGGTGTGCTGCTGTATTTGAGAATGGCTGGCTGAACTTGGACTTTCCTTATGAAATGAAGACTTTTTGTGATGTCAATCAGGATGGCAAGAGGCACCTGAGCAAGGTGCTAAGCTAGACCCTTCTCTTTATTTTCGCATTCTCTCCTCAGGAGTTTTTTTCTTTCTCATCAACTGCCACTTCTCAGGGGGTGATTGTGTATTAGATGCTGGAAATACAGCATCCCACAAGACAAACAAGGTCTCTGTTCTCATGGAACGTACAGCGAGAAAGACAGACAAGCAAATCTATATTTAGAGATGGTGATAAGTTCTATGAAGGAAATAGACATGGTGTTGAGATAGAAAATGACTGAGGTCAGAGAAGGCCTCTTTGACAAGGTGACATTGAGTTGAGACTCAAAGAATGAGAAGTCAGCTATGGGAAGAGTTGAAGCAGGGCCTCTGCCAGTCCTCAGAGTGCCTTTGTTCTGAAAGAAAAATTGACTCCCCTCTCAACATACATAGTCCTTCTGACTTGTACTAAGTGCTCACTGGCAAGAGATTTCTTTCTCCAGAAAATTATAGCCTCAAACCAGGGTGCACAGCTTCGACAGCAGATTGTTAGATTTCATCTCACTTTACCATTGTGTTGAAAATAATTCACACAAGTTTACATAGAAGTAGGGGGCTAAGGATTCCGGTACAACTCTTCCCATGGCTGACTTCAAGCATATGGAATCCCATGGATAGGAAAGAACTTCATGTGTTCTAGAAACTAAGAGACCAGTGGCAGACAGAGGCCAGATCACACAGGGTCTTATATGGTAAAAGAAGGAGCATTTTAGTTGTATTTCCAGTTTGGTCCTGGAAGAATGTCAGTGTAGTTTCCACTTACTCTGTCACAATTTTTTAAGACTCTCTTTTTTTCTTGATGAGTCTAGTTAAAGGTTCATCATTCTTGTTATCTTTTCAAAGAACCAAATCTTGGTTTCATTGATCTTTGGTACTGTTTTCTAGACTCTATTTCATTTATTTCTTCTCTGATCTTTATTATTTGCTCTGTTATACTCATTTTGGGTTTTGTTTATTTTTTCTTATCTAGTACCTTTAAGTGCAAAGTTAGATTGTTTATTTGAGAATTTATTTCTTGAAGTAGGCCTGTAATACTATGAATTTCCTTCTTAGGGCTGCTTTTGTGTCCCATAGATTTTGGGTTGCTAGATTCTCATTTTCATTTGTTACAAGGTATCTTTTTATTTCTTTCTTGATCTCATTGTTAACCCATTCATTCATTATTTAGTAGCATGTTACTTAGCCTCCAGGTGTCTGAGTGTTTTTCAGGTTTTTTTCCCTTGTGATTGACTTCTAACTTCATACTATTATGATCAAAGTATATGCTTGTTATAATTTCAATCATCTTAAATTAATTGAGATTTGTTTTGTGCCCTAACATGTGGTCTATTCTAGAAAATGTTCCATATGCACTTGAAAAGAATGTATATTCTGATGCTTTGGGATGAAATGCTCTGAAGATATCAATTAAATACATCTGGTCTAGTGTGTCATTTAAGTCATAGCCATAGTTTTTCATTGGCAGCTTCCTAATGAGCTTTTTCTTGGGATGCCAAGTGGCAGAGCTATGGGCTTACTTCAAAAGATTTGAAAGACATCCAATTAGAACTTTTATTTTCTTTGGGAGTGCTTTGAGTCTCAAGACTTGCCTGAGATTGTCCTGTTAATACTTGTACTGCCTAGAAAAACATGACAAAAATGTCATACTTGTTATCCCAGGAATTTGGTGGTGACAGGAATAAGGAGACCAGGACTGAGAGGTGGGTAATGAGTTTAAAGTGACTGAAGAATTAGTATCTATGAATAGTCTGCATGGAACTACTCTGGGGAGAATATTTTTTAAGAAATTGAGAAAATAACTGAGTGTAACCTGAATTGGTATCTGCTAAGATGTGTTAAAACTGATGGTAGTAAAAATATGTGTGGAGCAGAAAAAGGTTCGTGAACAAATATACAAAACTTGTGAAAATGTAAGGTATTTAACTATTATGATTATTAATTGTATTATTTATCAGCAGTTGCATTGCAGACAATATTTGAATCTCTCATGTGTTATCCAACCAATAGTATCAATGGGAAACTTCATTCACTTTCATGAACTTAACTACCACAGTTCTGTGAACTTCTGTCAGGAATAGAAGCTGAATATTCTTTTTTTTAAAATATATTTTATTGATTTTCCACAGAGAGGAAGGGAGAGAGACAGAGAGCCAGAAACATCGATGAGAGAGAAACATCGATCAGCTGCCTCCCGCACACCTCCCACTGGGGATGTGCCCGCAACCCAGGCACATGCCCTTGACCGGAATCGAACCCGGGACCCTTCAGTCCGCAGGCCGACGCTCCATCCACCGAGCCAAACCGGCCTCGGCGAAGCTGAATATTCTTACTTGTTCTATCACAGAGCAATTCTATTGCTTTATAGTGGTAAAGCTGTGTGTGTGTGTGTGTGTGTGTGTGTGTGTGCGTGTGTGTGATATTTTTTAGCTCAAGTTGGAGACTGAATTATTTAATTGACAAAATCCCCTTCACATATTATCATGTATAACTGAATGACTTTAGAAATAAGCTTTTATTGTAGGTTTGATAATATTTCTTAATCAATTCAACCCACAATTCCAAGGCAAAGAGTGCTTGTATACAAAAGTTATACTGCGGTAGAGTCATTTCAATGACAACTAAAATCATTCAAATTAAAGTACTGTCGGGCTGTTTTATATGCTTCCCATGCTGCCAGAAGTTAAAATAAGGAGCGAGATCTCTATTTCCACCCATAGTTGCTGTGGATATATATCCAAGCTCAGACAATAGTTCCAGCAGCTTTTTTCAGACCTCTATGAAAGTGCAAAGGAAATTTCCATATTTCACACTCACCTAACTGTGCAATTGAGCAGCTTCCACATAAACTTCAATTGGAAGTGACTAATCCTATATAATAAAAGCCTAATATGCAAATTGTTCTACTGGGAATTTGACTGCTCGCTATGACAGGCACTGACCACCAGGGGGTAGCGATGCAGCACTGGCAGCGGTCAGCAGTAGAGGCACTGCCTGCTCTGAGGAGAGTGGGACCACGGGGGATGGTGGAGCAGGTGAGCAGGCGACACCAGGCTAAGGCAAGTGTAAGCACGGCCCCATTCGCCCCTCCAATCGTGACCAGTGGTGGCAGTGGGGAGGTGGGGCTGCCGCCCAGCACCAACTGATCACCCCACAGACGGCAACCAGCAGCAGCAGCAGGGGTCAGGGCCACCACCCGGCTCCCAGGTGCTGAGGGAGCTGGGCGGGGGGCCCGGCCCTGACCAATCGTCCGGTAGACGGAGACCAGTGGCCGGCAGGCCCTGATCGCCCGATTGAGACTGGACCCTGGGCTGGGACAGGGAACTGGGGATGGATGGCGGGTGACCAACCTCCCACAGCGCCTGGGCAGGGGGCTGACACCTCTCGCCGGCTACCTGGGGGCAGGAATAACTGGGACAGATGTGCAGTGAGAATGTGAGATGTCCACTGAGCTCCCACTCAATCTCCCTGTTACCCTCTCCCGGGAGGCCAGGGCTTGCACCAGAGAAGCCCCTGTGCTCAGGTGCTGGGCGCCTGCGAGGAGCCTGCCCCACACCTGTGTGACCTCTTCTGGGTGAGCCAGGCTGCAGCTGCTGGGACCGCAGGGGCTGGTCGACTCCTGGTGGGTTTGCGCAGGAGCCAGTCTGCGAGGCTGGCCAGGAGAGAGTGCGTTGCCCATCTGACTTCTGTGCAGAGCTGCTGGGCGGCCCAGAGGCCCCACGCTGTGCCCCCAGCCCCACAGCGTCCAGCCATGCTCACTGCATCTCCGTGTGGGGACTTGGGTGCCAGGACTCAGGCGGAGGGGGGCACATGGGGCCCAAGGGCCCAGGTGCTGCCCAGGGCCTAGAGGTCAGCTGGGACCTGCCCTTCCATACCAGACGCTCATGCTTTGATCACTGGCCAGGCCTAGGGACCACACCCATGCACGAATTCCGTGCACTGGACCTCTAGTCTATAATATAATGACATGCTAAAAGGCAAATATTGAGAGAAAAATCTAACAAAATTCTATAAATGTTGTCCAAGAGATAAATATGCTCAATTAAAATCATATGCTTGTGTTAAGTGAAATAAGTCAGTCAGTGAAAGACAAATATATGATTTCATTTACATGTTGAATCTAAAGTACAAAACAAACAAACAAACAGAACAGAAACAAACTCATAAATACAGAGAACAGACTCATGGTTGCCAGAAGGGGACTGAGTGAAATAGGAAAAAGGATTAAGAAGTACAGATTGATAGTTACAAAATAGTCATGAGAATATAAAACACAGCATAGGGAATAGAGTAAAATATTGTAATAACTATGTATGGTGTCAGGTGGGTAGTGGAAATATCAGGAGGAACACTTTGTAAAATATATTTTACATGATCTAACCACTATGCTGTGCACCTTACACTAATAACAAATAATATTGAATGTAAACTGTAATTGAAAAATAACATTAAAAAAACATATGCTTGGAAATACCTAGCTCATGGATTGATATCAATATTTGCCAATATCTGTGTGTCTGTGTGAAAAAGATATTTTCAAGATAAAGTATGTAAGCCGCTTCTACATGGTCACATTGAGCTAGTGCTGCAGTCTGGAAATAGGCTGAAGCCTCATCCTCACCTGTGGCCTTCCTCAGCTTCATGACCATAGACCTGTGCGAAGTGAGGGAGCTTTGGGCCTTGGTGTAAATGTGTAAGCAGGATCCAAGCATTCTGCATACTGAGGAAATACCTTCTTGGGAGAGTGGATGAGCCGCATGGGGAGGTGTAAAATACTACCTGTTACTCATAAAACTAAATCAGAGGAAAATATTAAGAAGGAAAAAACAGACAGTAAGAAGGTAGCAGAAAATGTAAAATCAGAGGAAACATTAAGTGAGAAAAATGATCTCGGAGATGACCATGAAGGTGTGATTGAACCCAATTCTGATGCCTCTCAAGAAATGAGAGCTGAAAGTGTAGAGATAACTGAGGACATGATGGATCAGGCAAATGATAAAAATGTGGCTGCCATTGATGCCCTAAGTAATGGTGAACTACAGAAAGCCATTGACTTGTTCACAGATGCCATCAAGCTGAATCCTCGCTTGGCCATTCTGTATGCCAAGAGAGCCAGTGTCTTCATCAAATTACAGAAGCCAAATGCTGCCATTGGAGACCGACAGAGTTACTGAAATAAATCGTGATTTAGCTCAGCCTTACAAATGGCGAGGCAGAGCACACAGACTTCTGGGCCACTGGGAAGAAGCAGTCCATTATATTGACCCTGTGTGTAAATTGGATTATGATGAAGATGCTAGTGCAATGATGAAGGAAGTTCAACCAAGGGCCCAGAAAATTGCAGAACATTGGAAGAAATGAGTGGAAACCTGAAGAGTGAGAGGTCAAAGAAAGAATGGAAAGGGTTAAGAAGACTCCTAACAAAATGAGAGAGCCAAGAGGGAGGAAGAAGCCAGAGGACAATCAGGAGCTCTGTATGGCTCATTTCCAGCTAGCTTTCCTTGAAGAATGCCTGATAATTCTTTTCTGGAGGAATGCCTGGATTGGGAAGAGGCATGCCTGAATAGTAGGAATGCCTGGGCTCAATGAAATTATTTGTGATCCAGAGGTTATTGAATCCATGCAGGATCCAGAAGTTACAGTGGCCTTTCAGGATGTGGCCCAGAACCTGGCAAATATGTCAAAATATCAGAGCAACCCAGAGGTTGTTAATCTCATCAGTAACTTGTCAGCCAAATTTGGGGGTCAAGTGTAATGCCCTTCTTACAAATAAAATCCTTGCTGGAGGAAAAGCAACCTAAATCTCCCAAATGGATGTTGCAAAATACAAACCAGTGTACCTCTGAACTTCTCATGAAGAAAGCTTTGAAGAGAATCCTTACCTCTCTGCCCCACATAAAGCTGTAATATTTTATAGTGGTTTTCCATTAGAGTGTTCATTCAGATAATGTTCTCCTACTAGGAATTACAAACTTTGAACACTTTTAAAGTTTAATAATATTTCAAAACAAATAAAAAGAGTGTGTAGCCCGGTTGGTGTGGCTCAGTGGTTGAGCGTCAACCTATGAATCAAGAGGTCGTGATTCAATTCCCAAACAGGGCACATGCCCAGGTTGTGGGCTTGATCCCCAGTAGGGGGTGTGCAGGTGGCAGATGATCAATGATTCTCTCTCATCATTGATGTTTCTCTCTCTCTCTCTTTCTCTCCGAAAATCAGTAAAAAATATATTTTTAAAAACCCTACATTTTTATTTACTAATTATTTTGGTGTTTTCCTTTGAATTAATTGGGCAAAGAAGATACTTCAGAATGGAAAATTTATTGATCAGTTTGAGTAAAATAAAGGCTTATTAGTGGTAAGAAAATGTAACATTTAAATAGATAAAATTTGATTTGAATACAAAGTTACTGAGGCATTTTGATTTGTCTTTTTAAATGCTTTATATTTAAAAACTAGAGGCCCAGTGCACAAAAATTTGTGCACTCGGGGGTCCCTCAGCCCAGCCTGTGCCCTCTCGCAGTCTGGGACCCCTCGGGGGATGTCCACCTGCTGGCTTAGGCCTGCTCCCTGGGGGATTGTGCCTAAGCTGGCAGTGATACATCCCTTGGGGGATGTCCACTTGCCAGCGGGCCAAAGCTGCAGTTGAACATCCATAGAGCTGCTGAGGAGGCAGGAGAGGCTCCCACCATTGCTGCTGTGATGCCGTCAGCCTGGCTTGTGGCTGAGCAGAGTTCCCCCTGTGGGAGTGCACTGACTACCAGGGGGCAGCTCCTGCATTGAGCATCTGCCCCCTGGTGGTCAGTGTGTGTCATAGTGACCAGTCATTCCCAGTCGTTCTGCTGTTAGGGTCAATTTGCAATTACTGCCCTAACGGGTTTGGCTCAGTGGATAGAGCGTCGGCCTGCGGACTGAAGGGTCCCAGGTTCAATTCTCGTCAAGGGCATGTACTCTGGTTGCGTACACATCCCCAGTAGGGGGTGTGCAGGAGGCAGCTGATTGAAGTTTCGCTCTCATCGATGTTTCTAATTCTCTATCCCTCTCCCTTCCTCTCTGTAAAAAATCAATAAAATATATTTGGAAAAAAAAATTGCATGTGCACATTACCCTTTTATTATATAGGATAGAAGCCTGGTGCATGGGTGGGAGCCAGCTGGTTTGCCCTGAAGGGTGTCCCGGATCAGGGTGGGCAGGGGACCCCCAGCTCCCTACGATCGCCCACACAGCCCCTGCTCACGATCACTGGATCTGCCCATGCTCAGGCCTAACACCTCTGGCCAAGGCATTAGGCCTGGGCAAGGGACCCCAAGCACCCCACCATCGCCAACTCTGCCCCTGCTCCCTGCGATTGACGGCTCCGCCCTAATGCCTCTCACCCAGGCATTAGGCCTGGGCAGGGGACCCACAGCTCTCCAAGGGACCTCCTGCTCCACCCCTTCCCAGGCCTAACGCCTGTGGCCAAGGCATTAGGCCTGGGCAGGGGACCCCAAGCTCCCACCATCAGCGACTCTGCCCCTGCTCCCCATGATCGCTGGCACTGCCCCTGCCCAGGCCTAATGCCTCTGGTCGAGGCATTAGGCCTGGGCAGGGAACCCCCTCCAGCTGCAGCCGCCCCGGGATCGCGGGCTTCCGCCCCTGCCCCGGTCCTTATGACTCTGGCCGAGGCGTTAGGCCCGGGCAGCCAGCGGGACCCGCAGCTGCAGCCACCCCTGCGGGCTGCAGCCGCCCCCCGATCTCGGGCTCCGCCCCTGCCCGAGGTGTTAGGCCTGGGCAGGGGACCCCCCCAGCTGCAGCCGCCCCGTGATCGCTGGCACCGCCCCTGCCCAGGCCTAAATGCCTCTGGCCAGGGCATTATGCCTGTGCAGGGGACCACTCCAGCTGCAGCCGCCCAGCGATCGTGGGCTCCAGCCGTGCACGGACTAACGCCTCTGGCCGAGGCGTTAGGCCCAGGCAGCAGTGACCCACAGCTGCAGCTGCCCCTGCCCGGGACTAACGCCTCTGGCTGAGGCATTAGGCCTGGCAGGGGACCCCCCAGCTGCAGCCGCCCCCCGATGGGGGCTCCGCTCCTGCCCAGCTCCATCACTGG
>NW_005871050.1:17713973-17723802 GCF_000147115.1 Myotis lucifugus | reverse complement strand
CCCCCCCACGCAGGCCCCCCCCGGGGGTGTTGGTGTTCTCCCCCCCCCCCCCGGGGCAAAAACTCTTTTGGGGGGGGGTGGTAGCCCCAGCCACAAAAAATATAAAAAACGGGGGGCCCCCCCCTCCCGGGGGGTAACCCCCTTTTTTAAAAAAAAATTTGCCCGGCCAGGGGGGGCCACAAAAAAAAAACCCCCCCCCCCAAAAAGAGAGAGACGGGGCCCTATTCCAAGGTCCCAAAAACGGGTCCCCCCTTTTTTTTTTTGTTTACCCCGCCCAGGCCCACAACAACCCCCATATTTTCTCTTTGGCCCAAAAAAACCGAGCGGCCACCAGGGCCGCCTTTGCCCTGCCCCCCGGCTCTTAGCTCCCCCCTGGGTTTCCAATCACTGTCAGTGGCAGGGGGCTTCTTCCGTGCTTTCCCTTTCGCCTCCCTGCATTGTGCCTACATATGCAAATTAACCGCCATCTTGGCTGGTGATTAATTTGCATATCTCGCTAATTAGCCAATGGGAAGGGTAGCGGTCGTACGCTAATTACCATGTTTCTCTTTTATTAGTGTAGATGATTTATTTTCATAAAACTATTGGAACCACCAGTATTGTAGTAGGAACTGGGTAGGGACTGAAATTACTTGGCAGGGCAGCAGCAATCTTACTACATTTTAAATAACATATCCTTATACAGAAGCATGTAAATCTTACACTGTGGTAAAGAGATGGTTACATTTTATTTGTTTTTTAACTTTAAACAAATTTTATTACACAAAGTTTCACATAATTGGATATTTCTCTATTTTTTACACAATTATTCTTACTCTCCACAGAAAGACTGCTTCTTAACTTCTCATCAGGTGATGGCAAGCACTAAAATCCTGATTTTAACAGAATAGTAGTAAAAATGACTCACTGATTTAAACTGAAAACAGTTCATTGGTATATGACTCTTGCATTTATTGGGAATGTACAAATGTATTTTTATTCAAAAATACAAAATAAGATTTCCAGTCAAGATGGTGGAATAGGTAAAAATGGTACTTGCTTCCTCTCACAACCACATCAAAATTACAACTAAACTACAGAATAATCATAATTCAGAACCACCTGAAATAGAGCTGAATGGAAGTCCTACAACTTGGGAATTAAAGAAGAAGCCACATCAAGACTGGTAGGAAGGGTGGAGGCATGGAACAGGTTGGTTCCACACTGACATGTGTTGGATAAAAATCAGGAAGGATATCTTGACTGTGGAGGTCCCCTCTGAGGAGTGAGGTGTTCCAGTCCCACAGCAGGCCCCCCAGCCCAGAGTTCCAGTACCAGGAATAGAAGTCCCCATAACTTCTGACTGTAAAAACCAGTGGGAATTGAGGCTGAGAGAGGCTGAGGCTACTGGAGTCCCAGGCACTTCCTTTTAAAGGGCCCCTGTACAGATTTACTTGGACTCACTTGCTCTTAGCTCCAGTGTGGAGACAGCAGCTTGAAAGGCATCAGAGACATATGGGGAGAATCTGAATTGTTTTGCATCAGGGCAAGAGCTGGAGGGACAGCTTTCTTCCAGACAGAAGTTTAGGCAGAAGCCATTGTTCTTTGATGAGCCCTTCTCCTACAGAGCCAGCAGGCGGGGGCCATATGAGACTCCATCAACCTGGATCACACCGTTTGCCTCCACCTGATTATTCCCTGAGATCCTGCCTCACCCACCTTTGGAGCCCACCCAGCTGTTTCCAGTGGCTTTGCCATAGGAATGGCCTGTCTTGGCTCATGTTTCATATTTTCCTAAAATCTCTCAAACAAGCATCATCTGGCCTCAGCAAGCCCCATACCTCTTGCTAAGTGGCTCCAGGCCCAGCACTGGCAGCAGCCAACCATGGTTCACAGCTTGGCCTCACCTGGCTACTTCCAAGCCCAACACAAGAAGCATCCATCTGCAGATCACTTTGTAGCTTATGCCTGGTGGTCCTGGGCAGAACACAGGCAGTGACTGACCTTGGCCTGGGTAAATACCTCGCATTGATATCAAGTTGCTATAATAAGAGTGTATACAGACCACACAGGTATGCACCTTGAGTGTCCAGCTGTGGTGATTGGGAAGGCTGTGCCACTGGATCCTACAGGATGTCTACTATATTAGGCCACACTATCAAGCCTGGAAGATACAGCAGCTCTACCTAGTACATAGAAACAAACACAGGGAGGTGGCCAAAATGAGGAGACAAAGAAACATGGCCCAAATGAAAGAACAGACTAAAACTTCAGGAAAAAAAATGAAACAAAATGGAGACAATCAATCTAATAGATGCAGAGTTCAAACATTGGTTATAAGGATGCTCAAGGAACTTAGTGAGAACAACAGTGTAAAAAAGAACCAGTCATAAATGGAGGGTACACTAACTGAAATAAAGAATAATTTACTGTGAATCAACAGAATAGGTGATGCTAAGAATCAAATCAGCAATTTGAAATATGAGGAAGCAAACAAACAAACAAAACACCCAATCAGACCAGCAAAAGAAAGAGGAATTTTTAAAAATGAGGATAGTGTAAGGAAACTCTGGTACAACTTCACGCATACCAATATTTGCATCATGGGGGTGCCAAAAGGAGAATAGAGAGAGCAAGAAATTGAAAACGTGTTTGAAAAAATAATGACAGAAAACTTCCCTAACTTAGTAAAGGAAACAGACATACACATCCAGGAAGCACATAGAGTCCCAAACAAGATGAACCCAAGGGGCCCACACCAAAACACTTCATAATTAAAATGCAAAAGGGAAAAAACAAACAGAGAATCTTAAAAGCAGCAAGAGAAAAGCAGAAAGTTACCTACAAGGGAACTACCATAAGACTGTTAGCTTATTTTTCAAAAGAAACTTTGCTGCCCAGAAGGGAATGGCAAGAAATATTCACAGTGATGAAAATCAAGGACCTACAATGAAGATTACCCTACAAAATATCATTTAGAATTGAAGGACAGATAAAGAGCTGTACATACATGAAAAATCTAAAGTTCATCACCACCAAACCAGTATTATATGAAATGTTAGAGTCTTATTTAAGAAGATAAAAATATGAACAATAAGATGGCAATAAATACCTGTCAACAGTTGAATCTACAAACAAAATGAATAAGCAGAACAGAAAGACTCATAGATACAGAGGACTTTTTGTTGGTTGCTACATGGGAGGAGGGTTGGGAGGATGGGTGAAAAAGGTGAAGAGATTAAGAAGTACAAATTGGTTGTTACAGAATAGTCATGGGGATATATAGTACAGCATAGAAAATGTAGTCAATAATAGTCTAATAACTAGGTGTGGTGCCCAATGGTTGCAGGATTTATTGGGATGATTAAGTATTAAATTATATAATGTCTGGTCACTGGGGTGCATACCTAAAACTAATGTAATGATGTATACCAACTGTAATTGAAAATGAAAAATTAAATAAATAAAACAAAAATACAAAAATTATCGGTAGGCATGGACAATGACAGCAGTAGACCATTGTACATTGTCAACTGAAAGCAGTAACTGATGGTTATAGTAATTTTCTTAAACATCAGCCAGCCTTGTCTTCAGTCATTTCCTTCAACCTACTTCTCTGAAGTTATAGGTGAGGAGCACTGCCTTAAGCTTCCTTTCACAGTTCTCATTAATGATCGTAAAGCACTATTCTAGGATTAGAACATGCCACTTCTCATACCACCTCCCATTCTCATGCATTCCAGGGTCTTTCTCTTCTTTAGGAATTTCTGTGACTAAAGCTTCTGCTGTTGTTAACAGAGAGGCCACTCCAGCAGTATCCAATAAAGCAGTTCTTACAGCCTTCATTGGATCAATTATTCCTTTTCCACCAAATTCACAATCTCCAAGCATAGTATCATAACTAACTTCTGAAGAACCTTGCATAATTTTCTCAACTATCAGTGATCCTTTGACACCTGCATTCTTAGCAATAGTCATTGCAGAATTTTTGAATGCTTTATAAATAACTTCTATACCAATTTTTAAAACCTTCATTAGATGGAATTAATGAGTCCAAGGCCAGATGCACCAAAGCAGGGCACAAGCCCCTCCAGGAACAATGCCTTCCTCAACAGCAGCTCATGTAGCATTGAGGGCACGCATCTGTTATTCTTTCTTTTCATTCACTTCAACATCACTTGTCCCACCAACCTTCAGCCCAGCTACTCCATCTGAGAGTTTTACCAGACATTCATTTAGGTTTTCCCTTTTCATATTCATTAGTTGTGATATTTAACTGATCAATGATTTCTTGAGTATGTTTTCCCCTATTTGAGCCTTGTTACCTTTTCCTTTCAAGAGCATGGCATCACCTTTGGTCACAATAACCTCTCCAACTTTTCCCAAATCATGAAGCTGAACATCTTCAAGATTTCAAGTCAATCCTTCTTCTCCAAACATTGCACCACCAGTGTTTTCTTAAACATCAGCCAGCCTTGTCTTCAGTCATTTCCTTCAACCTACTTCTCTGAAGTTATAGGTGAGGAGACATGACTTTAAGCTGGTTCTTTCTATTGTCACCCAAACCTGGAGCTTTGACTGCTACAACCTGAAGGCCAACTCTTAGTCTATTCAAAATGAGTGTACTTAGAGCTTCTCCATCAACATCTTCAGCAATTATGACTAAGGGCTCATGGTGAGCATTGGGAGTTTCAAGAGCAAGTACAATTGTCTGAATACTAGAAATTTTCTTTTCCCTAGATATAACTTAGGCATCTTAGAATTCACATTTTTGACCTTTTGCTGTATTAGTAAAGTATGGAGAAATATAACCCACACCAAACTTCATGCCGTCAATAATTTCTAATTCATCATTCAGTGTTTTACCATCCTTTACTGTGATGACACCCTTTCTTCCAACCTTTTTCATCACATCAGAAATGATGTCACCAATTTCTTTGTCTCTGTTTGCAGAAAGGGTAGCAACCGGAGCTATTTCTTCAGGGGTTGTCACAGGTTTAGACTGCTTTTTAAGTTTAGAAATTATAGCACCAACAGCTAACATCACATCTCTCCTGATCTCCAATGGATTAGCACAATCACTGATATTCTCAGAGCCTTCCTTGGCAAGATAGTGTGCCAGTACAGTAGTAGTGGTAGTGCCATTCCCAGTATCTTCATTTGTATTATTGGCAACAGCTTGAACAAGTTTAGCACCAATATTTTTATCCTTATCTCTTAAGGCAATGGACTTTGCAAATATCACACTATCTTTTGTTACTTTGAGACTGCCCAAACTCTGTTTAATAATAACTGTTCTTCTCTTTGGCCCTATAGTAATGGTACAGCATCAGCTAAAACGTCTATACCTTGAAACACTGAGGCGTGGGCACCAAATTTACATCTTTGACATAAGCCTGAGTGAGATGAGGAGCCAGTGCCCTGGAAACTGGCCTAATCTGACAAAGGACTTTGTGTAATCAAGGCATTTATGTGAGGTAGCTGCAGTGCAGGTGAGCTGTGAGGCAGGCCATCGGCGGTGAGTGAGGGAACAGGATATTTATAATGCTGCAGTAGAGTTGAATTACTTAGTTCTGTTCTCGTCTGATATATAAAATGTTTCATATTATTAACATACTAGTGGCCCGGTGCACAAAAATTTGTGCACTCGGGGGGCAGGGGGAGTGTCCCTCAGCCCGGCCTGCACCCTCTCCAATCTGGGACCCCTGGAAGGATGTCCTACTGCTGGTTTACAGGGATCGGGCCTAAATTGGCAGTCGGACATCCCTCTCACAATCTGGGACTGCTGGCTCCTAACCACTCACCTGCCTGCCTGCCTGATTGCCCCTAACCACTCTGCCTGCCCGCCTGCTTGCCCCCAACTTCCCCCCGCCACCAGCCTACTCACCCCCAAATGCCCCCCACCAGCCTGATCACCCCCCAACTGCCCCCTGTACCAGTGTGCTCACCCCAACTACCCCCCCACCGGCCTGCTCACCCCTAACTGCCCCCCCTGCTGGCCTGCTTGCCCCCAACTGCCCCCATGCTGGCCTGCTCATGCCAAATGGCTCCATCTTCTATTCCATTTGTGTCCTTTCCACCCCTAAGTTAATGTCGTGTCCTTAATATGTGGTTATGAGATGTCTCTGTGACTGAGGTGGGAAACCTTTCACGTTTCTCTTTCCTTTCTTTTCATCTCAGGATAACTGAGCTCTGCAGTTTGTGTGGGACCAAAGGTTCTGGGAATACAATGCTGAGCCCTCTGAACTCATTTTATTCTTTATTGTATTATTTGATTCCTGGGCCTGAATTAAACATGAAAACAGAAGAAAATATACCTTTAGATATAGAATCTGCATCATTACCCAGAGATTTCTGCAGGAGTTGACACTGAGGCATGAGACACATGTGTTTATTGGTCAGTTTCCTCAACTATGGAACGAAGGTTGATCCTGCCCCTCAGATCCTTTGGAGGTTGGATATGATGCATCCAGAGGGATTAACTGGCAGCTCTGAGAGTAAGATCAGAAGTCAACAGACACTTGTTTCCTTTTACCCAGACAGAGTTAGAAAAACACAACTCCTTTTATCATAACAGCAGCAAGGGCCATGCCTGTGGGAGGAGGAGCAGGGAACCAGGGCTTCCCCCTTTGCTCCTTCCCCACCCTCCCTCCCTCCATCCCTGCACTGGTCCAGCTGCTATCGCTATCGTGGAACCGCTCAACTCAGGCTCTGGCCCCACCCATGTCACAGGGAGGATCATGCGCAGTTTCTTGCAGACACAGAAGCAGCTGTGAAGTAGAAAGGTGGCGGTTATTCCCCTGAGCAGGCGCTGAAGTCCTTGTTGAAGTCTCCACTCCAGAGCCTGAGAGTCCGAGTCCTGGGAGGCTGCACAGTGGAGGCGCTACATTCCTTTCAGTAGAAACTGAAGATTGATAGGAGCCTGCCGGCTGAGGGAAAGGACCAGGAGGTCTGCCTTGCGCCAATTCGCCAATCCCCAGTCCCGCTTTGCTGATCGCACCTCCTGAGCCCTGCGCCAGCTGGGGCTGCACATGGGGTGGGGCCCCCTCGATCGCTGTGCCCCGTCTGAGCCCAGCCGGCTGGCGCACACGGGACAGGGCCCTCGAGATCGCCGCACCCTGCCTGAGCCCCGCCTGAGCCCCACCTGAGCCCCGCGCTGCCCGGGCCGCACACAGGGGCCTCAATGGCAGCTCCCACTGTCCTGCCCTGCCTACAGTATGCAAATTAGCCACCATCTTTGTTGGAGGTTAATTTGCATATCACTCTGATTGGCTGGTGGGCGTAGCAAAGGTATGGTCAATTTGCATCTTTGTCTTTTATTAGATAGGATAGAGGGATTAAGGTAATATTTCCCTTTTTATATTTCTATGTTTAAAAGTACCTTTCCTCATCAGAAAATGACCAACTCTTTGTTGGCTTCCTACTTGTTTTCACATTCTCCCCCTTATTCTTCTTGGGTTAATGATAGTCCCTTTTCACTAGCATCATCACTACTATATAATTCACAGCATAATTGTGCAAGCATATTTAATGCTGGGTTTGATTTAATATGTAATACAGTGGGGTAATACCCCTAACAACTGAAGTTTCTTACTTGGCCAAGATATTTCATTTTTAGGTGTTAGATTTCTACTTTGGTGAAATCATATCAATAGATGTCAGAAGGAGGAATTCCCTTTGATGTTTGATCTTCTACTTAGGAAATACCAATTAGATTATCTTTGTATTTTGGAGGGTATGGGGTTTGAATTAATTGAGATACATAGAGGGGAACCTAACTTTTGATAGAGCATGAATTATAAAATTGATGAGATACAAGGTTGTTCTTCATTGTGCAGTTGTTGGCATTATGAAAGATTTATTGTTCTCTTATTCAGCTCTTAAATACTGCAACCATATTTCCACCTCTCCTTTCTCTCCTTCCCTCTGCTCCAAGAATAAAAAAATGATAATTTTTTCATTGTACATCCAATTCCTATATTAAATAAGACTAAGTGCAGGCACTGTGCCAGGAATTTCTGATTTCTACCTGTATTTCAATTAAAATGCTAGTGTTTAAAAACAAACTCAAGGAATGATATCATCTGCTTTGCTTATTTAAAGGATCCGTGGTAGAAGCAGTTAAGTAAATTCTATAGAGTACACTTTTAAAATAGCACATCTCTGAAGTCATAAATTGATTCAGATTCTAACCCTTTGCTGTACTCAAGCAGATGAAAATGCATCTATTATATAAATGAGAAAAGGCTGCATGCTAATTGAGCATGCTTTTTAAAGCCTTTAAAAAACACTCAGCATATTTTTAAAAGATAAATTATGTAAAACCTCATTACAGTTCAACAGATGAACATATGCAATCAATTTTGATAGATATCATTAACTTTGAACCCCAATTAAGCAAAATGTTATTCTCCCAAAAGACTTACACTCTTCTTATTAATGGACCTTTATTATAAAAATTGTATGCAATTAGCATTATATTTTTAGTTTCAAGAATAAAATAGTTGTGGACATTTGTTTTCTCTGTTGTTAAATGAGTATCTACATAGTGGTTTCAAATGTACCTCTGAGTTACCAAACCCAAAATTTTTACTCTCTGCCCTTTACAGCAGTTATTTTCAACCTTTTTCATCTCATGACACACATAAACTAATTACTTAAATTCTGTGGCACACCAAAAAATATATTTATTACTGATTTAAGAAAAATAGGTACAATTTTGATTCATTCACACTAACAGCTAGTGTGTTGGCTGTCATCAATTTTTTAAATATATTTTTTTATTGTTGATAGTATTGCAGGTATCTCCCATTGTCAGTTTTTTTTAAATGGGAAAAGAGGTCAATGCCCCTAGCTAGTCAGGTATTGCATGTTTTTAAAATTCTTATGGCACTGTTGAAAATTGCTGCACTATAGATTTCAGACAATTGCAAAATTGAAAGAGCAGGACTTGTGTGGACTTGAAGGTAGCTCAGGACCCTACGGCCTCATGGAAAAGAGAGCTGATTGTGAGCCATCCTAGAACCTAAGGGCCTTTGCCATTCATTGGACACAGGGCATGTCAATCCTCGCTTCCCAGCCAATGAGCTTGGAGCTTGTAAGGCACAGGCGCGGCCCTTTGTTGACGCTCGTGGCCCCACCCCCCGTGGTGTGGCGAACCTTAGTGGGTGGGTCCGGCCGTCCACACCTGCCCGTCAGAGGCCGTTTGCCAGTGGACAGCCAGTTCCTCCGCCGCTGCCCCGCCCCTTCCCGCGGGCCCCTGTCAACGGTCTCCGCTCCCGGCCACCATCTTGGCCGGCGACGCCACAGCCCGCTCGCTGCCCGAGGAGGTACTGTCCGCTGCCATGTCCGACAGTGACGACGGGAACGCGGCCCCAGGGGGCCGGGAGAGTCCCGTGGGCATGGCGGGGGCCTGGGTTGGGGCAAATGGAGATCAGGATGCCCCTGATCCTCAACTCCGTGCCCCCAGGGGGGTGGGGGGGACGCAGCCGCCGCCTTGATGGCAGCAGAAATCTCAGAGGCCATGGAGAGCCTGGGGGAGGAGGCCCGGGCAGTGGGAGACCCCGAGGGGCAATACCAGTGATGAGGATTCTGACATTGGCCCAGCCGAGGAGGAGGAGAACCTGGAGCGGGGCCCAGAGATGGCAGTAGATGCCCACCAGTTCCCCATGGCCCGGCTTTCGCTTCATGTTCCTGAACCTCTTGCACACGCTGCTACACCGCATGCACTACAACAACCATATCCTCATGCGTCCCCGCGGGATCCGCAGGATGTCCCGGTCCAGGCATCACAGATCTGGACGTGTGGCCCAGATTCGTGTGATTTTGATGCCGAGGGCTCCAGAGAACG
>NW_005871050.1:17638491-17712996 GCF_000147115.1 Myotis lucifugus | reverse complement strand
AGACCCAGGTCCTTCCCAGGGGCGGGGGCTCAGGAGGGAGCCGGGAGGAAGGGGAGGGGAACCAAAGGAAAAGCACAAGCAAAGGGCATGCCTGGTGTTGGCTCTTGGCTTCTGAAGGTGTCAACATTCTTATACACTTGATCCCCAAACTTAGAGAACTGATCCCGAGGACTTTCTAAAAATGAAAGATTCAGGGGGTTGAGGGGCTAATGAGCTTCACACAGAATTTGTCGCTGAGGCAAAACTATTTCCCCAAGACAGTTCTGACTAGAACATACAGAATACCCTGGCTATTCTGATCCCTTCTGCTCCGCAAGGCCAGAAGTCAGCAGCAGCACAGGTTTACGAGAAAAAGGGAAGTAATGTCACCGTGCAAACAATCGAGCAGCAGAAATGTGAGGGCCACGGGGGTGTTGCCTCCACTAGTAGGAAGGTGCCCAGCTCGTCTTCTCCTAGTTACTTCCATCCTCCTGCTTCTCCTGAGGGTTTATGTGTGAACCCGTTCATTATGAACTGGGATTTTCTTCTGGGAATGTCTGATCCCAAAGTCTGTCTTATTCTTCACTAAAGAAACAACTGAAGAAGGGGCCCAGGGTGCTGAAAGTAAGGAAGACAACGAGGAGTTGAACAAAAAACAGGAAGGACCTGAAATGGTTGTGGATCCAGCAGAGAGCAGATCCAGCAAATGCAGGTATCTGTGTGTCGCTTTGAATATCACCCAACCATTCCTGGCATTTACCTGTTACTGACAGCTTTATTTTTTTTTAATTCTCCCAGTAAATTAATTTTAAAAATGTTGTTTAAAATTAGTTTTGAAATTCAGTTTTATCTACTTAGAATGTTAATAGACTACGCATACACCTAGTAATATAAAACACATTATGTACTGAACTATACTTCATGGCTACTCATTTGTTCTCATGAGGTCTTCTGTCTTCTATCTGTAAAGACTAAGGAAATCAGTACCTAAGGCCAATATTTGTTTAGAAAACAGTTACTAGATGCAGCAGCTCAAGTAGCTGGGCTGCGTGGTTGGGCCTTCATTGCTTGGCCATAGAAATGCAGTCTGATTATTATACTAAGTGAAATAAGCCAGTTAGAGAAAGACAAATACCATATGATCTCACATGTGGAATCTAATAAACAAAATAAACTGACAAAATAGAAGTAGAGGCATGGATACATGGAACAGATTGACAGCTGTCGGACAGGAGGGGGGTGGAAAGGACTAGATGAAAGAGGGTGAAGGGCTTAGCCAAAGAACATATATGCCTAACCCATAGACACAGCAAACAGGTGGTGATGGCCAGAGGGAAGTGGGGGCAGGGACTGGGTGGAGGTGGGCAAAGGGGGGTGGTAAATGGGGGCATCTGTAATCATGTCAACAACAAAAATAAAGTTTAAAAAAAATTAGTTTCCTATAAGAACTAGGAGACAAGGACGACTTACAAATAGCAAAAAAGAACAATTTCAAGTAGGACCACATTGAATGATTAATACCTAAACTTTTGGTTGTAGATTTTTGTATTTTATGTGACAGCCAAAAGAAAAGAAACTTAGTCATAGTATGATTATTGCTAATCACTGAATTGGTAATTAAATCTCAAGGTTTATCTTCGACTATATTTAAATGAATAAATTTTTCTCTCTTTTATGGCACTTTCATAGCTGCAGGTTTTATAATAGCCTCTTATCTGGGTGATATGGAAACTGAGGGTCTGGGAGTGTCACTTATAGAATGAGCACAGGCTTTTAAGGTGGAGAGATTTATTTAAATACCAGTGTGGCCTCTCAAGGGAAAGAAAAGGCATTTATGGTGTTAGGCAAGAGGGAGACAAGTTGGTATGATCACAATTAAAGCCATGGGTTATAGGAGCATCCTATACCCAAAGGTGCAGGTCACAATGAGCAGATATGTGGTCCTGTCCAAAAGTCCACAGAGACATTTGGTCTATGCCAAAAGGTCCTTGATATTTAAATTCTGCTTTTCTGCAAGATTGGAGCCCTGAGCTGTCTACCTAACCCCATGTGCCATTACAAGCTAGGCTACTGAGGCAAGAAAGGTTACTATTGGCAATAAGGCCAGAATACAATTATTGGGCCAATAAAACTTTATATTTTTATGTATTAATCCTATAAATCAGAAGTGTATGTAAACATTATGGGCTTTTTGAACCCAGGATGTTTCCTAAGCATGGGCATTCTGGACAGAACCAAATCTCAAGGCATTTTAGTGTGGACCAAACGTCACAATAGATCTCTTGGACAGAAGCAAATGATCTGCAAGGCAGGTTACAAGCGGGAAGCGTGTTGTTCTCTCCTCCTTGGGATATAGCGCACAAATGCAGCAGGTACACACAGGGCTATTTTCTTAGATTTAGAAAGTCATCGGAGCTGGTTAATGCCTTGTAAGTGTTAATTTTCTCTCATTTCATCCTGCAGTTTGGAGAACTAGAAAGAAGATAAAGAAGAAAGAATTTGTTGTTCACTCTTCTTAAGTTTTTCATTTTCATAAATCCATGTTAATTGTATTAAACACTCATATCATTCCAAACTTCATCACCCAAAAAGTGCTATCCAATGATATCTTTTATTTCTTATAGCTATATTTGACAGCATTTGTTTTAGTTAAAAATAAGTTTGTTTCAGTTAATAAACTGAAATGCAGGCAGAGTTTAGTTAGATAAATAATCCCAACTCATATCTCTCTTACCTCTTGTTTTGAAAGGTATCACTTTCCACCATTTTGTAAGCCTGCTTTAAATTATTTTATGGCAGCCCAAAATAAATTAAAATGTCGAGTTGGAAACAATTTTTGATGTCGAGGCTTTAGAGCTGCTCTGTCTGATTTGAGATGTGCTTAACTATAAAAGGTGTCACTGCTCTCACTAATAAACTGTATACTGATTACCTGTTTGAATGATAACATATTGAATTAAAATATACTATTAAAATGAATTTTGCCTGTTTCTTTTTTGATGCAGCTACTAGAAAAGTTAAAATTACACATGTGACTTGCATTATATGTCTGCTAGACAGAGGGGCTCTAGAACAGTTTCGAAGGAAACCTCATAGATGGCCCAGCATGCCTGGAGGCCAGATGGTGCTGCTGAGCCTGGGCCCAGACATTGATTTGGAACAGTGGTTCTCATAGTTCGATCCCCAAAACAGCACCATGAGCATCACCCAGGAATTCTGGGGCTCCACCCAACACCTACTCAATCAGAAACTCCAAGGGTAGCCCAGCAGCCTGTGTTTAGCAGGCTCTGCAGGGGATTCTGATGCAGTGCAGGCTTGAGAAGCAGTCGTTTAAAGGTATGAGAAGCACTATTAAAGCCACAGGGGAAGAGGCTGAGACTCACCCAAGGTAGGACCAGCCTTAACTCACTGGCTTGGAACTGTTGCAGGTAAACTGAACAGGATGGCAAGGGCTGGACTGTGGAGACCAGAATTCACAGGGGCTGAGAGATAGGGGGGCTGAGAGTGGGTGGTGGCAGCAGAAAAATGCATAAGGGGGGAAAGCTGGTTCCAGAAGGATACAAACATAATACCATGTACATGAAGTCTAAAAACATGCAAACTGATCACCATACATTGATTGTGGATACAAGTATCTGGAGTAAAAAGCATGCTCATGGGAGCTGTGTACCAATGTGGCAAGTGCAACAGCATGTGTGGGAAAGATAAAACACTTCATTTAGGATGATGGTTATGTCTTGGAGAAAGAAAGGGAAGGGGATCTTATTGAGGAGGCTTCAACAGTGGGCTTCAACTTAAGAAATGTAATGTTACATATCTAAAGCTGGTGGTACATACATAGATGTTGATAGTATTATTCCCTATATCTTTGGGTAAGTCTGAGATATTTCCTAATAAAAATGAGCAAAATAAAAAGAGGGAAGGGAGAGAATGTGTTTAATCTGTGGACTCTGTCTAAAGGGGGAAAAGGTGGAGTCCTATTTGACCAAAGCATCAGAGGAGGGGCAGGGCTCTTGAGGTTGAAACTAGACAGCCTCATTTTGGCATTTAGTTAAGGTTTCCTAAGTGCTTTCTTGATTGCACTGATACCTTCTCTTATATTCTATGGTAGCACATCTCATATTCTAGCTTATATTGTCATTCTTTAATTGAGGTGAAATTTACATAAAACTAACCATTTAAAAGTGAGCAATTCAGTGACAATCACAATTTTGTGCATCCATCAACTCTTTAGTTCCAAAATATTTTCATCACTCCAAAACCCTGTTCCCATTAGTCATTCTCCATCTCCCCAGCCCCCCAGCCCCTGGCAACCATCAATCTGTTTTCCACCTCCATGAATTTACCTATTATTGGACATATTATATAAATAAAATCATATAGCCGACCTTTTGTGTCTGGCTTCTTTCACTTAGCATAATGTTTTCAAGATTCATCCACATTGTAGCATGTGTTTGTACTTCATTCCTTTTTACAGCTTAATAATATTCTATTTTATGCATGTACCTCAATCTGTTTATCCATTCTTCTGTTGATGTCATTTGTGCTGTTTCTACTTTTGGCTATTACGAATAGTGCCAATACGAACATTCATGTCCTAGTATTTATTTGTGCATTGTGTGTGTGTGTGTGTGTGTGTGTGTGTGTCTACTTCCCCTACCCCCCAACCCCTAATCACCTGGACTGTGAACTTCTGAATGGTTGGGACTATAAAAGGGGTTATCTTTCTTTTCCAAAGGCTACTGAGCTTTTTACTTAGTAGGTGTTCTACTAATGCCTGTTAAAGCGAAGCAAACTTCACATGCCCACAATTACTTTTTGTGTGTGTCGATGTTTAAAAATGTATTATGTATTCCTTATGGCTGGAACCACATGGTGAAACAGAGAGGCACAGGCTCCTTGTCATCATTACCTAAAATGAAAGGGCAGGCCAGTAGACATTTTTTCCATGTAGTGTGATTTGAGCACCTTCAAATTGTTTTTGATTTTTCAGTGCTTACATTGTATACTAGTAAGCTGGTAGTATAGTCTTGGCAGCAAAAAAATGCATAAGGGGGGAAAGCTGGTTCCAGAAGGATACAAACATAATACCATGAAGGATACAAACATAATACCATGGCAAGAGGAATAGACCCAGGCAAGAGGAATTTCTGTCCTGAGCTCCGTGCTTTAGAGTCCCCACTTTCGCCCTCTTCCAACCATGCCCCTCCCTACAGGGCCAGGAGCCCAGCCCCTGGAACAAGGGGTGTGCCCCTGCTAGCCCATGTTTCAGGTACCTGACACCCCTTTACAGTCCCAAGTCTGCTGCCAGGGCCTGTGTGCTTCTCTTGGGGCTGTCCTTGGAAGGGCTGACTACATTGCTGGGATCTGTGCTCCCAGGCCTAGGGGGTGGTCGTATATGCCCAGAACTGGGGATGGGTCTGGTCTAGGTGATTGGGAAGGGGGGCAGCTCTTCCTACACCATTGGAGCAGGACTTACAGGAGTCAGAATTCTAAATCCCAGCCTGGCTTTTCAGGGGTTATGAAGGTACATCTGTCATAAAGAAGATACAACTTACTTTACTTAATGGTTTACTTGTTATTTTAAATATTTTCATACATATGGATATGTGGATCCCTAATTGAACTCTTTTTCTGAACCCCCAAAATTTTACAAATGCTCCAGAAGGGCCAGGTTAAATATCTGCTCTATCACCCCTTTCCCTTGATTACTCCATGTTACAAGTTGTTACCTAAGCACAGCAGGGCCCTTTCCTTTTGATAGTGGCTTGTTCCAATAGCCCATATTACTTTAGGACTTGGACCCAGTCCCTTGGGCAGGCTGGAGTACCACCATCTTGCCCCCTCCCCCACATACACACTCATCCCCATCAGTATTCTTTCTCCTACTGGTCTCTTTGCTCCCCAGGTGTTTACACAGATGAGCACCTCTTCTTCAATACCACCCTCCCCTGTACAAATACCCAACTGGAGGCCATCAGCTTGGTCAGGCACAACTTGGTTATGCCATACACAACTTCTTAAGATAATTCTGCTTCTCTGATAACCCTCTGGTCTGAACAGTCAATATTCTACTTGATTTCCCTCCCCATGTGACAGGCAGAGACAACTACAGAACAAGCTTTATTTATTTTTATTTGCTTTGCATATAGCCAAAATCAAGAATGCTAAAAACTGAAAACTTGTCAAAATGTGCCTACAGGCATTAAAAAAACTTAACATCTACTTTAAAACAGAGTTTTGTTATTACCTGTGGAAAAGAAATTGTTAATGGAGTGTTCTTAGAGTGAGAATAACCTAATAGTGGTCCACCCTGAGAAAAGGGGGAAGGGAGGTATAGCAATTTATCTACATGATTACCTGGGTAAAGTGTATCTATTTTAATGAACTATTCACTATGGGAATACAAAGGAAATCAAACCAAATCAATCAAAAACCTAACAGTATCAAAAGGGTAAAGATACAATACCAGGAAAAATAGTTTTATAGAGAAAATGCAAAATCCAGCATATGATTATACAATGTCACACTATACCATCAGCAAAACCAAGCACTGAAAGCATTTAAATTAGCTCTAGCATCTCACTGCCCATCTGAATTTCTTTTCCATGAAGCAACATCCCACTCAGAACTTAAAGGTGCAGGTGTATCTATCCCTGCATTTCTGTTTAAACAAAGTAGCCCCGAGGTGGTAGAGGCAGACACAGTGAAAGTTATAATAAGACACTTCTGGGTCTCCTAAGAAAATGAGCTAGATGCTGTGCAGGCATCCAAATGGAGCCCCCCCACTTAGTGTTTGGTGTATTTGGAGAATGGAATAGGAGGGAAGGGTGAGTCACTCACTGAGGAGGTGAGGGCTGTCAAACTTCTGAGGTGTGTGTCTTCAGGAAAGAGGGCAGGAAGAGGCTGATTTAATCACTCAAGGCTTCCAGTTACCAGAAATTTAACTGTTCTATGGCAGTCTTGCTTTGGGCTAAAATCTTGTGAAACAGAGTTTTCTGAGGGAAAGGGAAAAGAAACTAGGCTATGCAGGGGTCTTCACCTTAAATCTGGAGCCAGGGGGTAAGGCATCTCTCCAGTGGCCTCAGACTTCCTTCATGGAAGGTATTTTGACTAAAAGTATATGTTTTGGCATCTACAGAATTTTGAATTTCAACAGGGTCTTCAGTGCTTATAAAATAGGATATGGCCCTAGCCAGTTTGGCCTAGAGGATAGAGTGTCTGCCCATGGAATGAAGGGTCTCAGACTGGATTCCAGTCAAGGGCATGTACCTCGGTTGCAGGCTCCATCCCTGGTCTGGTAGGGGCGTATGCAGGAGGCAACTGCCAATGTGTCTCTCTCAGATTGATGTTTCTCTCTTTCTCCCCCACCCCTTTCACGTTCTCTAAAAAAATCAATGGAAAATATCTTTGGTTGAGGATTAACAACAACAAACAGGATATATATGATATCTAGTACACTTCTGAGCAACTGGAGAGGGTCGCAGTGGCATTGGGGAAAGCAGTCAAAGACTGGTGAACTAACCCTCCAGAGGAGCATGATAATCTCCAAGAAATATTCTGCCTCACAGGAAGGTACTCACTGCTGCCAGACCTGTGACAGATTGATATAGTGAATGTGTAAAGAGAGAGCTCTGAATAAATTGCAGGCATTGAGATTTCCCAGGTATACAAAGAAGGTGTTTTAAAGTGCAATGGGCTGACTGAGGGATGGACTGTGCAAAATTTTTCTTGGAGACCCAGGATTTTCATTTCCACCACCTCTTCTAGGGGCCTTGGTAAAGCTTGGAGCAGCAACCAAAAACTAAAGCACTTAACTAGGCTCATAAACCTAAAAGCCAATCCTTGGGCCAAATGATCTGGACATTTCCACTAGAATTAATTTATTTGATTAAGGGAAATGACCCCTATCTTAGTTGCTCCAACAAAATGTTTTTGCTTTTGTCCTTCTAAAACACATTGTCCAACGTTAAAGATTTCAAAATTCTATAGTACTGCAAACATTTTACATAGTTTTTATAGAGGAAATGCTGGGTTTTCAGATGCTGGCAGTGACTGAACTAAACATTAGGCATTTGTGGCATTTGTCTCACTCACATAATTATTAGCTTTAATTCCCATTTTAAGGCTTTTTTGCTTATTAGAAAATGGTTACATATCTAAATAATTCAGTGCATAGCATTAATAAAGCTCTTGGCAATTATCATTTGAAATGCTGATGCTCCACCCAGGAGCTATTTATTGCATGGTTTCTGTTATATGGCTCCATGCTTTGGCTTTCTTCTTGGCCATGGAGAACCAGATTGGCTCATCTGGCTCTTGGAACATGGCTGGGTGAGCTGAAGGTTTTCTGGTTTCTTTTTTCATGGCGAGCACTTGAATTATCTTCTCATTTCCATATCCTACTGGAACTACAGCAAATAACACACAAGCAGTAAGAAGCCCTAGAGGTACTGAGCTATGTTTAAATAATACAATAAAATTTTCCTTCTTTCATGTTTATTCTGTTTTCTAAAACTTAATGCATGGAAAATGCAATGGGTAGTATGGCAAAGGGGTAAAATCAATATGGCTATGTCACAGGGATGTGGACAAGGGAAGGTCTGAGAGAAAAATGCTTACAGCTGTAACTGCCAATGTTTGGGTGGTTATTACCGGATTGGCTTATACTTTTGAATTGAGATCAGAGAAAAATCATATTATATGATATCTTCAATTTTTTAAATTTCCAATATTATTTTTCTTTCGCTAATCTATGATGTTGTGTGACATAAATGATGATAAAGTAGCTCAACCCGGTAAAAGTCTGTGCTAAATAACACTGTACCAACTACTCTGATCAAGCAGACTTACCTCCCTATTCCCCAATTCCACTCCTTTCCTCATCCTGTTTTATGGTTGATTAACTTAGTGGCTTAGACTCAATCAGTGCTTCTCAACCCTGGCTACACATTAGAATTTCCTAGAGTTTTTTAAATATACAAAGGCCCAGCCCTGGCCAGCATGGCTCAGTTGGTTGGGCATCGTTCAGTGCACCAAAGGGTTGCCAGTTCAATTCCCAGTCAGGGCACATGTTTAGGTTGCTGGCTCAATCCCTGGTGGGGGCATGCAGGAGGCAGCTGATCGATGCTGCATTCTCACATTGATGTTTCTCTCTCTCTCCCTAAAAATCAATAAACTATTCTTTAAAAATAAATAAACAAAAATACCAAAGCTTATGTCATTTCCTGAACTAACTGAATTAGGATTTCTAGCAATGGAGCCAGGACCATCTGTAATTTTTTTAATTTTTTTTAATTGCTTAAAATATCACAAAGAGTAGTACATTTGTCTCCTTTTTTTCCCCACCTTGACCTTCCCCCAGCACCCCCTACCCTTAAAAGCTTACCAGTGAGCTTTCTAAAACAGTGACTTGAGAACCACTTGGCAGGAATATAGTGTCCATGAGATTATTAATAACTATGAGCAGGTCAGGTGCTACTATTTTATGGCCAGACAATGGGTTACCAAATTCCTAGTCTAATTTTTCATGAGGGGGACTAAAGGAAAGGACAAAGATAATTCAATATAAATCCATCGTACTGGGCCCTTGTTCTTGCTGAAAACAACAACAACAACTCTCTGGCATATAACTCTGCTGATGAAATCACACTCTGTTCTATTCCAGCATAATGTTTTTTCCACTTTCAACATTTCCCCACCTCTCACACCTCTGCTTAGAATATAGAGGGGCTAAAACAAGCCTTTTAAATAGTTTTAAAAAAACAATTCAATATCATTTGGTCTTTAGAGTGGATTATTCTTAATAGTTTCATTGAAAATAGAGAAGATGAGAACACACTGCTTTGCTATGAACTGAAAAGTAACTTGGTTCTTTCCTCTTGAATACTAGCCTCAGAAACATTTTAGTACATGATCATAATTTTGTACCTACGCAATTTCCTCAATAGGGTAAAAAAAATGGAAGCTACTCTGAAAGTTATACACTGGACTTATAACAGCCATAGTGATTGGATTTTCCTAAAACAAGTAAATATCTGTACCTAATGGAAGAGCCATGAGAGACTCATGAAGCTGATTTGGAGTTGGAGGTGGGAAGATATATATTGTCAGAGCTTGAAAATGCAAGAGTTTCACAGCATTCTTCCAGGGCTGTTTGGGGGAGGGGGTTAGGTGAGTGTTTTTACCTGCTTTGGTAGAGTCAGGTAGCTTCATCTGTGCCTTCTTCTCCTGTCTATTGACATCGGAAGTGGAAATCTCTCTTTGTTGGCTTTGTTTTGCAAGGTCATCTCCCTTTAATACAAAAATGAAAACAGGAAGCTTGTAAGGCCTAACATGAAAACAGCCAATTACTTATTCATATGATCACAGGTATAAGCCCTGTCCTGGGTATTATGAGGCCAAAATTAATAAAAAGGAAAGATATGGAGTGATAGAGATAGAAAAAGATAAGGAAAGACATAGCAGTGAGAGCCCCCTTGGTTCAGAATTTAGGTTCACAAACCCTAAGCTGGTTCAAGTTTACCACTTTTCAGATCTGGAAAAAAGGTTGTCTAATCATACAAATAGTGTAAACAGGTTGACATGAGAATTTTTTATCTTGAGAACAACCTTTTCCCTAGCACTTAACAGCAAACTAACAGAATGTGGTGGTTACAAACAACTTTTATCAATTAACTGAAGTGAGTTCCATAGGATTTCTATTGAGCAAAACTTGTTGTCATCTGACTTGCACTCCTTGCATTAGAAAATAATATAATTATAGGTCTTTTCAAAATTGTCTAGTGTAAGCTTTTCAAATTAACCTCTCCATACTGATCTAAATGTGTGTGTGTGTGTGTGTGTGTGTGTGTGTGTGTGTGTGTGTGTCTAAAATATCTGTAAGAATAGTTCTTCAACTTTCACCCCAGTCATAAAAAACTTTCACTCCAGTCATAAAAATTCTTTTGGGATTTTTTATGACTTACTCCTTATTTCTCAACCAATTTCATGGAATCTGCTTTAGAATGTTTAGGACAGGATTTGATTTATAGAATCTTTTCACATTCATTACTTTCACACACTAAGAGCACAAAGCGGGGCACATTTGTTTGAGTACAAAGCAAGTCTTTTCCCTTGAAGAGTCCTCCTGTCTTGATTAATGCAACCAAAGAAGTGGGGAGATGTATGCCTGGAAAAGTTTCCAGTGCAACCTGTGGGAGTGTTTTGTGGGTTTCCCCAGATCCTACCTCATATCTAGGCACCTTAGTGCCAACCTTTGCTCCATCTCTATTCTTGGTTTTCAGCTCTTTCGTAGGAACCTGGGTTGGGGAATTCTTCTGCTTCTGCTTGACCATGGTTATCCAAGATGGGTCTAAGGTGGCATAACCTGATAGTTTACCAGGAGCCTTTCCTGAGAAAGGAATTAAAGGAGTTAGAACTGAAGCAAGGCAGGCAGTGTCTTGAGGCTGGCTGGGGCCTACCCATAATAATGTCCCAATGGGATCCTTGTGAATTGCCCAGTGAAAATAAATAGATCTCACATAGAGAAGAGCCCCCTTCTTTTGTACCCTCCCCAAAATCTAGTAAGGAAGGAGTTCTTTGGGTAGATAAGAAGCTGTACTTCAAAGTTTACATACTGTTCTCTTACTGGTACCTTTCCCTTCCTTGTCTATCCCTCTTCCTATCTCCAAATCATGATAGGACAATGGTTGCCAGGTGGGTTGGAAAAATTCCTAGGAGGCCAGAGGTTCAGGTCATTGACCATTAATGCCAATCCTCTAACTCCAAGGAAATGCTTACAGTATTTGTTACTTCATAGATCCTTATGCAAGTGTGTAGGTACATGGGTGTGGTTATAGGCATATACATGACTATGTGATGGTGAGTTGGAAGATGCAAAGACTTTGTGAGAGATTAGTGCTCAAAAGATTACCTAGATCTGGATTCTTAGACATTTCAGGTGAGGGAAGAAGCTCTGGAAGTACAACCACTTACAGTAAATTAAGATTTCAAGCTGAGAGTCTGAACATAGTGCTCTATTAATGAGCTGTCTTTAAAAATCCACATGGTGTGTGTGTGAGGGGGGCATAATACATGTAAAAGTGTTTTGAGAAAATCATAACATTTTATCCAAATGTAAAGCATACAGAGGGTGGGAGAGAGGGAATGGGAAGATGGTCATGTATCCATTAAAGAATCCCTTAATCTAGAATGGGGCACTATCCTGCCCCTAAATCAACAAGCCAGCCCTATCAAAGGAAAAACTCAGCAGGCAAGGCTAGAACAGACTTCTTTCCATTCAAGACTGATTTACAGTTCTTCCCTCCACTTGGTACCTAACTGCCATCTGGAAAGATAGTCTCACCTGGGATCTTGTAATCAGGTTTCTTCTTGAGCATGCTGGCAGATTTGGGCTTGCTCTGTTGCTTCTCTGCAATGTCAGATGTTGTGGTAAGGTTCTTGGAGATGCCCAGGAGCCCCTGGGAAGCACTTATGATTTGTGGTTCTCTGTCTGTGTAAGATGAAACTGGGCCTAAGGAGAGTGAAGGAAGCTTGGTAGAATGGTTTTGTTCCTCAATCTTGTACTTCTCTGAGGAAGGGATTCTCTTCAGTCGAACTCCAAAGAGGTTTTCAACATCAGCCTCACTGGTGGATAAATTTGAATAGTCGTTATTTTGATCACTACTCTCAAGAACATCCTCCTGAGTGTAAGTATCCCCAGAAGTGGATAGTGGCCAGGCAGGAGCAAGGGCGAACTTCACAGATTTGGTAGCAGGAGTCGAAATGTTCTTAAAGAGGTCTTCAGAGTCTTGGCTGTGTTCCCTAGTTTTGCTTGGAGAAGCCGGACCTCTTGGGAGGGCCTGGCTGCTAGGATTGCTCTCAAAAATGATTCCCTTGGCAGCAGTACTCATGGAACTTGAATAAACTTGTTGCTTATATTGAGGGTCTGCAAAAGCCTGAAAAGGGTGTCTGGGAGGCAGCTGATTCTCAGCACTGCTCCTCTCTACAGGTACACTGACTGAGCCTGATGAGGACACCTGTGGCTGGAATTCAGCCCCATCCTCAGCTTGGATAGGGCATCTGGAAGGCAACTGCTCTTCAGAACTCTCCCATTCTTTAAAAGAGCTCTCAGAAACTGTGGAGACTTCTTGCTCATACTTAAGCTTCCCCCATGCCTGGGAAAGGTATCCAGGAAGCAGCTGCTCTTGGGGATAGCTACACTTAACAGGAGCATTTTCTGAATATGAGAAAACTCCTTGTGGGTCTTCAAGCCTCCCCAAAGACTGTAAAGGGCATTTTGTAGGCACCAGCTTTGAAGAAATGCCTCCCTCGATATCAGCACACTCACAACCTGAGAAAACTTGGTGCTCAACTGTAGGCTTCAACAAATATTTGGAAGGTTGATTAGAAGACAGAGGATCCACATAAACCTGATCCTCCATATTAGGGCTCTCTGAAAAGACATGATGTGCCATAAATTTCACAAATGACTGAGGACACTTGGGATGTAGCGATTTCTTAGACATGCCTCCTTCAACAGCAGTGTTCTCTGGATGTAAGGATATTTCTTGAATGCTAGGCGTTGAGAAGTGGGTGGGATATTCGATAGGCAGTGGGCTCTCAGAAATGCACCCAACAGCAGCATTCTCAGAAGTTGGCATCATTTTCTGGATTTTATGTCTCACAATGGACCAATGTCTGGGAGGCAGCATCTCTGTAGAAGTGTCCCCCTCAATGGCAACACTCTTTGGACCTACTGATTTCATGCAACACTGTGAAGGCTCTGGACCTGCATAGGTTTGTTGCTCAAATTTAGGGCTCACCCAGTGCTGTAAAGTGTATAGAGAAGACGTCAGCTGCACAAGATCACTCCATTCTTCAGAAGCGCTCATCGAACCTGAGAAGACTTCTTGCTCAGCAACTGGTCTCCTTAGGGACTGAGAAGGCATTTTGGGAAGCAGTGGCTCTGTAGGGTTTCCCCACTCCACAGCAGTGCTCTCTGGACTTGCAGAGGGTTGTTCAAAGCTGGTGCTCACCCAGGAGCCCATTGTGTGTCTGGGAGGCATCAGCTCCACAGGATAGCTCCATTCTGTGAAAGCACTCCCTGGGTCGCTGGAAATAGTCTGTGGCTGGAAGTTAAGCTTCGCCAATGTCTGGACAGGGTAGTCTGGAGGCAGGGGTTCCACAAACATGTCCTTATTACCAGCAGTGTTCTCTGAGAAGACATGCTGGTCTTGAGGATTTGTTGAGCATTCAGGGAGTGTTATCTCCACTAAAAGGACCTTATCAGCACCCTCTGAACCTAAGAACACATTTTGTTCAACTTTTGGGTTCATCATGGGCTGGGCAAAAACGTTAGGAGAAGGGGGCTCCATAGAAATGCTCCCCTTAACAGCTGTGCTCTCTGGACCTGCAGAGATTTCTTGTTCAGCAATTGGTTTCACTGGGGGCTGAGAATTATTTCTTGAAGGCTTCAGCTCTGTAGACATGATCCCTTCAATAGTAGCAATTTCTGACCCTGGGGAGATTGGTTGCTCAACTTTACGCTTCATCAGGCGCCTTGAATGCACTCGGGGAGGCAGCGGCTCCATAAAAATGCCCCACTCAGGAGCAATATTTTCTTGACCTGCAGAGGCTTCTTCCTCAGATTTAGGGCTCAGCCAGGGATGGAAAAAGTTCATGGGAGGCGTTGACACCCATTCTGAAAAAGCATTTGCTGAACCTGAGGAGAGTTGCTGCTGAACAGATGGCTTTACAGAGGGCTGAGGAAGGTGTCTGGGAGGAGTCTGCTCCACAGATACAACCAACTCCTCAAGTGTATTCTTTGAAACTGAGATTTCCTGTTGGGCTGTGGGTGTCCCCAAGGCTGGGGAAGGATGTCTGGGAGGCATATTTTCCTCAGAACTGCTCCAATCATTAGGATTACTGTATTTTTCAGAATTCCTATTTGATTTTGTGGGCACTTTGTCTTCAGGCTCCTCCAAAGCCTGGGAAGCACATCTGGGAGCCAGCTGCTCATGAGAACTGCATAAGTTCCCAAGAAAACTGTTAAAATCTGGGAAGGTTTCTTGATCATCTTTGGACTTCATCATGGACTGGAAAGAATATTCGGGATCCAGCTTCTGTTCAGAACCATTGCCCTCCTCTGAAGAAGCACTCTCTGAATCTGAGACTAATTCTTCATCTTTGGGCTTCCTTGAAGACTGGAAAACATATCCAGGAGCCAGCTGCTGATCAGAACCACTTTCCACCCCTGAAATAGCGTCTGAATCTGAGGAGACTCCTTCAGCTTCCGGCTTCCCCAAAGATTGGGAAAGGCTTCTGGGAGGCAGCCTCTTTACAGAAATTCCTCCCTCTGGAAAAGCACTTGCCATATCCAAAACACTTGCTGGAAAGGCCTGGATGACATTTCCAGAAGGTGTTTCTTTGCAGATAGTTGAGTTATCTTGAGCTGACTTCATTTCAAATTGGTCATTTTTTGAATCAAAGCTGGAAGCATCCTCTTCTGACTGAATATGAGAAGGATCCATATGCACCTGAGCCTTCTCTGTCACTGAAAACATGATAACTTCTTGGCTTGAATAAGGGTTTTCCACCACTGATGAAAGAGAAGTTATGGCTTCTGACTTCTTAGTTCCATCTTCGTGGTATTGTGATGGACCAATAGCCATGGACTCTTTCATGTCTTTAGGTCTGAGATATGATAACGATGCTTTTCTTGTTTTAAAATCTAAACTAGCCATTCTCCTTCTCATGTCATTTTCATCTGAAAGCAACTCGTGAGGAGTAGTGGTTTCTACTTGTGGAGCTCTGTGCTGCTTCATGACTTTTCTCTCCAAGGAAAAGCGCCAGAAAGGGTTATTCCTGGCAATCTTGTCAGCAGATGAGTACCCAGCTCTATTACCTAAGCCAGACCCTCGACTAGGTTGTATAAAGCTCCATTCTTTGGATCCACACTCATTCTTTTCTGAAGCACTTGATTCTTTTTTTCCACACCGTCTTCCATATGCTGCTGGCCATGAGTAGCCCAGACTCTCAACAGCATCTGCATTTGCAGCCTGGTCTGTTGTGTTATAAATCTCAGTTTTGATGCTCTGTTCCTGACTTGAGGGACCTGTACCAGATAGAAATAAGAAATGGAAAAATATGTGTGCTTTTGACTTCCTAAAATAAGAACAATTTGCCTTGGCCTAATGGGTACCTATTTGGTATTGAATTTTCTAGCATGAAGAAGTAGCTATTCAGAAGCTAGAGCAACTGGTCACTAAAAGTGAAGTAAAATCCCAGTTTTATGAACTGATTCTAAGGTTGACTCATTATCATTATATCATTATTGCCCACCATTAAGAGTGAGACACATCAAAAGACAATTTTTGAACTTGCAGCAATGATTATCTTTTAGGAAACCAACTGGGGCAGGGCAAGGGGAAATTTTACTTTCTAATTAGTATTTGTATTTTCTACTTAATTCTACTTAATTTTCATATAATATGCCCTGACTGGGAATCGAACCCGTGACCTCTTGGTTCCTGGGTTAATGCTTAACCATTGAACTACACCAGCTGAGCTCCTTGCTATATTTTTTACTAAGGAATTCAGCTTGATGCCCAGGTGGGAAAACCCTCACTGCCTTCGCTCCCCCATCATCCATTGCATCCCTAGCTCCATCTGGTGGCTTTATATCCAGCATACAGCACTGAGCATAGCTGGGTTCACTCCAAACTATTCCCATTATGTGCAAATCCAATCAGTATCTGCCCCCATCGACACTGAATCAGTTCTATCCTCTGTGCATAAAAGGACAAATATTAAAAGTAAATATAAAAAAACAATAAAAAGAAAGTAAAAAGGAATTACTCATTTCTTTCTCTGTTTTTCTCTCTCTGCAGAACAGTTTTGTTAGTTTCCATGAAAAAATTTGTTTAGGAATATCCTATCTTTGAACTCCTTTGTGGAAAAATATGAAATAATTGTTTGACTAAATTTATGGAACTGGGATTTTGTTTTATCAAGTATTGCTTGAAATGAGGTTGCCATCAGCTGGAGCCAACATCCACCTATACACACACAGAGAGATTTTCACTCCCATGGTATTATTTGGGTATTTGGCGGGTGTCAACTAGAAAAGACATCTGTCTGCAGCTGCCCTAGCCCTCTTTGCCCATGGATATGGGAATTGGTCTCACTGTTAATGCAAGACCTTTTCTCTCTACAGCAGTGGTTCCCAACCTTTTTTGGGCCATGCCCCACCTAAACATCTCTAAAATCCTGATCCCCCCCCCCCCCGGTGACATATAATTCTTATTATTCAAAAAGTCAACTCCTATTAATGTGGAGGAAGCCTATAAGAAACTTAACTTGGTCTAAACAAGCTTCCAAGGAATATGGCATCCATGAAAGAGAAAAATTTTAAAAAAGGACAGTTGAAGTACTAAGGAAGAAATCACTAAGAAATTGTTTTAAAAATATAATAATATGTAGTGACTTGAAAAAATAGCAAATAAAGTTTCAAAACATACAACAGAGAACTGAAATGCATAAATATGTCACAATATATATTTATATACTGTATATTAGGCCCCTAGAACCATAAGAAATGCAAAAAGTTCACTGTTAATAACTCATTCTCAAATTGCCCTCCTTAAAAATCAAAGTGCCCCCCTTAAAAATCATGTGCCCCACGTTGGGAACCACTTCTCTACAGGAAGAGAAAAGCAACTTTAAAAAACTAGTATTGGGCCTGGCTGACATAGCTCAGTGGTAGACCAGGAGGTCATAGTTTGATTCCCAGTAAGGGCACATGCCCGGGTTGCAGGTTCGATCTCCACTGTGCTGCATGCATAAGGCAGCCGATCAATGATTCTCTGTCATCATTGATGTTTCTATCTCTCTCTCCCTTCTCCTTGCCTCTCTGAAATCTATAAAAATCTTTTTTAAAAAACTAGTTTGGGGCCAATTCTGTAATTATTATCTGGTTCTGTTGCTGAGGGGGAATGCTGAAGGGAAATTATTGGCTGCCCTCAAATATCTGAGCTCACTGAGGAACTCAGCATGTACAGTAGAGTTAGAGGGGATTGAAGAAACTCACAAACACAAACCACCTCTGGTTTTAAATTCATTTAGACCAGTGGTCAGCAAACTCATTAGTCAACAGAGCCAAATATCAACAGTACAACGATTGAAATTTCTTTTGAGAGCCAAATTTTTTAAACTTAAACTATATAGGTAGGTACATTGTTATTAACTTAATTAGGGTACTCCTAAGGCTTAGGAAGAGCCACACTCAAGGGGCCAAAGAGCCGCATGTGGCTCGCGAGCCGCAGTTTGCCAACCACGGATTTAGACAAAAGAGGGATCCAGTATGAGCCCCCTGCAAGTGGCAATTGTATTAATTAAGCAGTTTAGATGGAGAAGCCTGGACCACATTAGTATGCATCTTAAATTGAAAGCTCTCTGAGTACCAAGGACAGCTGGCCTGGGTAACTCCTATCACATAGCACCGTGCAATTAAGCTTGAGGTACATGCTTCTGGGTGAGGGTGAAGTGTGCCAACCTGCACTGTCTTTGAGCTTCTTTTGGGTAACTGCTTTTGGTTTGGTTTTCTCTTCAGAAACCAGTGGGAGGCCTGGCTCCTCCTGCTTTGGCTTCATCTAAAAGAGAGAAGAAAGAGCTTGAATAAGACTAAGGTGCTCACCCATCCCTATATGGTTGCCAAAGGGAGGAAAAATCAGGAAAAAACATCTCTGATATCCAAATGGCTCTGCTGGGAACATAACAATACCATTAACAATGAAAATTATTTCCAATAGCATTCATCACCTGGTGATCATTTTACCTATTCGAAGTGGTTCACCTACATTTGAAGTGTCTAACCTCTTAGAGATATGCTGCAGAGAACTCTCTAAAACCACTGAAACACACTGCTGGCCAATAAATCTGAAAATGGGGTATTGGGCCTGACAACAATCATATTCTTGTATTCTTGGCAACATTGGAATTATTAAATTTGCTTCATCACACCTGGGAGCCAAATTCAAATCCTGTTTGGCTTTTTCATCCCCAGGGAATTTAGTGAGAACATGAATTATGTCTTTCCAGCTCAAAAGAAGAAAGTGCATCAGGGTTTTTGTTAGGAAGGAAGAGAGGAAAAGATGAAGGGTTCAGCATTTATACTGAAGGGGTTAAAATTGGTTTAGAATAAACAAGGTTTTCAGATAATTACAGTGCAGCTTTAGACATGTCAGAGTAGCACTGTATTGAACAGTGTCCAGAATTTGCTTAACATAAGCCTTTATGACATGCATCTAAAGACAAAAATACAACTCTTCATGTCCCCACTTGACATGCCTGTTCAGGCTCAGCTCAAAATTACTTCTGAGTAAATGTGGTCAGAGACCTGGGTTCAAATCTCTGCTCCATCATTTACTCTCTGTGGATCCCTGGGCAAGTTATTCTCTAAATCTCCATGTCCATATCTATAAATTAGAGATAAAGGAAACCTCCTATGGGACTTGAAGACCTAAGAAATTCTAAAGCAGGGAGCAGGTGGCAGCAGCTTCTGTGTCATATATGATCCTGTACCCATTTATATTCATTTGAGTGTCAGGTAGAGAGTCAGAAGGAAGAAGTAGATGTTCCAGCCTTTTTAAAGAGTGATACCCAGGTCTTTCCTCAATTAGGTGATGCAGAAGGAAGTCAGAAGGGTCACACTAAGTTTCCCTTAACCAACATTCCCCATCTCCCAGGTTTGTGACGGGTCAAGATGATAATGCATATACAGGGTTTAGTGCGTAGTAATTGGTGATCCTCTGCTTGACACTGAACCAAGGAAATTCTCTCAGGTCCACCAGAGGCCCCCTGGGCCTGCTGCCCTGCCTACTGTTCTTTCAAGTTGTATTTGTTCTTTTTCTAAAGCTAAATTGAGATGTCTAATCAAGGAGCAACATGGCGGAGTGAAAAGAGTACTGGATTGGAAGTCAGAAGACTGGGTTCTGGCCTTAGCTCTATCACCAATAGGGTGTTTGACCTTGGGCAACTATTTGTGCTTTAATTTCATTCCTGTAAAATATTAAAACTATGAAATCATTTAGACTCTTTCAGCTTTGATTTAAAGCCCTTTACTTATAGCTCACTGTCACTGAGAAATTAGTGTTTGACCAAAGTGAATCAATCTTCCAGCTAACTGACACATCCTTATAAACATTAACATATTTAATTCTTAGCTTTTAGTAAAAATCTTTGCCAAAGACATTATTTTCCTACCTTCCTAAACAGAGATCAGGGAACATAGTTTAACTTTTCTTGATGACTCGGGCAAATAATGAACATGACCTATTACATTGGATTATGATACAGTGTGGCCCTGAGGGACTTAGAAAGGTGGGCAAGGTTCTTGATCCCTGTACTAAATGAATGGCCCCTCTCTGCTATCAACTGTTACTTTTCCTTGCTGTCAGATCTCGGAATCTGATCTGTGGCCATGTTTTTAACAGAATTGGCTCACTAAGTGTAGCTCTACCTGCTTGAAAGTCGTAAACAGTAATTTGTGACATCAATGTGATACTGAGAGATCCTTTGGGGGGGGGTGTTAATAGCTGAGTTTTGAATGCTTTGAGTTATCCCAAATGAGTGTAACAGTGCTGCAATTTGTAACACATGGGTCTTACTTGATTAATAATTAAAAGAATCCTAATTTGGGGCTATGGTTAAATATCCTCTACAAAAAAGGTTGAGTGAATTCCTGATGCTAATACAATAAGCAGTTTCTAGGAATTTAGATTACTGTTTCTATTTTCTTCAGTCTCTTTTATGTAAGTTCCACATGCATAGGACATCCCAATCACTAAATTTAAGTTTGGTCACCTCCCTGGGGGTGTAAATCCTGGGACAGTATCCTTGACTTTACCACCTCTACTTAGGCTATGAATCCTCCAAATCATACCACTTCCCTAGGTGCAGTTTGCAAAGCTTGGAAGTCATCCTTAGTCACATAGGAGTTTATTCCCAGGCCTCTTGAAGGACTTACAGTAGCTTGAAGGTACTTCTTTTGTTTTCGGGGGTTTAAAGCCATCTTGTGTCGAGCAGCTGAAGAATCCAAACAGCCCTGGGTGGTAGGTGGGGTGCTGAAACTAACGGATAGCTGGGGACTGCTGGGAGAGGTGAGCGTGGCAAATGTTGTCAAGGACTGTGCACGCATGGGTATAGATGAGGGCTCAAAGGAGCTCTGAAGAAAGTGGAAGAAAAGAAATGAGTCAACTCCATACACTATCACTGGTCTCCAAAGTTGGACATCCCTCTGGCTGAAGAATTCCTAAAGCAGAAATCCTTCATGAACAATTGTCCCTTTTTACTACAGGAATATTGACACTTCAGGTCAATAGGCTCATTAGTGGCAAGGGGAACAATTTCTGATTGTTCCCTGGCAGGTGAAAACAAGAAACAAGAAGTTCAGGTTGCTCCTCTGCTTAGAAAGTATTCAGGAGCTCCCCTTTGCCCTTGGGACAGGAGCCCAACCACTTAATGGAGTTAACAAGGTGACAGGATGTGCATGTTCTCTTGCCTTGTACCCCTGTTTTTATTTATTTATTTATTTATTTATTTATTTATTTATTTATTTATTTTAATATATTTTAATATATTTTATTGGTTTGGTTTTATTACAGAGAGAAAGGGAGAGGGATAGAGAGCCAGAAACATCGATGAGAGAGAAACATGAATCAGCTGCCTCCTGCACACCCCCCACTGGGGATATGCCCGCAACCAAGGTACATGCTCTTGACTGGAATCGAACCTGGGACCTTTCAGTCAGCAGGCCGACGATCTACCCACTGAGCCAAACCGGTCAGGCTGTACCCCTGTTTTATTAACAGGAGGAGCTGATTGGGATGAAGGCACAATTGGTGTCAGTAAAACCCATCAGCATTCTGGTATTTCTCTATAAGCGGGCTCAGTGGAGGGCAGAAAATCAGGTTGGAAGAGGCCTTGCCTATAAGCTAAGTTTACATAAACAACACACTACCTTCACTTATATTACTGTTAATGGATACAAAGCTGATGGGAGCACCCTGAGGAACTGAGTGTTCCCACCCCCAGTGGTGTGTTTATGGAGCATGTCACCTTGTCCTCATTATGGCTAGCTTCCACCTCTGCAAACTATCTGATCCTGGAGCTCCTAGTTGGGTTCCTCTGTAGGGGATTCAAAAAAGTACCTCTGGGATTCCTGACATAGCATTTTTCACACCTCAAAGATGCACCCCAGAGCACCTCTCATTCCTAAGAATCTCCAGATATTTGTGTTAGCAGAAGCCCCTTTGAAGGCCAAGTGATTAACTCTCAGTTCCCTTAAAACAGAAACCAGAAATATCTGAAACCCCTTTGGGAAGCAGGGCTCTTTCTAAGGCCCTACCTTTTCCCTTAGCCATATTGGTTAGGAGAAACCTAGAAAAGTTACCACAGGAGCCAACCATAGGATTTTATGAGCTATTCAGGAAAAGCAAACGGAATCCTTTTCTGGCAGGTTTCTGAAAGAAAATTGAGGGAAGGAAATGGGATTCCTTTCTCTACTTTTCCTCCCGCACCCCTCCTGCAACCCACTCCTTCCTCCCTGCATGCTGAGAACCAAAACACCCTCTATGTGCCCAATGTCAAATGTTTTCGTTCTTTCTCCTGTGTTTTCGAGGGAGGTTGGCACAGACAACTTCTGGTTAACAGCTGGAGTTAAATAAGGTCCTTTCACCTCAACATCTGTGAGATGTACCAGGCCTGGCGCCTACTAACCTTGAATCTTTCTGGGGGAGGAATCAGGATTAGGCCTTAGGCCAGGGGAAGGGGTCCGTAGCACTGGTTGATAGGGGTTCTGGACACTCCTTTGTTGTTAATTGGGGTAAGGCTGCTCTTTGGAAAAATAAAACACATTTTAGTATTTTCCCCCTTCTGTCATGTTTCTAATCTAGACCCAGTAAAATATAGTTCAGTCAACAATACACCTGGCCCTGGCCAGATAGCTCAGTTGGATAGCGCATCATCCTGATACAAAGTTATGGGTTCCCCAGTTAGGGCACATACAAGAATCAACCAATGAATGCATAAATAAGTACAACAACAACTCTCTCTCTCTCTCCATCTCTCTCATCAATAAAAATTTTAAATTAAAAATAAAATAAATTTTAAAACTTACTACAAAGCTACAATAAGTAGAACAGCGCAGTACTGGCATAAGGAATGGAACAGAACTGAGAGTCCAGAAATAAACCCATTCATCTATTTATTTGCACCAAGGGTGCCAAGACCATTAAGTGGAGGGAAGAATAGTCTTTTCAACAAATGGTGCTGGGATAACTGGGCAGCCATATGCAAAAGAATGAAGTTATGTAGACCATATCTCACACCATATATAAATAACTCAAAATGGACTAGAGACCTAAATATAAGAGCTAAGACTCTTAGAAGAAAATGAGGTAAACCTTCATGATATTATATTTGACAATGGTTTCTTAGATATGACTCAAAAGCATAAGTATCAAAAGAAAAAAAGTATAAATTAAACCTTACAAAATGTTTAAAATTTTGACCAATTTTGTTCTCTTGAATAGAGTTTAAAGACAACTCACAGAATAGGAGGAAATACTTGCAAATCATATATCTGGTAAGGGTCTAGTCTCCAGAATATATAAAGAACTCTTACAACTCACCCACAACAACAATAACAAAAACAATTTAAAAATGGGCAAAGAACTTGAATAGGCATTTCTCTAAAGAAGATATGCAAATGGTCAATAAGCACATCAAAAAACACTTAACATTATTAGTCACTATGGAAATGTAAATCAAAATCACAATGAGATACCACTTCATACCCAGTAGAATGACTATTTTTTTTAGAAAAGGAAATGAAAAGAGTTGGCCAACATGTGGATATATTGGAACGTAAGGTGGGGTAGCTGCTAGGGAAAAACAGTTTAATGGCTCCTCAAAAAGTTAAACATAGACTTACCATATGACCCAGCAATTCCACTCTGAGGTATATACCCAAAATAATTGAAAACAGGTGTTTAAACAAAAACTTATACATGAATGTTCACAGCAGCAATATTTATAATAACCAATATACAGATATAGATGAATAGCTAAACAAAACATGGTATATTCATACAATGGAATATTACTCAGCCATAAAAATGACTTAAGTATTGATATGTGCTATAACATGAATGAACCTTAAAAACATTATGCTAAGTGAAACAAGCCAGACTCAAAAGACCACATACTGTATGATTACATTTATATGAAGTGTGCAGAATTGACAAATCCAGAGAGGAGGGAGGAATGATGAGTGACTGCTTAATAGGTATGGGGCTTCCTTTTGGGGGAAACAAACTATTTTGGAACTAGATAGTGTTGATGGTTGCACAATGTTGTGAATATACTTAAAGCCACTGGATCATACACTTTAATATGAGAAATTACATGTTATGTGAATTTTACTTCAATAAAATTATCTAATTCAATCCTTCCACCAATTCAGACTGAATGTCCCGTCATCTGATTTTGTGATATTCTGCAGGAAAAAAAAACTCATAATCATAGCCTAAATCCATAAATCAGTGAGCATCCATCTCCCTATCGCCAGCCTGTGCTTTACCTTTGGTCCTAACCTAATTGGTGTTTTGTTTTGTTTTGGCTTTTTTTTTTTTTTTGGTTGACATATTTAACTGAAGGTTACTTCTCTCTATAGAATCTTTTAACATCAAAACATAGTTTTTTGCTGACTGGCCAATTATCTTCATTATAAATTACCTTTCTGTTTACTTTTTAGTTCCCAATGCTAATTGTTCAAAATTCTACTTCACTTTAAAAGCCCTCTCAAGTTCAAAAACAAACAAATTAACTACACATTAGTTTGAGAATGGAAATGTTCATATGGGCACAATCTATTCATATTCCAATTGTTGATGAATATTATTTGGTTGACAAACTTAGATATATGAAATACACATGCATGCCCTCTCATATGTCAAATGATTTTTTTCATATGGATATGTGTCTCTCAAATAATACTACATGCCCTAACCTTAAGATTTTGGCATTAAATCTGTAGAGGCTTTCCTTCCATCAAAATCTCCATTGTTTTCTTCCTGAAATAACTGAAAACATCTGGAAACTTTTTTTGTTCAGATACGGCCTTCTATTGCTTATAACTTGAAGACTAATTATTTGGCTTTTAGAATTGGATAGAAAATGTAAATCACCATGTAAATAAATAACCAAGAATCGACTCTCCTTCCCCACTAATCTTCCTAATATTGAGCTACAACAGGAGAAAATAAAACTCAAGAAGAAACTATGCCTCTGACTTGTGATCCACCTATCACTACCCCCACACAACCTGCCACTTTTGATGGGGCTAACCTTCATTGTCAACATCGGTGGAAAAGCCTTTTGTGGGGTCTTAGGTGACTCAGCAGCAGCAGAGATTTCTTCAAAGTCCTTAGGGATTGTGTCAGATCGTATCAGGGTTGGGTTGATGGACTGGCATGAGCGCAGTGGTGGAATCTGTTAAGGAGGAGTATAAAAGGAAAAAAGTTAAAACTTGGGTACTTTCCTCCAAATTATGCATGTTTTCTTGTTGCTTAATGGTTAAAGGACTAAGAAATCAAAGTTAAAAAACATGCCAAAGAAAGAATCTTCTACCTCCCTGTTTTCACTTCTAGTACCTATTCAAACCAAAGACCGATAGCCTTAGCTCACACACCAATAGCCTTTTCTCTCTCTCTCTGTCTCTCCCTCCCTCCCTCTCCCCAATCAATCAATCAATAAAAAATAAACCCAAGTAACCTTTTGCCAAATACGGAATAATCAGCTCTCCATTGAAGAAGGGTCTCTTCCCTGTGTGGCCTTCCCAGAGATGGAGGGAGGGAGAGACATGGATTTGTTGTTCCACTTATTTCATTATTTGATTATTCTATGTACCTTTACTGGGGATTGAACTCACATGCTACATTTTGTGGAGACTAAATGTGTGCCATTCTCCCTGTTGAAGCAAGTATAAAGAAGTTGAGCATCTTAGAGACTGTGCTAATGGAAAGACCACGTGTTTTAAAGTCAACACAACTGGGTCAGATTTCCAAGTCTATCACTTACTATCTGGGAGATCCTGAGCAATTTCTTAAACCTCTATGAGTCTTTATCAATCCTAACAAGCAACTCTTTGAGGTAGATATTAATATTATACCCAGTGTAAATGAGGAAAGGAAGGCTCATGGAGGTTAAGCAATCAGTCCAAGGTTATAGAGCCAATAGGTAGCAGATCAAGAATTCAAGCATAGGTCTGTCTGTTTGACTCAGATGCCATACTTTGAACAATTCTACTCTATTACCTCAGTGATCTTGGAGCCTCCAATCCAGATTCCACTTCTGTGCACGTAATGGGGTATAACTCCAAGCAGAGTTCCAGAAACAGGTCTATGCACACTACTAGTGACAGACAGAGTTCTGGAAATATGAGCTCTCTGTGGAAGAAAAAAAACATGGAGGTTGGAATACTTGCACATTAACAGTGGGATGTCACTGTAATAATACTTAAATTCTTGTGTGTGTCAAATAAAGTGAATATGGTAACACTAGTCAACACTATGTGACAAGCACTAGGTAAGCACATCATATATTTAAAGTACATTCTCTCATTCAATGTTTACAAGAGCCCTGTGGAGGTAGAATCAGCAGAGAAGTAAGGCCAAATTCCTCCCTCCTTTTTTGGTGGGGTAGGAATAGGGAATGGAGGAAGAGTAGTCCAAATAGGCACTGATATTCAAGTTCAGTGTTACCTTCAGAGATCTGCCACTCTGGGGCTCTGGAGAGGGGTATATTTTACGTTCTGGGCTTTTAAGCTCAGACTTCGACCTGAAGATGCTTTCATGGGACAGGGATTTGTTCATGCTTCTCCTGACCCTAGAAAAGAAGGAAACAGTCTTGTAAAAGCAGCCCAAGGGCCATAGGAACCAAAGACACATGTATATCTATAATATGGCCTATGAAAGACATCACGGAAGGAGGGTAGAGATGAATAAATGCTGAGACAAAAAGTTGTTCATGAGATATTAAATGAAATTCCAGCTGCCTTTAAACTTTTTTTGCATAAATAGACAAGCTGATCTTAAAATTCACAGTGAAATGCAAGAGAACAAAAATAGCCAAACAATCTTGAAAAGAAAGAAATTTGAAGGACTCATATTTGCCACTGTCAAAACTGACTACAAAGCTACAGTTTGGCACTGGCCTAAGAGCAGACATAGATCAATGGAATAGAACTGAGAATCCAGAAATAAACTCACTCACCTCTGGTTAACTGACTTATAACAAGGGTGCTAAGACCATTCAGTGGGGGAAAGAATAGTTTTTTCAACAAACAGTGCTGGGACAACTGGATAGCCACATGCAAAGAATAAAGTTGGACTCTTATCTCACAATGTATAGGGTATCCCCCCAAAATGTATACACACTTTAATAGCTGATAACTCACTTAATTTTCGCTCTTTTTCAGGTTTAACTGATTTTAAATAATGGGTAAAGCCAGACTAAGTTTTGAACAAAGAAAATTCATCCTAAAGTGCCACTAGACTTTTTTAATAGGGCTTCATAAAAAATACAGTTTACAGTATAAAACTGGCAACAGTCAATGAATTGAGGGCACACAAATACTGAACAAAATGATTCTTGATGTTTGAGATTCCATTGCTTTGTTATCAGTAGTGCCTGGACCAGAACAGTCATCAGTTTGAAAACAGGCATTGACAAAAGAAATCATTCATTTTTATAGATTGTTTTAAAAATTTTAAATGAACTATATGTTCATAAACACTGACTTTATAATCATTCAAAATGTATATACATTTTTGGGACAGCCTTTATATAAAAACTAACTCAATATTGGTCAAAAACCTAAATATGAGAGCTTAAACTCTTAGAAGAAAACATAGGGGTATATGTTCATTACCTGGATTTGGCAACGTATTAGATATGACACAAAAAGCTTAAGCGACAAAAGAAAAAAAATAGATAAATGGATTTCATAAAAATTAAATACAGTAAAACCTCAATATAACGGACTAATTCAAGCAAAAGGATGTCCGTTAAAGCAGAAAGTCCGTTATATAATAAAGTTAGATTTTACAAATGCGTATGTTAAAAATTGAAAAATTAGTTTACCTGTTTTTCTTAAGTAGATATGTTTGTGTAATTAAAATTATGAATGTATGAAAAGTTTAATTTCACAGAAAAGTTTTCTATATGTATTACTGTCATTTTAAATTTATACTGAATAAGCCTAGTAAATGTGTGCATTCACCAGTCACTGCGATTAGCAAATGCACATGGCTGGAGCGTGGCTTAGCATCTGTGGAACATCTGCACGCATTAAAACTGCTGCAGAAAGTCACATCACGCGACAACAGAACCAATTACTGCTGGAGATGCTGTGTAATCACATATTAATCATTCGCCCAACATTGTTTACAAGCAAGTGACTCTTGGATTTCAATATGTAGACTATACATAGTTGAGGTAAAATTCACATAACATTAAGCAAGAAACTGGGGTCAGGAGTAATCCTCAGACCTCCCACGTTATACTCAATTAATTTATGCTCCTTGCAAAATAAAGACCTATCTCAGTTCCTTAGAAAAGCACCCTTACTCATACATGAGCTCGCTCATGCACTTATATGCACTCCCTTTCCCTCTCATTCTCATTCTCTCTCCTTCCCTCCTTTCCCCACCCATCTCAGAGAGATGCACCTGCACACACACCTTCTTTGTGGAGAATGTGGCAAACTAAATAGACCATCTTGGAGGGGGAGGGGCAAGTAAGAAGGGGAAATACACAATTTTAGTAGAGACAGCCCTTGCCAATTTGTAGAGACAGCATGGAGTCAACCCAAATGCCCTTCCCCACCCCACCCTTCTGTTTTTAACAGGGCTTGTCTTAGCCTTATTTGGAGCTATAAGACCATGGTCTATAATGGTATGATTTGTGAGGTATGAAACAAGCCCCTGTCCAAAACCGTCTTTCCCACTAGCAAAGCTATCTGAAATTCCTCATATTTATTGCACTCATTAAGGTCCTCCTTAAGGACACTTATTTGCTAACTGTTAGGGGGCAGTATAACATGTTTGCTAACTGTACCATCACCACTAAGCAAAGCCTTGAGAGAATGAGGAGAAGCACATGTGAGCTGTGTGGGGAGTTCAGATAAGTCTAGAATTTAAGGTCAGGAGAACAGGCCCAAGTGGAACTCCATAGAGGGGGATCCAATTGAGCTAGAAACAGCTGGTGGTACTGGGTGTTCAGATTTTCCACAATAAGATATAGAAAATGGGGCATCACAGATGAAACTTTGAATAGGGGTGGCAGGGGCAGAAACAATCTTCCCCATCCTTTCTGTGAACAGTTGTAACATTTCCCCTAGTCTCTTGGGACAGAGGGAGAAATGGATTTGGGTTCTTTGTTTTCGTGCTTATTTATTTGTTCATTTTTACATTAATACAGTGACTTCACACTTATACCTCCAATTCAGCTAGATGGCTTCACTGATACTTTATTCACGTATTCTGAGATCTAGCTCCCCTCACCCAGTAATCACAGAGCTGCAGTCTGAGGGCCAGGCAAGCAAACCAGACCAAGCTTCCTGAATAATGTAGGCTATTATTACCTTATAAAACAGAGGCCTGCAGCTCTAGTGGTAGACCCCGTTTCTCAAGTTCTTGTAGCTATGACAGGGGAAGGTTTCCTTGATCTATTGTGCCCTCCACCGAGAGCTCTTGGGGAATGGGTTGTGCATTTACCATGTTCCAACCCATTGAGCTGTGCGGCCCAGACAAGTCTACACATGAGCACAGAGAAAGGACACTGAGAAATGGCTGCATTGACAATGGCCACCAACCCAGCCTCCACAGGCATGGAGGCCAAAAGTCCCTGGAACCGAAGGCCCACCAGTGATTGGCTACAAAAGGGGGACCTGGGTCTAGCAATCTGCCCCTTATCCTGTCCCCATCCCCCTCTAACCCCCTCACATCAGCCCCTGAGAGCTTACCTAAATGTAGGTTGTTGATCTTCCTGAACCAGATTCAGGGAAGAGTTGTTGATGCTGCTGTTGGATGAGCTTGGTTTCAAGCTGCTGCTGCTTCTCTGGATACCTTCAGGCTCTTTTCTCTTCTTCTTGCCAAAAAAATTCTTAAAGGCTTTAAATTTAGATTTCTTCTTTCCTAGAAGTTAGGAATGAAAGTGATACATAGTGTGATGGTGGGAGGGAAGACAAGAGAGGAAACAGGGTCTCTGTGATATGAAGAAGGACTATGATTCCAGGTGCCCTGCAGATCTTGGTTCTTGCTATCAGGGACCATAGCACCATTCATTTGGTTTGTTCTTTTTTTTAAAAAGATATGTTTTTTATTGATTTTAGAGAGAGGAAGGGAGAGGGAGAGAGAGAAACATTGATAGGCTGCTTCCTGCTTCCTGCACACCCCCTATTGGGGATTGAGCCTGAAACTCGGGCATGTGCTCTGACCTGGAATCAACCTGGAAACTTTTTGGTGTGACAAAGTATCTGAATTGCTGGTAAGTGCAGAAGCTCAGGCTCCAGCTTCCGTGTGGTGTTTGGGCAGCCTCTGTTTAGGTCTCACTCACTAGGCCAGTGGTTCTCAACCTTCCTAATGCCGTGACCCTTTAATACAGTTCCTCATGTAGTGGTGACCCCCAACCATAAAATTATTTTTGTTGCTACTTCATAACTGTAATTTTGCTACTGTTATGAATCGTAATGTAAATATCTGATATGCAGGATGTATTTTCATTGTTACAAATTGAACATAATTAAAGCATAGTGATTAATCACAAAAACAATATGTAATTATATATGTATTTTCCGATGGTCTTAGGCGACCCCTGTGAAAGGGTCGCTCAATCCCCAACGGAGTTGCGACCCACAGGTTGAGAACCACTGCACTAGGCATTCACATTTTTCTCAAGTTCACGCTTCTCTCTGCATACTTAAAACTTGAGTGTTAGCACCAAAAGAGCATTTGTATCTGAATGTTCTCTAGTCTGCACATTAATTAGTTCATTCATCTATTCAACAAATATTTATTAAGATCAAGCACTTACTACATTTTGTGTATCATGTGAAAGGAATAAGATATAGTTCTAAGTCTTAGCTACTGTCCCCTCATCAAGGTTGTAGGCAGGCCCTCTTTAAAATCCCTTTAACAAGTAGCACAGTGCAAGGCAAGCTGCAAGATGCCAAGTCTTAAGCCTACTCTGGATTAGGAGACCTCCCCATCATGAACCACATCAGACTCCATGTATGGAGACCAACCCTGGGTGTGAGCTACAAAGCTGGGAACTGTCCAAATGCTGTTACTTTTGAACCCTTAATGGAATCCGAGACAGTTGCCATGTATTCAGTGTATAAATTGGTCTTTCAAGCTTTCTTTGTAAAGGGGTGCCTTTAAATTGCCAGCAGCTGAGTCCTGTGAGGGTTGGTTTCAAGATTTGCTAAAAGTGTAAGGGTAGATAGACCTATATAGCAGATTTGGGTCAAAACCCACACTTGTATCCAGTAATGTTTATGTAGGTCACCTATACACTGGGTACTTTATGCCCCATAAGGTACAGCAGTGGTGGTCAGTGAGCTGACAACTGAGAGCTGACAGCTGTCTGGACTTCTATAACCAAGCCATTCATTTCCCTATCCAAGTCTAAGGACTATGTATTCTCAAACAGGCAGTAGCTTTCAACATCCTCATCCAATGAGGGCCTGCAGTGTGTCACATGCCAGAAAATGGCCCATGGCAGGCAGGTTTTCCCCCAGAGAAGAAAACACCATTAAATCCAATGATGGAATCATTGCTGCTGAGTTGTATATTTGCTTATCCACCATGCACACAAGCAGCTCGTCTAAGTTGAACTTAGCTTTAAAAATGCATCACATAATGGTGACCTTGTTCTCTTGCACTGCTGCTTGGAAAGAAAACATTTCTAACTAGCCTTTCTTCCCTTCAACCTCCCAATAACCACCTTATTCTCTGGCTAGCAATGACTAATACTAAAAATTTACCCAAATGTTTAGTCTTTTAAAAAAATCTTAGGGCCCTGGCTGATTTGGCTCTGTGGACAGAGTGTCGGCACTCAGACTGAAGGGTCTCAGGTTTGAATCAGGTAAAGGGCATGTACCTCGGTTGCAAGCTCGATCCCTCGCCCTGGTGGGAATGCATGCAGGAATCAACCAACCGATGTCTCTCTCTCATATTGATATTTCTTTCTGTCTCTCCCTCTCCCTTCCACTCTCTCTAAAAATCAATGGAAGGACATCCTCAGGTGAGGATTAACAGCAAAAAATCTTGGGAATAGGGAAAAGGCATTTCCTTACCTTCATTCTTCACCAAGCTGCATTGCATTGTCATCTTCTTTTGTAGGGCTATGTCTAGTTCATATACAAAAAGATAGGTTAGTTGGTTTAGTGTTTGAGGCTGCTTAGGTGAGGAGGCCTATCATTCATTTATTTAATTCATTCTTTATAAATTTTGAGTGTCTAATCACTCTCTCTGAGGCCCAATACTAAACAATGGTGACACAGAGATGAATACCCAAACTCTCTCCTCAAAGATCCATGTACCATGCTCAGTATCCTCCACCCCACATCATCAGTGAAGTCTGGCCTCCAGGAAGCCCCAAAAAGATTACCCTCTCTCTATCCTTCCATACCAAGTCTTTCTACACCATATACTACTAAGAAAGTGCAGAAAAAATTGAGAACAACTCTGAGTTATTAAAGCCAGTTTTGTCTTTAAGTTCAATATCTCATTTCATATATTAGATTCCTCTTTTTCCTTTTTTTAGTGTCAATAAAGCTTATTATTTTTTAGTAACTTTTGCCTCCCTTTCTATCACTCATGGACACCCATCACTCATAGTTGGCACCATAATTTAGGCAATGATAAACATCTAAGTTTTGCAACAAGAAAATGTTTTAATTGAATCCTATTTAACAGAAGCCTATGGTGGCATCTTTTGTTTCTATCTCCCCTTTACTCTTGGTTAAATCTGGATTACTAGCTACAGTAAAACCTCAGTTGAATCTCTCTGATCATGGGCTGTTCTGATTTTTTTCCTGATTAAACAGAAACACTTCCCCTGCCTTAGTAAGTAGAACCTATTAACAATCCCCAAATAAGATTGCAGGGCCTCAGGCAAACTTTTTGAGTATCAGATTGGAAATGAAAGTGAAGAGGTTAGAAGACTAAAAAGTAAATGTGGACTGAGCCTAATGTAAGAAATTTGATATGAACTTGTTTGCTTGCGACTTGATTTTCTTTCCTAGGGTTGTTAAACATAGTAAATAAATCTAGTTCTAGTTATCAAGATTTTATTGAGTTACTTACCCTCATCACTGGCCTCCATAACTTCCAGATTGGCAGAAGCTTCCCTTAGTGATGCAGCCATAGTAGGATCATCACTAAAGTAAAATAAAGAGTAAAAAAGCAAAAGATCATCATTTGAAAACTTTAGACAATAAAAAAAGGCATTTTCTCACAAAAAATCATCATTTGATATTCAGAACATAATATAATCATTTTACCTTACTCCTTATCCTTCAGTTAGAGCAGCGATTTTTAACCAGTGTACCACAAGAATTTTAAAAACATGCTATACCTGACTAGTCAGGGACACTGACCTCTTTTCCCTTGGATTGTCAAATTAAAAATTACAGCAGTAATCACAACAATAACTGTCCGGTGTGAATGCCCTGTCTTGAATTATAAATATATAGGTCATATAATAGAGTTGCATATTATTGGTCACGTCACATAATAGGGTTGGGTCTGATTGGTTAATTCTTGGTACCAGAAATCCTTATATACAAGTATAGGTACCTTATTTTTTTAAAGCCACTTTGTAGCAAAAAAAAAAAAGGTAGATTATTATTTTGTTGTAAATCAGTTAAAATTATACCTATTTTTTTGTCAGATCAGCAAAATGTATAATATACAACTGAGCTACCCAACCAGGGCAAACAGGGCTTCTTTTTGTGGTGGTGAAATTGTCCTAAAATTAATTGTCATAATGGTTACACAAATCTTTGAATATATTAAAATGCATTGATTTTATACCTTAAATGGATTAATTGTGTAGTATGTGAATTATATCTCAATAAAGCTGTTACCCACCCCCCAAAAAAGACAAATGTAAAAAATTTGATCTAGCCCTGGCCGGTGGCTCAATGGTTAGAGCATAGGCCTGTGAACCACAGGATCTCGGGTTCTATTCCTAGTCAAAGGCACATACCTGGGTTGCAGGTTCAATCCATATACCGTTTGGTTCAGTATCATCACTGCTAGTACTTTACCCTGTGAATATACTAACACTTGTATACAAAAATATACATGCAAGAATGCTTATCACAGCATTGTTTTATACAACCAAAAGTGGGAAACAGAGTGATCATCAAAAGAAAAATTTCACCTTTACTGATTCCATGTTGTGGGAGAATTATCTTTCCTTAAGCTCTTTTCCATTAGTGCAGATATACAATTGAGAGTCAATTGTAAATTTTCAACTCAATCTAGCCTTCTAGCAAAAGCTAAGAATGATAGGTCTAGGGAAGCATGTCAGTTGATATTCAAACTTTTACAAATCAATGCTGACATTTTTATGGGAGATTTTTGGGGGGATATGATGGGCACCATAACAGAGAAAGGGTGCTGTATTCATACACACAACAAGAGGGCTTGTAGAGAGGCAAGTGCCATCAAGTGGGGTTAAGTAGGTTCTGGAGTGCCACCTCTCCAGATCTTCTCTGCTCCCAGGCTGTCCTTGCAGCTTAATGGATGGGCTCCAGACCCATCTGTGCTGCTGTTTATAGCCATAAGCCCCTTATACACCTCTGGAAGTAGAGAGAGGTGATCACAGGCTCTGAGGTTAAGGTGAACTTGAAAGGTCACCCAGTGAGAATGACTGAGGCTCTGGTGTCAGGATGGCTTCAGACTCTCTCACTGAAAAGTCTTATGGTGTGAATTATTTCTCGCTGCAATGAATAATAAACCCAACTTGTTCAACAACAGGTGAGTTCCTGGTGGGCTTTGGCTGAAAGATGTTGACACTTTGGTTGAAAGATGTTGTTCAAGTCACTCAAACTCTATCAGCCAATATCACAATTCTGCCTGAAGATGACTAAGCCCCAGGCCTATATAGTGCTCACTAGTTTACACACACATACACACACATACACACACATTCCATCTGGACATCTGGAAGAAGCAAAGGGGTCGTCGGGCAATTCAGAAACACCCTCAGAAATTCAGAAGAAGAACAGAAAAGTTGCTTGGACCATCACTGGTGAGTTTCTGTACCATCTTAATAAATATAGCAGCACCCCACTCCTGCCCTAAGGAAGGCTTTTTATTTTCATTTTTTCAGAACTATGTTTTATTTTTATTGTTGAAAATATTACAGATGTCCCCTTTGTTTTTTCCCATTGACCCCCTCCACCCCGCCCCTGCCCCTCCCAGGCCTTCAGCACACTATTTTCTGTGTCCATGGGTTATGCATACATGCATATACATTCCCTGGATAATCTCTCCCCCTCACCCCTCCACCCCCATCTTGCCTCTAACAGTTATTAAGCTGTTCCATGATTCTGTGTCTCTGGATCTATTTAATTCATCAGTTCATTTTGTTCATTAGATTCCACATATAAGTGAGATCATATGATAGTTATCTTTCTCTGAATGGCTTATTTCACTTAGCATAATACTCTCCAGACTCATCCATGCTGTTGCAAATGTTAAGAGTTAAGGAAGGCTTTTCAGACACTGGGGAAATAAACTATCTCTGAGCTTTAGAGAAGTACATGAAAAAGGAGCCTGTTTTCCAAAATACTGGGCCACAGCAGACTAACATTGTCCTTGATCCACCACTGTCAGGAGTAAAAGAAAGGGAAAAAACAACCAAAGAGAAAATATATAGGGTGGGGGGAAAGTAGGTTTGCAGTTATTCATATGGAAAATAATGCAATAATTAATGATTACTTATACAAGAATAAACTGTTTCTCGTACTCACAACCAAAAACCTACTTTTGCCCCACCCTGTATGGAAGACTAAAGGGAGAACAAAGAAAGGGGGCATCTTGGCAGCATCTGAATCCCTAAGCACTAATAGAATAATTCAATTTAACTATCATTCCATTTAACTAGCTCTTGAGTTTAGACTGTCTCAATTTTTTTTTTTTTTTGCACACTTGCCTTATTTCCCCAACGGACTCCTGGGGCCCCGAAGACAGCACCACCATCAGCTGAGCTATCTCCCCTTCTAAACAAACAAACCAACAACTACAACAAAACACACAGAGCTCCCCTCGATGGGAAATCCTCTTCCTGTTACCACCCCATTTCTCTGCATCTCTTTAAAGCAAAATTCAAGAATTATCTATACTTACTATATTTATGTCTTCACTTATTCTCCTGCACTCTCTCCAAACGGAATGGCTTCCAAACCACCTCACCAAAACTGCCCTTGTTAAATTCAACCGACACTTATTTGACATAATAGCAGCAGGACACGCCCTCCTTTTGAATAATTGTATCACTTGCCTTTATCATGAACAGCACTCCTCTAGTTTTCCTCATTGGCTGTTCCTTCTTAATCTCCTTTGCTGGCTCTTTTTCCTCCACTAAATTTGAAATGTTGTAGCGCCTGAGCGTTCTAACCTGGGCCTTCCTGCTAATGTATCTACAACCACTTCCTAGACCCATGTCATTATATGAAAATATTACTATGAGCCACATAATTTGTAATTTTAAATTTTCTAATAGCAAAAAGAAGCAGGTGATGTTACTTTTAATATTTTATTTAACTCAATAGAACCAAATTATTGTCATTTCAGCATGTAATCATTATAAAAATAATATAAGTGAAATGTTTTACATTCTTTTCTTACTAAGTCTTTGAAATCTGGGTTGTATTTTAAACATATAGTACGTTTCAATTTGGGCTAGCCACATTTCAAGTGCTCAATAGACACATGTGGCAGTGGCTACCATATCCTAGATCAGTGGTTGGCAAACTGTGGCTGGCGAGCGACATGCGGCTCTTTGGCCCCTTGAGTGTGGCTCTTCCACAAAATACCACGTGCAGGCGCACATGTACAGTGCGATTGAAACTTCGTGGCCCATGCGCAGAAGTCAGTATTTTGTGGAAGAGCCACACTCAAGGGGCCAACGAGCCACATGTGGCTCGTGAGCCGCAGTTTGCCAATCATTGTCCTAGATTATCTCATTCAGGCTTTAAATACTACCTACATTCTGGACTCCAAAATCTCTCTGTTGAGACTAGACCTCTTCCCTGAACTCCATATTCCTATAACCAAATGCCTAGCCACCATCTCCACCTCACAGTGCATATCAACTTCTTGTTTCCCCTCACACTGTCTTCCCCACATTTTCCTTATCTCAGGAAATGCCACTAGCCAGATCCTCAGACTAAAGCCTAGCAGCATTGATTCCTCTATTTCCTTCCCATGCTACATCTAATCCAACAGTAAATCCCGTGACTCTTCCTTCGTTATATTTCTGAAATGCGACTATTTCTTGCCATGTTTGAACTGCCATCTAGTCTCTCATCACATCATCCTTTATTAACATCTTCACAGCACTCACCACTACCTAAAAGTATGTTCTTTACTAATTTCATTACTGGTTTCTTGTCTGTCTCCTCTACCAGAATGTAAACTCCATAAAAGCAGGGACCTTGCGTATTTTGTTCATCACTGGATCTCCTAGCACCTAGAATGGTACTTGGAACATAGCAAGCACTTAATAAATATTTATTGAATGAATGCCCAAATTCAATAAAGGAAGGGGAAGTAATAGAAGAGCCATCTTTATGGTCAGCAATTTCTTAGAAGTAGAGGCATGCTATGGGAGGCAGAGGAAGACTTGTCCTGGAAAAGGAACCTCCTTGTTTCCCAACTTAGCAGGACCTGTCTTCTCTCCCAGCAAGGTGGGCCCTGTCCCAAGATTATTCACTTGTGCAGAACCAAGTATACTTGGGGCTCTCTTGTCCTTGGTGCATAGAGTCCATTCGCAGGTGTCCTAGCCATGAGACCCTCTTGGTGTGGAGCCCCACTCAGGTGGGCTAGGCTCTGACTCTTATGGAGGAGGTTTCAGGAACAGACACCCTGACCTTCTTACTTTACAGCCACCATCACTGGCACAACCTCTTTCTGTTTGCCCACAAGCTGACTTTATCAACCAGAGCTTTGCTTCCCAAGTATCTCCTCATAGAGGCACCACTATATTTCTTTCATGTGTCTCACTGTGGCTAATAAAAGTTCAAAGTTAGTTTGCTTTTTCACTGTACCAGGGCTCTTTAAAAATAGCTTTTGGGTTGCACTTTTATTTATGATATTCAGCAAAAATTACTGTCACCTCACTGGTATCTCAAAAAAAAATGTTGCAATGTTCTCTCCAAAATATCAATCTGACCATGAGCTTCCATGCTTAAACTAGTTCACCAACTGCCTGCAGGATGAAAGCCAAGTTCTTAACACTCAAGGCCCTCTGCAATCTGGTGCTTCCTGCCCTCCTACATTCTACCAGCAGTCCACCCCCACTCCCACCCTCATGTTCTGATCTCCCAGACTCACCAGTCATTCCCTAAACACACCATGTTCTTTCGCATTCTTTGGTCTCTCAACAGGCTGTCCACTTCACCTGTAATACCACCCCTTAATCCCCACATCCTTGAAATCCTAGACATTCTTTAAGACCAAGATAAAAAGTTACCGCCCATGCTCCATGCTTTCAGCTCTTTTCACATGTCTCTGTCATAACTATTATCACCTTGGAGACAGGGACCACATTTTGCTTATCTAGATATCATCAGGACCTATCCTGGATACCGGACATGCAGAAGGTGCTCTCTAGGTGTTTTTATAGATGGATGAATGCAGGGGTGGGCAAGAGGGGTGAAGTGATGAATAGGGATCAGTTGGGAAAGTAGTCCCTTTTTAAAAACAATTTGATACACACTTTAGTAAAAGATCCCTCTGCATTAAGCACCATGAAAAAGCTGGCAAGCTGAGCAAGGAAAGAGGAAATAATGTAGGTTTTTATCCAGTAAATGATGAGAGGCCTTCAGAACCACTTCCAAAGAGTATAAAGTCATATAATAATGGTCATCAGGAAGTCTGGCCTAGCAGATACATAAAGCTGCATTATCAGTCATTATTTAAATGCTTGCTCGCTCACTGTCAGTCAACCCCAGATGCTTAAGACCCAGAGTTGCTTTTTTCCTTCCCAGATTGTCTGACTTGAGGGCTCAACAAGAGTTCTAGTGGAGAGAGAGAGAGAGAGAGAGAGAGAGAGAGAGAGAGAGAAAGGCCTGTCTTCCAAGGTTGTTGAAAAATTTTAAGCACAGTCTGGTTCAGGTTCAAGGATTCAGAAGACTGCTTGACAACTTTGCTGACTTCCCAGAATGGAGAATGCTAATGGAAAACAGCTGGTCTCTCGCCCTGACCGGTTTGGCTCAGTGGATAGAGCGTCGGCCTGCAGACTCAAGGGTCCCGAGTTTGATTCCGGTCAAGGGCATGTACCTCGGTTGCGGGCACATCCCCAGTGGGGGATGTGCAGGAGGCAGCTGATCGATGTTTCGCTCTCATCGATGTTTCTAACTCTCTATCCCTCTCCCTTCCTCTCTGTAAAAAATCAATAAAATATATTTAAAAAAAAGAAAACAGCTGGTCTCATTTTTAAAAAATCTATGATAGTCAGAATTCTAAGATGGCTCCCAAGATTGTTGCCCCACCCCCAGTGTGCATGCCCTATAAATCCCTGGCCCTTGGGTGTGGGTGGGCCTGGCCTAATCAGGTGAGCTCTTTTAAAAGAGTATCTAGAGTTCAGATATACAAGTTAGAGAGATTTGAAGCTATAGCAGATACTTTCCTGTTGGCCTTAAAGGAACTGCTAGGTTGCAGAGAGGACCATGTGGCAAGGAATGGCAGGTGGCCTCTAGTAGCTAAGGGCAACCCTTAGTTGCAGCTATCAAAAAAACAGAGATCTCAACCCTACAACCTCAAAAAATTGAATTCTGACAACAACCTGTTTGGAAGAAAACCTAGAATCTCAGATAAGCCCTTATTTCTCGCTGATACACTGATTTCAGCCTTGTGAGGCTTTAAGAAGAGGACTTGGCTGTACCGTGCCTGGACTCTTGACTCATGGAAACTGAGAGATAATTTGCATTGTTGTAAGACACTAAAAATTTTTGTACTTGTTGCACAGCAATGGAAAACAGATACAAGTCCTCCAGGCCCTAGCTCTAATTGAGCAAGAAGCCAAAAGTGGGGTAGGTTTGGAACCATGTAAGCTGCAAAACAGAACTCACTGAAAAGCCAATGAGGGTATTGTTGGCTCCCTTCCCCCACCCCACCCCACCACAAACACTTCTTTTGAAGAACTTAAGTTGCCATTCTTTCAAGTGAGTTGACAGCTGAGCAGGTTAGGCTCTGCCAAAATGTTTGAACATGCAAAAGCCTCCTGAAGGCTCACCGTGTTAGAGATGGCTTTCCCTACCTGCACAAGAATGTCTCCAACCCCTTTCAAATATTGCTATAGTAGTGTGTGTCTTAGCCAATCAGTGGATGAAGAGTCCTGGAGTTGATCATTCTGAGACACAGCGGGGGTGAGAGAATGATGGCAAATATCTTCCTCCTTGAAACCACCCAGCCAGTTCTAGAGGAAAGGTCTGCTGCCATAAGTCAACTCATTGAGGAACTTGAGCTTCTCCCAGAAATTAAAATACCAGAAAGGGCTCCCATTCCCCTTATTAATCGTAAAATAAGCTAACCTCCAGTGCAGAAGAGTCACCAGTCCCCCTTCATCTTTTCCTTGCATGAAGTTGGCAGGAAGGCACCAGAGGTTCAACCAGCTCTTGGAATCACACGGTGAGCTCCAGAAGTCCCACACCATGAGCCACCATTAATCAGAGTGGCTCTGATGTATACAATCACCCCACCCACTGAATGGCAGAGTTCATTTGGGGTGGTAGGGGTTTGATACCATGTTCCACTCATGATACAACCTGTGCCATGCAAAAATCAGGGCTTTCCAGGTTAGTCAGCATAACTGGCATTTTTCCAGCAGGGTCCAAGAGCAGCAGCAGGCTCAAGACCAACTAGTTAGCTCTAGAACTTCTGTGTTCTTATGTTCCTAGGAACAGATGTGAATGTCCCCTCATGGGATCCTAGATAGAAGAGACCAATCTTGATGATCATTCATACTAGCTCCTTGAGCCCTGATGGATATATGCCCAAAGCAGTAACTGTAACATGGATTTTGTGGGACAGTGTTTGAAAAAAACATCTTCAGCAACCTATGCAGAGCCAATCCTCAAAATGCCCATGGGTCTCAGTAAGAAGGCATACATGGGATAAAGGGTCACTTCTCTACATTCCATACCTTCGCCAATGGGCATTTGACCACCAAAACTATCAAGCTGAGCCCAGCCGGTGTGGCTCAGTCTTGACCTACAAACTAGGAGGTCATGGTTCAATTCCTGGTCAGGAAAAGATCTATTCCTTATCTTAGAGAAGCAGCTGCAATAGCCATACTAGCTGTCAATTCTCCTCTTCCTCCTCTTCTTCTTTCTTCCTTTTTCTTCTTTGTGTCTTTTCCTCCATGATCTCACTCGTATGTGGAATCTAATTAGCAAAATAAACTAATGAACGAAGTGGATCCAGAAACATGGAAGTATGGAACAAAGTGTGGAATCTTTGAGGGAAGGCTGGGGAGGGTGGGTGGGTGGAAGGTAATTAACCAAAGACCTTATATGCATATATGCATAACCCAAGGACACAGACAGTGGGACAGCGAGGGCCTGGGGCAAGGGGCAGGAGTGGCCTGGAGGGGGTCGATGAGGGAAAAAGGGGGACATATGTAATATTTCCAATAATAAGATTTTAAATAAATAAATAGTCTTTAGCTTTGCCTCCAGTTCTGCTTTCCCTTTCTCCCCATTGTACCTCACCCCCAGAGTAAACCAGTAGAAGCTCAGAAAGACCCAACTCATGCCACCCCTAACACCTTAGATCCTGGACAGGGTTAAAAATGCAGAGAACTAAAAAAAAATGCAGAGAACTGACCTAGCCGGTTTGGCTCAGTGGATAGCGCGTCAGCCTGCAGACTCAAGGGTCCCAGGTTCGATTCCGGTCAAGGGCATGTACCTTGGCTGTGGGCACATCCCCAGTAGGGGGTGTGCAGGAGGCAGCCGATCGATGTTTCTCGCTCATCGATGTTTCTAACTCTCTATCCCTCTCCCTTCCTCTCTGTAAAAAAATCAATAAAATATGTTTTTTAAAAAATGCAGAGAACTTGGCCATCTCTCTAGCAGCCTCAAAGCCTAGCTGATGAGGAGTCCTATTCTGTCTTGTCAAACCACATACCCTATGATTAAAAGATCTCTTCTTGTAGTCAGAGGCAATTAATATTATATAATTAATAAAATGAATGAAATTGCTCAGTCCTTATTCTGTGACAGGCAGGAACTGTGAAAAAAATGGGTTTATAGTCATTGTTTCATTGAATCCTCCCAAAAGCCCTATAAAGGTAAGCATTGTTATTTTATTATTTTTATTCCCATTTCCCAGATGAGGAAACTGAGACTCACTGAAATTGGGTAATCGATGCAAGGTCATACAAATAATAGGACTCAAATCCAGTTTTGAAGGATTTTAGAGTTCATGATTCTACCATTACACTCTTTACCCTCCTAACTTGGCAAAATCTGGCAAGTATTAAATTCCCACCCTTTCCTGACACAAAGAATCTCACACACTGTACTATATTATATGACCTAAAAATAGGATAACTTGCTAGGTCATTATCAGCCTCTAACATATTTGCAAAGATTCCTTGGTCGTTTCAACACTGAAGAGTCTTGTTATTACTGCCCCCCATTTTGTAGATGAGAAAAGTGCAAAACTAAATAACTGCCCAGGGTCACACAGAAGTACATGGTGAAGACAGGATTTGAAGCAAGGCAATTTGACTCCAGAGCCCATAAATGTTACACTAAAATCACCCACTCCTTAATGACAAAATTAATAATAATACACACGAAAATTGCATATGGGTGGGGCCTATAGGCCACAAGGCTTATAGAACAGGAAGCTGGAGTGTGTTGCTGGTACAGGGGGCCAGAGGGCAGAAATGAGGCAGAGGGCAAAAGTAAGCCAGAGAAGTGTGTCCAAAATACATTGCAAAAACAAAATACATTGCAATGCCAAGTTGGTCAAGGAGTGGTAAAGCAAGGCTATAAAGCTGAGACCTAGATGTAAATGAGGTCAAAGAACAAGGGAAGGTGAGAGTGGAAAGGAACAGCAGCTGGGAGAATTGGGGGATAGGAGATAGTCTAGCCATAGGAGGTCCTAGAGAGTGCTTTTTTAGGTGGCCTCATTTAAAGCAGCAAAAGGAACTACTTGGTGTAAAGTAATAATGACAGGCCTGGTAGAGGAAGCCCACCTTAAGATGAGCCATTTGATAGGTAGGAAAGTTTGTTGACAGCTTGAGGACTGAGGCACCGAGAATCAGCATAGGTGAGTTGAGGATGAGGCAGAGAGGGCAGATGATAGCCACAGACCCTGGGTGCCCAGGAAGAGCCTGAGGACTCTGACCTTTAATGATGTTCTTGGGGCAATGAGGCATGACTGGCACCTGACTCACTTACATCCCTTTTGCCCAAAGTCAAGTCTTCTCTCCCACCTGACTCTTATTCCTCTTTGGTCCACTGCCTAGAAAAGAAGCTTCTGGAGAAGGACATGAGAAGGAGGCTGCAAAGCAAGGGATACCACATAGCAATGTCTTGGAAAATGGAGTGCCCCATGGCCTGGGGTTAGACAGGACAGCAAAAGGATAGAGAAAGAGGAGGACCTGGAACTGAATGAGGCTGGAAGACAGCTAATGGGGGTGAGGGGGAGAAAGGCCCCGGTGGCCAAGGGCAGGTACCATCCTCCCGTGTTCACTTCAGGCCTAGAAGCGGAAAGGATCACAACACACAGTGCTCAGAGCATTCTCACACTCATCCTCATTCAAACTACGTCATTCCTATGCAGGAAGAGAAACAGGATTGTCCCTTTGAAGGAGTAAATGACATATGCAAAACTCTTCCCACTAGAGTCAGCACCTCAAGGGTTTGAAAAGAAAAGTGGCAGTGAGAACCAGGAGAGTAGAAATCTATTAGACTTCCTTAAACTTTAAGGCACAAGAATCTCAAGTCAGAATGGCCTAGGGAAAGAAAATGCCATCCTGGGAGTAGAATGCAGGAGTAGAACTTAACTGAGGGTGGGAAGTGACTGGCCCCTTACCCTGGCAGGACATTGCTCTGTTGTCCATTTAAGTGTGAGAAGGAAGCACACAGCCGGCATCTGAGGAATAAGTGAGATAAGCATGAAAAATAGCAAAGTGCCTGATACAAACTAAGTGCTCAATAAATAATAGGGTTTTTTAAAAAATATGTTTTTATTCATTTCAGAGAGGAAGGGAGAGGGAGAGATACTGGTAGAAATATTAATGAAGAGAGAGAGTCATTTATCGGCTGCCTCCTGTGTGGCCCCTACTGGGGATCAAGCCTGCAACCAGACATGTGCCCCGGCCGAGAATTGAATTGTGACCTCCTGGTTCATAGGCCGACACCCAACCACTGAGCGATGCTGACTGGGCAATAATAAGTTTGTTTCCTTTTCAACGACTGCTACAGATATGGACAATGGCATGAGAAATGGGTGAGAAGGAAGGCTGTAAATCAACATCCTGCCTTCACCCCCAGGGATTCTGATTCTTCATTGGGGGGTGGGCCCAGAGATCTGCATGTTTCATAAGCCTCCAGGTAATTCTGAGGTAGAGTCCAGACATCCTGCTTTAAGGAAACCCTGTTGTAAGTAATGTTGGGTATTGGGCATGGCTGGAACATTAAAGCTGAAATGGGAAGCCATAAGAAATGTATGGCAGGAAGCAACCCAAATGCCCATTAAGACAAGTGGATAAAAAAGCGCTGGGGAGATTACATATATATAATCTCCCCAGTAGGGGGCGTGCATGAGGCAGCTGATCAAAGATTCTCATCATTGATGTTTCTATCTCATTCTTCCTCTCCGTTCCTCTCTAAAATCAATTAAAAAAACATATTTAGCTTAAAAAAATGAATGAAATCTTACCACAATGACAGCATGGATGGACCTAGAGGGTATTATGCTCAGTGAAATAAGTCAGTCAGAGAAAGACAAATACCATATGATTTCACTTATGTGTGGAATCTAAAGAACAAAATAAATGAACTGACAAAACAGAAAAAGACTCACAGATACAGTGAACAGCAGACTGGTGGTTTGGTAGATACTGGAAATATCAGGGGGGAAAATTTGGAAAGTTTATGATTATTTAACCACTATGCTGTTCACCTGAAACCAATCTACATATGTAAAAGCCTAAGAGACAGGAATGACCAGAACAACTGGTCACTATGAAGCACACTGACCACCAGGGGGCGGATGCTCAATGCAGGAGCTGCCCCCTGGTGGTCAGTGCGCTCCCACAACCAGCCTCCTGTGGTTCCTCCCATTGGCCAGCAGGCCCCAATCACCTGATTGGGGCAATCCCCAGGTTAGGATGGGGAACAAGGGATGGGTGGTAGTGGGCACGGCCCCTTTCCCAGGGGGCCTGAGGGCTGGATCCCTCCTCGAGGCCGGTGGCCAACCTCCTCTGCCCCGCCCCTCCCCTGGCCGGCAGGCCCAATCAGCCCACTGCCCACCTGCCCTGGTGATGGCATGACGGCGAGAGAAGGAGGAGGGGTGGAGGTGGGGAACCATGTGGTGGCAGAGCATCGACGATGGCAGCATTGGCATCCTGTGTCCATTCCTTCCGTGCCTGGTCTGGTGACCATTGCCTCCTCTCCCCACCCTGCTGGGGCCTTCAACCCCAGGCTGGGACAGGGAACTGAGGTGGATGGTGGTGGACACAGCCCTTTTCCCAGGGGAGCCGAAGGCCAGCTCCCTTCTCGGGGCCAGCGGCCAACCTCCCGTGCCCCCCATCCCTACCCCAGGCTGGTGGGCCACGATTGGCCTGCCACCCGCCCACTGCGGTGGCGGCATGGAGGCAAGGGAAGGAGGCAGAGGAGAGGCAGGGAACTGTGTGGTGGCGGGGCACTGATGATGGCGGCATCCACATCCAGCATCCATTCCTTCCATGCCCGGCCTGGCGACCATCACCTCCTCTCTGGCCTGGCCCTGATTGGGACCCCACCAGTGCACAAATTCATGTACCAGGCTTCTAGTCCTATATAATAAAAGCCTTATATGCAGATTGTCCCCTTGACCAGAATTCCACTGGGAGTTCAACTGTTCGACCAGTTGCTATGACACACACTGACCACAAGGAGGCAGACGCTCCAACAGATAGGTTAGCTTGCTGCAGGCGCTGGTGGGCTGGACTGGAAAGTGAGGTGTGAGGTGAGAGCTCAGGAAGTTCCCAGGGTTTGGCCCAACCCGGGGAGAGGTGGGCGGGGGCGGGAGCCAGGAGGGAACAGGTGGTTCGGGAGGCTGCTACACGTGATCCGAGAGCCATGAACTAAGCAGGCCTCTGCAGCCTGTGGCATTCTCAGTGCACAATTTATAATCTTCAGAGCTGCTTCTTTTTATTTGTTAAGTTTCACTAACTACTCCAGGAGAGTGGGTAGCACCATTGGGGGCGGGGGGGGGGGAGGGGGGACGGGCCAGGCACACCTGCCTGAGGCCAAGGAGCGGCCTAGGGCTCCTGGGGACTGGGGATGCAGCAGAGAGGGGGGTGGGGCTGAGTCGGGAGAAACTGAGTCCAAAATTTGAAAGCAAGCCAGAGGCAGGGAGGGGTGGAGGGTGACAGCTGCGCAGGGGCCTAGAAAAGCTGCTGGGTGGGGGCAGCCAAGGAACCCCCATGGGTCAGGCTCCATGTCCCTTCCTCCTCCTCCCCATGACTTGTCAACCCAGCTCTCCTCCAAGGCCCCCCTTGGGCTCACCCTCGCACAGCCCTGCCCCGCCCCACACAGCCTTTGGGGAGCTCCACCCCTGGAGGAGAAAGCAGGAGGCTGCAGACAGGGGGTTGCAGGAGGAGGGGGCAGAGCAGGGCCCACCAAGTTAGATGGAGGGGAGGGAGGGAGAGACCCCACAGGAGTGGGGACAGAGATGGGCGGGGAAGGAGGACCATGCGGAAACATCGCCATTGGTTGAAGTAGAAATCCTGAACCTATTTTACAGACCCCAGCAGAGTGTGTGTTGGGGGGAGGGGGCAAGACATAACAGGGTGTGAGGGGACTGGATGGATAGAGAGCAGCGATGTTTGATTCGTGGCTTATTTATTTTTATTTTTGTTAATATATTTTTATTGATTTCAGAGCAGAAGGCAGAGGGAGAGAGATAGAAACATCAATGATGAGAGAGAATTGATCTGCTGCCTCCCACACGCCCCCTACTGGGGATTGAGGCCACAATCCAGGAATGTGCCCTTGACCAGAATCGAACCCAGGACCCTTCAGTCCACAGGCTGTGGCTCTATCCACTGAGCCAAACCATCTAGGGCAAACCATGGCCTATTTAAAACCGCTGCAGTTGGCTGAGCAGGGGTCTTACCACGATGGAGTTACCTGATAATGAGGGTGTCTCTCCTTATGTTGGGGTAATTGGAACTGCAGCGAAGTAAAGACACACCCATGGAGCCTGCAAAGGGTTTCCACACACACGATACAATTTACTTCGTGTGGCAGCTGAAGAGGGTGAGCAGAGCCTTGGAAGGACATGAGATCTCCAAGACCAGGGGCTGGAAGGAAAGTGTGTGCCAAGCATTCCGCACCGTGAGTTACAATCTATATATATAAAAGCCTAATATGCTAAGTGTCTGATTGAGAGGTCAACCAACTGGTCACTATGATGTGCACTGACCACCAGGAGGCAGATGCTCCGACCGGTAGGTTAGCTTGCTGCCGGGGTCCAGCCGATCGGGACTGGGCGAGATGGCCCTGATTGGCCCTAATTGCCGGCCAGGTGGAAGGACCCTACCCATGCACAAATTTCTTGCACCGGGCCTCTAGTACAAAATAATATTAGACGTGAACTGTAATTGAAAAATGAAAAAATATTAAATTTCAGTTTATATGTATGTGAAGCATTTAAGTGTCTGAAACTATATTTGAATTGTTGAAATTAAATGGTGGGTTATGCCCTAGCTGGTTTGGCTCAGTGGATAGAGCATTGGCCTGTGGACTGAAGGGTCTTGGGTTCGATTCAAGTCAAGGGCACATGCCTGGGCTAGATCCCCAGTAGGAGGTGTGCAGGAGGCAGCCAATCAATGATTCTCTCTCATTGTTGATGTTTCTATCTCTCTCTCTCCCTCTCCCTTCCTCTCTGAAATCAATAAAAAATATATTAAAATTAAATAAATAAATAGTGGTTGGGAGTGTTTAATGTACAATTGTACAACAACATTGTATAATATGCAATTCTTTAAACTTTTCTATATATTTCAAATTTTTCATAAGAAAGTGTTGGGGAAATTAAAAAGTGGATGACAGGGCAAGGGTGGTGAAGAAAAAGGAACAACTGATATCTAGAGAGGATTGTGATCACAAAAGAAGATGTTTTGGGGTTTTTTTAATAAACATCTCAGACTTCAGCCTTCAACGGGACCAATTCAACTTTTGGAGACTTGACACCCCTGTTGTGCTATTAATTAGTTGTGAGGCCTCAGACACGCCAAGTCCTTTCTTTAAGCCTCAGTTTCCTAACCTAAGAACTAAGGGATTGAACTATACTCGGAGCCCAAGGTTCCATTTAGTGCAGACATTCTAGGATTCTGTGAGTCACTGAGGCAATCTTTGAAAGTTCTCAGTTCATTCCCAGAGAGGCCAGACTTTGCAAAGGCAGACTTTTCAGAGGCCTACTAGAAGCCCTGCTTGAGTTGGCCAACAGGGGACCAATTTTCAGAGCAGCCCTTCAGAAACCTGCCAGTATTTTTAGAAAACTCTTCTATTTTCAGATGGTTTAGAAACCTAAGCTATTTTTTCCCACTTAAGAAATGCACAGGATTTCAGGAGATTTGACTTAAAATTCCCCACTCATTTTCTCTTCCCTTTCAAAAACAATTTTTAAAAAAATTCTTCAAATCAGGAGTTTATCTCTATCAGAAAACTAAATTACCTCATCCCAGAGATTTTCCTCCCTCCTCTAACTCTGAGTAAGCAAACAAGCATTTCTTCATCAAGTAAGTCTTTTGGATCACTGATATTTGGCCTCTGAAACCACAAGCACAGAAGAAATAAACATTCCTCACATGTAAAAGTAAAATTATGTCCTTCAAAAATAGGTGATGGAGGTTTAGTGGGGATATTTTTCACAACTCCTTCCCTTAAAGGACTTCTGAAACCCCTGTTCAACTATCACAAGTGAATAGTGAACTAATGTAGACATCTCTATCCACATGCTTTCTGCATATTTGGGAAAGTCGACTTTTCCTGCCTTATCTACTGGGCTCTGCTCAGAATGTGGGCAGGCAGATGTGCCTGGGCTTCCAGGGCCTTTTCCTTTCTTCAACCCCTAGGGGTTTCAGAAGTCTCCCTTTGGCTTAAATTCCTATTCATTTTTCCAGGACAGTTGGACTTATGGAAAGGGGAGATCTAAATGCAATATGGAAAGGTTAGTAACATAATCCACAGCTTATCAGATGGGCTGGTCTTTAGCCCATGAGGTTCCCAGAACGAGAAATAGGATGTAATGACCTTGTTGATACAAAAGTACAAAATGACTTTACCAGTTTTTAGTAGCAATCTTTTCTGAAATAGCAGTATCTACATTTGTTACTTTTTAAAAAATCTATATCTAGACTTTTCCATATTTGTATCTTTTCTTTTTCTTCTCTTTTTTTTCCATTCCTCATTTTGAATATCTCCCTTATGTACTATAGTAAATAATTGAATTATGTTGTTATAATTTGTTGTGTTTGTAACAAGGAATACAGTTCCAAATGTTCAGGTTAGATGAGTAAAATAGTTTGTTTCTACTATCAAAGAAATTCAAGGAAGTCATTTTAACAATATGGGGCCTTTTGTTAAATTTTTATCATTTAGCATAGGAGCCAATAGATGAAAGTCTTCCTCTCCCTAACAGGCTCTGAGTCTTCTGAAGACTAGAACATCTAACTAATGAAGATCATCACAAGCTGTGCGACCTTGGACAAGTCATATGATTTCTTTTTTATATCTACACTAATAAAAAGACAAAGATGCTAATTGACCGTACCTTCGCTACACCCCAAGCTACACCCACCAGCCAATCCGAGCAACTATATGCAAATTAACCCAACCAAGATGGTGGCCGGCAGCCACAGAGCTGGAGTAAGCAGGAGGCTTGGTTGCCAGGGCGATGGAGGAAGCCAAGCTTTCCGCCTACCCTGAGCCAGCTGTGGCCTCCGTTCATGGCAACAAAGTTTCAATTATAGAAGACAAATAAATCCCAGATACCTGCTTCCAGCCAGCCTCCACTGGGAGCTTGGTTGGCTGGGGGCCATGGCCAGCCTTCAAACAGCCATCAGCCCCTCACCCAGGATGGCCACACCCTCATGGGGTGAGGGTCCCTGCTGGGGGGCTTGGCCAGCTTGCAAACAGCCATCAGCCACTCACCCAGACTGGCCAGGCACTCCAGCAGGACCCCCCACCCTGAAGGGGCTGTGGCAAGCCTGCAAAAGGCCCTCAGCCCCTCACCCAGCATGGCCAGGCACCCCAGTGGGGACCCCCACACTGAAGGGGCTGTGGCCAGCCTGCAAACAGCCATCAGCTCCTCATCCAGACTGGCCAGGCAACCCAGTGGGGACCCCCACACTGAAGGGGCTATGGCCAGCCTGCAAACAGCCATAAGCCCCTCACCCAGGCTGGCCACACCCTCATGGGGTAAGGGTCCCCTCTGGGGGGCTTGGCCAGCCTGAAAACTGCCATCAGCCACTCACCCAGACTGGCCAGGCACCCCAGCAGGACCCCCCCCACCCTGAAGGGGCTGTGGCCAGCCTGAAAATGGCCCTCAGCCCCTCACCCAGGCTGGCCAGGCACCCCAGTGGGGACCCCCACACTGAAGGTGCTATGGCCAGCCTGCAAACTGCCATCATCCACTCACCCAGACTGGCCAAGCACCCCAGCAGGACCACCCCCACCCTGAAGGGGCTGTGGCCAGCCTGCAAACAGCCAAAAGCCCCTCACCCAGGCTGGCCAGGCACCCCAGGGGGGGACCCCCACCCTGAAGGGCTGTGGCCAGCCTGAAAACGGCCCTCAGCCCCTCACCCAGGCTGGCCAGGCATTCCTATATAATAAAAGGTGAATATGCAAATTGACCCTAACAGCAGAACAACTGGTGAATGACTGGTCACTATGACACACACTGACCACCAGGGGCAGATGCTCAATGCAGGAGCTGCCCCCTGGTGGTCAGTGCGGCTCCACAGGGGGAGCTCTGCTCAGCCACAAGCCAGGCTGACAACTGCCAGTACAGCGGTGGTGGTGGGAGCCTCTCCCGCCTCCTCAGCAGCACTAAGGATGTCCGACTGCAGCTTAGGCCTGCTCCCTGCTGGCAAGTGGACATCCCCCCAGGGCTCCTGGGCTGCCAGAGGGATGTCTGACTGCCAGCTTAGGCCCAATCCCCCGGGAAGCGGGCCTAAGCCAGCAGGTGGTCATCCCCCAAGGGGTCCCAGACTGCGAGAAGGCACAGGCTGGGCTGAGGGACCCCCCTGAGTGCACAAATTTTTGTGCACCGGGCCTCTAGTATAAATATATTTTTATTGATTTCAGAGAGGAAGGGAGAGGGAGGGAGAGGTAGAAACATCAATGATGAGAGAGAATCATTGATTGGCTGCCTTCTGCATGCCCCACACTGAGGATTGAGCCCGAAACCCAGGCATGTGCTCTTGACTGAAATCGAACCCAGGACCCTTCAGTCCACAGGCTGACACTTTATCCACTGAGCCAAACCAACTAGGGCCATATGATTTCTTTATGCTTTAGTTTCCTTATCCACAAAAAAATGAACCTCCTCCCTTCTCCCAAGGATGAAGGTGGTATGAATGTCACAATATCATGTCCGTTTGACCTTCTGAGGATGAAGCATAGTTACAAAGTGATTAGGCTATGAGTTGGACAAATCTAGGTTTAATTCCTGGCTTTTGTCAATTACTAGCCTGTGATCTTGGGCAAGTCACTGAATTGTTCAAATCCTAAATTTCCTTATCTGTTAAGTGGGGCTAAGGGTAGTACCTCCAACATAGGCTAACTGTGAAGATTCATTCACTTAATAGCTATTTGTGGAGTACCTGCTATGTGCTCAGAGATCAGAATAGTGCTCAAAAAAGAGAAGAGCCCTGCTCTCACAATTTTGTGAACTAAGTTATATAAAGCTATTGGCATACAGCTATTTTCATTACTACTCTCCCCTGGTGTTAATGAACTATGTCCCCTGCTCTTCATAGGTTTCTCAAAAGTAGGGGATGAGACTTCCTCCAGTTATCCATTCTCTCCCCAGCCATCCCTGGTGACCAGCAGCTTTGTAAATGGTTATCTTCAATGAGGGTTGGGGCCAATGGCTATGTAAGGGCAAAGTCAATTGGATCCAGTCAGTGGCCTTTGCTCCTTAGCTGCCACGGGATCAACCAGCCACACATATGGCTTGAATTTAAATTTCAGATGCCTGGGAAACTCATTGTCTCCAGAAAGCCTTTCTCTGGGCACACAGAGTCTGGTGATTTATGGGAAACTCCCAAGTCCAAGTGAGGATGCTCAGGCTCCTCATTAACACTGTATTTGTGCCCTAGTTGGTTTGGCTCAGTGGATGGAGCATCAGCCTGTGGACTGAAGGGTCCTAGGTTTGATTCTGGTCAAGGGCACATGCCCAGATTGTGGGCTCGATCACCAGTGGGGGGCATGCAGGAGGCAACCAATTATTCTCTCTCATCACTGATGTTTCTCTCTCTCTCTCCCTTCCTCTCTGAAATCAATGAAAATATATTTTTTTAAAAACACTGTATTTGTGACTAACTCAGAACCCTGTGCTTTATCTTCCAACCTAGTCTATCCATAAATAGTTCAGACAGCTCTTCTAGATATGATAGTGGCACAGCAAGGAGAATCCTTTTCCCCCTTTTCTCTTCTCAAGAAAGAATTAGTAGTATATGGTTTTCCCATACCATCATCAGAAACTTTCATTTACTTTTTCCATCCCAGAGAAACAGAAATGGGATTATGACTAGTTAATTGGTTAAAAGTTGCTCTTTGTTTATCAGCATTTGGTGGCAAGGAACTCATATTTAGCAGCCTATGTCCCTGTCAGTTACTTGACTTAATCCTTGTGACAACCTTCTGAGGTAGGAATCATTATCTCCATTTAACAGATGAGACAACAAAGTCTCAGAAAGATGAAGGCATTTGCCCAGGGCCACACAGCTAGTAAGTAGCATTGGGAGGATTCAAACCTATGTCTGACTCCAAAGCCCCATTCTCTTTCCATTACATGGTGCCAAATATTTTCAGCATGTGTACATGTGTATCTCTCAGGCCAAACACTATGCTGGGTGGCTGAGCCCTTGAGCAGTATGACCTTTGATAGCACACTATAAGCTCCTGGGAGGGGCCCTCTTCTCTCCCAGTGGGCCAAATGCCTTGCTCCTTCATTAGCAGCCTGGGAGTCAGGCTGGTCCATACACGGCTCTGGTTTCCCATCCCCAAATGCCAAGCTTCCATGCATCTTTAAAGTGGTGCCTTGATTCTCCTGTCACACTACTGGCTGAATGATGAACAAAGGTGGACCTGACATTGAAGAGCTCTTGGCTTCCTGCTGCTCTCTAATACAACCTCCCAATTCAGGCACTCCTATTCAGAATTTAAGACAATTCTACTAAGACAGAACTTTTGCACTGAATCTAAATAAATGCAAAATGCACTCTTGTGTGCCAACTTGTAAAATAAACCTTACACTTACAGAGAAATTTGGCCTCTCTAAAGCTCCTCTGCAGCCATTTGATTTTCCCAACAGGTCTGTGATATAGACATTTAGGGAAGTTGCAATATTCTGATTATCATTTTTATTATTACTCCTATTTTACAGATGAGAAAACCAAGGCCCCAATAGGCATGGCGACATGCCTATGGTAACCCCATGAGGGCTGAGAGTTAGTGTTCTACCTCTGAAATGGCCTTTAAATATCCCATGGGAGATCTCCTTTGTGAGCCCTACTGAAGACTGATTTACATGATGACAATTACTATGCTAATCACAAATCTCCGACAATTATTACTACCATCTTTTAAATGCTTACTGTGCTGGCCACTTTGCTACATGCTTTATTTCTAATGCAACATTTAATTGGGTATTCATAATCCTCTGAGGAATAGGTCCCATTATTACTCCCATTTTATAGATGAAAAAACTGAGGCTTAGAAGGCTTATATGACATACTCAAGACCATAAAGTTAGGAATTGATAGACCGTAGACACAAACCTAAGACTGTCTGATCCCAGAACCATGTTTTACTAGTCTGCAGTGCCTCTAAAGTTGAGTTCAATATTGGAAGCCACTAGGCACATATGGCTATTTAACTTTAAGTTAATTAAAATTAAATGAAAAGCCAGCTCCTGCCCTGGCTGGGTCACTTAATTGGTTGGAGCCTTGTCCCATACACCAAAAGGTTGTGGGTTCAATTCCCAGTCAAGGCACATACCCAGATTGCAGGTTAGATCCCCAGTTGGGGCATGTATGGGAGGCAACCAATCAATGTCTCTCTCTCTCTCTCTCTCTCTCTCTCTCTCTCTCTCTCTCTCTTCCTCCCTCCATCTCTAAAATCAAGAAACATACCCTTGAGTGAGGATAAAATAAAATGTTTTAAGCCAGCTCCTCAGTCACACTAGCCACATTGCAAGTGTTCAATAGCCACACATGGCTAAGTGACTCTTGTATTGAACAGCACAGATAGAGAACACCACAGAAACTTCCATCACCTCAAACTTCTATTGAATAGTGCTGATCTAAACACTTAAGGGTGGTCCTCCTCAGGCTTCTACTTTGGTAAAGTGTTATTAGTTTAAGGCAGAGTTTCTCAGTCTTGACACGATTGGGCTGGACAATTTTTTGTTGCAGAGGGCTCTTCCTGTGTATTGCAAGAAGAGCCTACATGTTGAGCAGCATCCCTGGCCTCTACCCACTAGATGTCAGTAGCACACTTCCCATCTAGTTTTGTGATATGTCAAAATGTCTGCAAACATTACCAAAAGTCCCACACCCCTGCTAAAAACCTCTGGGTTAAGTTTAGCTTATGTATTTGAAGTAATCAAACAGCAAATCTTTTCACTGCCTAAACTTGGTCTTCATTTCTTCCAGTGAATCATAGTTTACAGCAATTTACATTAAATGGGTGGTTTTAATACCTACTGAAGATTTCATGAAACAGCAAAAACCATTTAAAGCAGCAGAATGCCCTAACCGGTTTGGCTCAGCGGATAGAGCGTCGGCCTGTGGACTCAAGGGTCCCAGGTTGGATTCCGGTCAAGGGCATGTACCTTGGTTGCGGGCACATCCCCAGTAGGGGGCGTGCAAGAGGCAGCTGATCCATGTTTCTAACTCTCTATCCCTCTCCCCTCTTCTCTGTAAAAAATCAATAAAATATATTTTAAAAAAATAAAGCAGCAGAATGAACCCTGGCCAGTGTGACTCAGTTGGCTGGAGTGTCATCCCCTACACCCAAAGGCAACGGGCACATACTCAGGTTGCAGGTTCGACTGATGTTTCTCTCTCTCCCTTCCTCTCTCTAAAATCAACTTTTTTAAAAATGATAGTTTCACCCTAGTTGGTTTGGCTCAGTGGATAGATGGTCCCAGTTTTTATTCCAGTCAAGGGCACATGCCCAGGTTGTGGGCTCGATCCCCAGTAGAGGGTGTGCAGGAGGCAGCCAATCAATGATTTTCTCTCATCATTGATGTTTCTATCTCTCTTTCCCTCTCCCTTCCTCTCTGAAATCAATAAAAATATATATTTTTAAAGTAAAAAAATGATAGTTTCTGCAGTCAAAAAATAATTTAAAAAATAAAGCAAGATTAACCAAAGAACGTATATGCATATATGCATAGCCCATGGACACAGACAATAGTGTGTCTTTTTCCCATCATTAGTTCTTCCCTGGGGTGGGGAGGAAAGTGGAACCAGATGGAGAGGGGCAATAGGGAAAAGTGGGGGATTATTTGTAATACTCTCAACAATAAAGATAACATTTTTAAAAGCAAATGAAAAAAACAAGTAAATAAATAAAATAAAGCAGCAGAATGAGGCCCTGGCTAGGTAGCTCAGTTGGTTAGTGTTATCCCCATATGCCAAGTTTACAGGTGTGATCTCAGGTCAAGGTACATACAATAATCAACCAATGAGTGTATAAATAAGTAGAACAACAAATTGATGTTTCGCTCTCTCTCCTTTCCTCTCTGTAAAAAAATCAATTAAATGAAATTTAAAGCAGCAGAATGAGAGTGAAGATGCTAATGAAGATTACTCTAATATACTGTGCAATTAGCTGCCCAAATTTCCTATCCATTAACTATAACTATGAAATTGTGAAGGATTCAAATGAATTGGTTTATTGAATGTTAACATAGAAAATAAATTAATAAATGACAAGAGCAACCAAATTGCATACTACATTTTGGCTACTAATTTCTAGAAATAACAAACAACAAAAATTATGCTACTTCAGAAATTGGGAAAAGAATCCCAAAACTGCTAAAGTTGATCCAAAAGAAAAAGAGCTTTTAAAGGATTCAGGAGAAACTAGTGGAAACATTCCTATATAAAATGCTGAAATTTTGGTTACTGATGAAATCATATACCTTTCCACATTTTAATATATTCCCAAGGAAACTAAACATAAGGCACACTTTTTTCAAATGAAACTTGTCAACTACATCTTCAGAGAAACCTCCAAAAGATCTTAAAACCACTCCCCCTAAATGGATCTTTACAGAGTTAAATATTTTAACTATGTTATAGTCAACAGAGACAAACTTTTGGTAAACTGGTAAACATAGCAAATAGTTTATTCAAGAGCTTTCCCAACGGTGGGCCTTCCCAAATTTCTACCCTACCCAGTGCAAAAGGTGAGGCTGGGGACCTGGGTAGTGCTGCCCCCTAGTGGACACCTGCCACTCCATCCGCTCCCCTGCGCGTTCTAATGAAAGGGAACCTACTTCGAACAGATGCCACAGGGTGAATGCAGGTTAGCAAAATGCAATAACTAGTCTGGGCCCCTGGCCAGGGAACTGGAGTTAACAGCCTTTCTTCTAAAACTAAAAGGGGAAAAAACATGGAAGATGAGAAGAAGAAAAGGAAGCAAAGTGCAATAGGGATCTCTAATGACCACATTAAATGCTCTTAATTACAGTGAGGAGTGGAAGTTGGGTCTGAGCTAGTAGGTTGAGTAGATGCAGCTGCATATTTCTGGTGCTTTCTGCTAGCCTATATGTGCCTTCCATAACTGCAAGCTCACATAGGGTCAGGCTTCACGTTCATCATTGATCCCTGGGTACAGGTAGGTCTCAGGTTCAGAACAGGTTGCAGATAGGGTGATAAGACTGTCAGCTACTGGAAGGACCTGCAGCGTTGGAGATCCTCCGGCATCTGGGAACTAGGGTTTACCAGGGCCAAGAAAGAATGTATGGGCCCCTTGAGCACCAGCAACTGTAACTCATAAAAAGTCAGTATTTGTGGCCTCTAATCTCAAATAGCAGGCCACAATGATTTTTTTGGGGGGGTGCATCAGGGAAGATTTGCAACCAAGGGGATCAGGCTGACACATCATTAATTCTTTCCTGGTAAGGTGTCAGGTGCCTGTTGCAGAAGTGCTCAGCCTCACCTTCCTGAATCCTATTCTTAGAGTGGGAAAAACTGACTGCAGATGTGAAGGGCCCAGCAACATAGCAAGTTCCCGCAGATGACCACTAAGCATCAGAGTGACACAAAAGCATTCAGGTCCTATTGAAATGCATATTTTCAGGAGTAATCCATCCACACCCACTAACCTATCATCACAGGTCAGTGATAGGACCACAGGATGGCAATGTGTTAGCCTAGGGGAAGTCCATAGCTTAAGATGCCAAAGGCTTGAGAAGACAGGCTTGGAGAGAAGGGTCAGGTTCAGGCCCAGAACACCTGGAGTGGAAAGAGTGCTGAAATGGGAAAGGGGTTATAACAGGAGATTTTGAGGTGGCCAAAAGCAAAGTTGCCCTAGCTCACTATCTTGTCTTGAGCTGAATCCACGTCTGCAGCAGTCCCAGCCACAGTATTCTATGATGCAGGCTCTTGATCCTCTGCTCAGAGGATGATCTTTCCTCTATCTCAGATTGTACAGCTCTACACTGGAAGGCAGGGTACTTGAGATTCTAATCTTGGAATTATCATTGACTGTGTGACTTACAGAAAATCACTTAACATCTTTGGTGTCCAGTTTCACCACCCTTAAAATGAAGACATTTTCACCCATCCCACCATTACAGGATCTTGTCTGGTTAAGAAAGTTATTTTGCTTTTCCTTCATCTCCTCATATACTTGCACAAAATAGTATCACATAAATCAGGACTACTACTATTTTTTCCCTTCTACTGATGTCTATTCACTGAACCCATGATAATTCTCCTGTCACCTGCAGTCATTCTATGTCTATGAAAATAGTATAACTTAATCACTAGTTATCTTAACCAAGAGCTGTATCTACAATAATCAGTTTAGAATTTAAACACCAAAACTGGTACCCTAACAACTCACTTGATTAGAGCAAGGTACCAATGAGGCTAATAGAATAAAGTCAAGGATTTGTGTGGCTCTGAATACCACAAATGTTATTAGTACCCCCTTATCCATGGTTTTGCTTTTCTTTTTCCCTACCCTACTCTGAGAGAGAGAGAGAGAGAGAGAGAGAGAGAGAGAAACGTTGATGTGTGAGAGAAAAATTGATCAGTTGTTTTCCATAAGCACCCCGACTGGGCATTGAACCCGCAACCTAGGTATGTGCCCAGACCAGGATTTGAACTTCCAAACTTTTGGCGTACAGGACAATGCTCCAACCAACTGAGCCACCCAACCAAGGCCTGTGGTTTTGCTTTTTGTAGATTTACTTGTCCTCAATCAACTGTGGTCTGAAAATATTAAATGGAAAATTCCAGAAATAAACAATTTATAAGTTTTAAATTGCTCGCCATTCTCAGTACCATGATAAAACCTTGTGCTGTTCTGCTTTGTCCTACCTGGGAATCATCCCTTTGTCTGGTATACCCATGCTGCATACACAATCTGCCCATTAGTCACTCAGCCACCTTGGTTATCAGATTGACTGTCATGGTTGTGTTCAAATAACCCTTATTTTAATTAATAACGGTCCCTAAACAATCCACATTACTTTTAATACAGTATATTGTTGCAGTTGTTCTATTTTATTTTTTGTTATTAATTTCTTACTGGGCCCATTATAAATTAAACTTTATCATAGGTATGTATGCAAAGGGAAAAACCTAGGGTATATAGGATTCAGTACTATGCTAAGTTTCAGGCATCCACTGGGGTCTTAGGACATATCCCCTGTGGTTAAGGGGAGGAGACCCATTTCCACCACTGGTCAAACATCTCCAACTCATAATAATGTACATACCTATATGTAACATTTAGATTATAATTCTGATCTGGAGAGGAAACTGTGACCTTAGCCTGTGTTTCCACCCAAATTCAATTTCAAGGCTTACTGGGTTTCCTTAAAAGGGTACAACCCTCCTGATTTGGCTACACTGCGATCCTAGGAATCCCTCTTTGGGCTTGTATGGGGAGCAATGAATATCTGAGCAGTAAGATTTCCTTTCAGGTCTTCCTCTCCCACTACCTCCTGGAGCCCTGGAGAAAGCTCAGAGAAGAGGACCTAACACCACATCAAATAACGAGACTGCACATTGTATAGCTCGGAACACACTTATAAAATTAAGACAACTCAAAAAATTTAAGGTGATTTTCTCCACTCGTTCAAATTCTACTCCCTCTTTTCATCTCTCTCTCTCCCCCTTGCTCTCCTCTCTCCCATTTCTTGCCCTCAGTGCCCCCAACCCTTTATATCTTTACTTTCAGTCACACTGGATGCTGACTGGTGCAATAACAAAGTGTTTCGGTGTAACTGAAACACGTCATTTAACTGAATTATTGCTGAGAACGTTGTTTTAATACTGTTACTAGTCAATGAAATTAGCTTTGTGAAATCCAGATTTGTGGGATACTTTAAGACGACATGCACTAGGAACCTATATCTTTGCCCCAGTCTCTTTTCCCTAACCCATCTGGTTAGATAAACATCTTCCTCCTCTGTGCACCTCTCCCTTCTCAGACCCTTGAGTCATTCCTTACACACTCAGGGAAGATCAAAGGGGTATCACAAAGTACCCTTCCACCAAGAGGTCGGACAACACCATGCACAGGAAAGGAAACCCCTGGAATAACTGGGTATTTTCCTGTCAGCCACTGAGCCTCAGCTAAATTTTGCCTTTGGTGCCTCTCTCCTTGCTTTGGCAAATAAATTAATCAACAACCGCAATAACTTTGGGAAGACGCCCCGCCTGTCCCATCTGCCCAGCCAGGTCCCTCTTTTGCTGGGACACAGGTGAGCCAGGTAGGGCCAGGGGCGGCGGGAAGGAGAAAGCCTGAAAGTCAGGAACCGCGTGGCGTCCAGCCGCCCCGCAAGGCTTCCTTGGCCACTGAGTTCTGGAAGCCCGCGCCCCGCTGCTTTCCCACGCATATGCACACCTGTACCAGCCCTCCTGGAGCGTCCCGGCTCCAACCCGCGGTGCGAAGACAGGATCCCCTCCATGCCTGCCACCCAGCCCTGGGTGGCTCCCAGCTGCCCCTCTTGCCAGCTAGCGCCCCGCTTGGACAGGTAGAGGCCAACGCACCCACCGACCGCGCTCTGCCACCCTCCACTCCGCGGAGTCCGGTTGGAGCCCTCACAGCACCCACCACTTACTCTGGAATCTTCAGACACCCATAGAACCCAGCCATGGTGCTTCCGACGGAGTCAGCGGCTCGCCAGGAGCCTGGCCTGCTGGGGTTTATAGGAAACGGCACTGTCGGAGAACCGATGGGGATGCCACACTCGAGGAGCTCTGAACGCCCAGCGCTCACACGCACGCAGCTCCAAACCAGCCGGCCGAAGCAACAAGCCAGATGAAGTTTCTTTTCCAAGGCCTCTCTCTGTCTTCTGAACTAGGTCCAAAGAGGGCTGGGCTTGTTCCTTACATGGTTAGAACAGTTAACTCCCCTTTTCCCCCTGCCTCCAACTTCCCGCGACCACAGTATCCTCAGTGCAAAATACCAGATGCTCTTTCTTAGGATCTCTGTATCCCTGCAGGCTAACGAATGTGAGGAGGAGTTTGGAGGGGACAAGCCCAAAAGAGTTAGTGGAGACTGTTATCCAAGCAAAGAGGGACACTCCACAGCTTTGGGAAGCAAATGTAAATTAGTCGCTTTCAGGCATTTTTTATTCTGCAGGCTTGGGGGGGGGGGCGGGGGGAGGGACAAAGGGGGTGGGGGGGAGGGAAAGCCCGAAAGGGAATTTAAATAGCTAGGCTGCAGGCATTCCCACCTCAATCTGAGCACTATTTTTGACCCGTGTAAATTGTTTTGTTTAATCCAAGGAAAACAATTTACTTCCTAAGCAAGTTTAGGGAAAAATAAAATAAAAACCACCAAGAATGTCAAAGCTGTGAATAAAATTTGAATTCCCTTAAGATGGAAGTCCCCATCAATGATCATGTATATCAGTTATAACATCACTTACATTGCATGGATTCAAAGATAGTTGATCACATTGTGCCTGCAGAAAATTGAAAGAACAGGAGGGAACAAAATGTGACCTGATGTTGGCTGCCTGGAAGATCCAATAGGGCATCTTTCCCAGCCACAGTCCCTGCCCTAGCATCTGAGACACAGAGATTTGCAACATTGTGATTTTTTAAGTGATTAGTAAGAATGTGAACAGCAAGGCAAATGCAGATGCAGGTTTGGGGCTCTTTTTAATTACTGAGAGAAATCAAGGGTTTAAAAAGCTCAAGATTTCTCCAGGGAAGGCAGGGGGTAGGGGGCAGTCATTAAATACCTCAGGACTGGACTTGATCCGAGGGCCTAAGTCTTGCTTCCTTGAATAAAAAGGAAAAAAGCCAGGTTGGGGCCTCTTCCGGGAGGGGGAGGGGGTGGTCTGTAGCAGAGGGCCTGCTTTCCTTCTTTAGTGGGCAATAGGCAACAAATACCTTGTTTCTGGAATTTCATTGGATGAGTAGGCCAAGGACTAGGTTTATATTGTAGATACTGAATCCTGACCTGTGGCTAAAATTTCTAGCTAGAATGTATGGTTATTTCTCTATTCATATGTGGCTTACGCATTTAGTGTGTTTTTGCAATTATATTTTAATCAAAGAATAATTTCTGGGGTGCCTACCCCAGAGGGTGGTTAGAAAAGACCAATTTTTAATTGATTTTATATTATTATTATTATTATTATTATTATTATTATTTGGTTTCTATAGCCCTAAAGATTTTTAATACAGAATTTAGAATAAAATCACAAATAGATTATCACAAACAGCATTCAACTTTTCTTAATCAAATTAACCATTTCCATTAAAATCCAGAACCTTCTGCAGGACCTGCCAATTCCTCAGTCCTTTTGTCAACCAAAAAAAAAAAAAAAGAGCATTTCTTGGGAAGTCGGGATTTATGAAGAACATCCAGGTCTGGGGCTTTTTTTTTTTTTCACCATATACCTTAAAATTTTGTTTCTTTATCCCAATATCATTTAAAACCAGAAATTTGAATTACATGGCTAACAATTTTAGCTAATCAACTCTTCAGTGCTGATCCTAGGAAACAACCTTCAATGAATCTTTGGATAATGGAACAAGACAATGTTCAGCCATTGATATGAGTGGTGTAAGTCGTCAACACCTTTCATGTTCAAGCCACAAGTTGTGAAGTTGGGAAGGGGTGCAGTCTACTGTCCTGCATTATCAAAATTTGTAATATTTTCAGTGCTACTAGATTGCACGTTGTCTGCAAGGTTATGCGCATGCTCAAGAAACAAATCTTTCAGTACACTTAATTCCTTAGTCAACAATTTAATTTTTGCTTCCAACAATTCATTCTCTTCTTTAAGCTGATTCACTCTCTGCAGGGTATCCTGGGCTTTCTGCTTGCTTTTCAACTGGCTCTTTTTCTCAGCCATGTTGTTCCTCTCTCTGCGTTGAGTATACACATCACTGTTTCCATTTATGGGTGAACTCTTTTTGCTTTGCTTGCTTGGAGGCACAGCCTTACCACCTCCCATAGGGCCAGCGGGCACCAGCTGAGGAACCTGCTGTTAGCTGCTGGCATGAGCTGAAGTATGAATAACACTTATTCCGTTCACTCCTGGAGTACCATTCTGCTGCGATATCTTGCTCATTTGGGCACTCTCTCTTGCCAACATAGAACGGGTAGAAATGAGGGCATGGCAATCAATGGTTTCCACTCTACATGGCCAAGAAATCTTCACATGTACCTGGTGTGACTCAGTGGTTGAGCGTCAATCTATGAACCAGGAGGTCATGGTTCAATTCCAAGTCAGGGTATATGCCTGGGTTGCAGGCCCAATCCCCAGTAAGGGGTGTGTAGGAGACAGACGATCAATGATTCTCTCTCATCATTGATGTTTCTATGTCTCTCTCCATCTCTCCAGCTCTTTTCATCTCCACTCTGAGCAGCCCCAGCCCCAGCCATCAGGCCTGACCCAACCCAGGCCTGACAAGGAGCTTAATTGATTTTAAAGAGAGAGGAAAGGAGAGGGAAAGGGGGAAGGGGAGGAATGGAGGGAGGGAGAGAGAGAGAGAGAGAGAGAGAGAGAGAGAGAATCTATGTGAGAGAAAACAGTGATCAGTTGCCTTCCATATGACCTTACAAGGGATGGAATCCACAACCTGGGTATGTGCCCTGACTGGGAACCAAACCTATGACTTCCCATGTACAACAATGCTCCAATCGACTGAGCCACACAGAACAGGACAGGAAAGACCAATTTTAATATTGGCCAGAGAAGAAATTAATTAGGAAGGCAAATCTTCCACCCAAATAGAACACACATGGAATTTTGTTTTTTAATTATTCATGCTTTGTGCTTATTTGGCCTACTCCTTTATTTCATTGCTCTGAATAATCTGCAGTAGAAGTTCCACAGAAAATCTACCATTCAATTCCCAGACTATACTGATGGCTCCTTCTCCTGAACTCTCATAGCACTTGTGGTCAGGGCTCTGAAGTCAGAGCTGAGTTCAAATCCTGGTTCTGCCTAAATTTAAGAGGTGTGATAACTGCATTAGGATTTTGTGGGAAAATGTCTTTGTTCTTGCAATATACATGCTGAAGTATTTAGAGGTGAAGTATAATGATGTCTGCAAGTTTTGCTCAAATAGGTCAGAAAAATGAGAGAGAGAACAATAAAACTTGTGGTAGAATGTTAACATTTGGTGACTCTAGGTGAAGCCTATATGGATCTTCATTGTACTATTATTTCTTTTTTTTTCTTTTTAATCCTAACCCAAGGATATTTTTCCATTGATTTTTTTTAGAGAGAGTGGAATGTAGAGGGAGAGACAGAGAGAGAAACATCAATGTAAGGATACACATTGATTAGTTGCCTCCCACGCACGCCCCAACCAGAGCCAGGGATCTAGCCTGCAACTGAGGTACCTGTCCTTCACTGGAATTGTAACTGGGACCCTTTAGTCCACAGGCGCTCTATTCACTGATAGGGCAATTCTTTCTTTTTTGAAAAATTTTTATTGATTGATTTTAGAGAGAGGAAGAGAGGGGAGAGGAAAACATTGATGTGTTGTTCCACTTATTTATGCATTCATTGGTTGATTTTTGTATGTCCCCTGACCTGGGATTGAACCCAAAACCTTGGCATATCTAGGTGATGCTCTAACCAATTGAGCTAACTGATCAGGGCTATACTATTCTTTTAACCTTCCTGTAGTTTTGTAGTGTTTTCAAAATTAAAAGTTGGAAATAAAATCTTAGCTCCATCTGCCTTATCAACTATGCAGTAGTAAATTATTTACTCCTTGCAAATCTGAGTTCCTTTGTCTCTAAAATGGAGATATTAATAGATCCGATCCCCACAGGGTTGTTATGAGGATTTAAATGAGATAATAAACGTAATGCTCTTAAGCATGTTTCCTGTCCCTTAGGAATGCCTCATTAACTGATAAGAATTACTATTATCATACCATTGTTATTTAATATTTGATTACTTACTGTCTTATATTGTTCTCAAGGTGTTTCAAATGCAAATATCCTGTCTCCTTAACTTGGACTTTAAGCTTTTAGAGGACAAGACACATTTCTTACATTTTTCTTTTACCTACTATAATATCTGGCACAACACCTTGTAATTCACAGATAGTGAATAGAATACCTTGTCGAGTTGACTTTGAGGTTACTATTCTGTGGGATCTTTGGTTATAGCATAGACTTGAAAATTATCATGTGACCAAAGGCCATTCATTATTTATTAAAGACCAATCGAAGATAATGTTAGCATAGCCTGGTGGGAGCTGGGTAAGAAGATAGAACTATAAAACATTTATTTAAGGAATAGATTTTTTTACTTCTTAAAATTGAAGGTAGATTCCTTCATGCACAACCAGACTTTTGGGGGAAAGTGTCTACCTTTTATAAATGCCAAGAGGGCATACATTTCATTGCTTGGCTTCCAGGATAGGGATGACTTCTACTAAGCAATTTGGGCATTCCTTAGATGCCAGGACAATAAGGCAGATTTTTAGGGTTGCAGGGCACAGCTGCCCCTCCCAATGAAAGGGAGAGTGCAAACACTGCAAGTGATCCCCACTTCTTGAATAAATGCCTCTGTTGCTTTAGAAGGGAGTCCAATCTTCCTGACTCTAATTTATGATTCCAGTGAGTCTAAAACATGCAGGGTAGAACCAGGCCAAGTAGCTCAGTTAGTTAGAGCCTTGGCAATCTCCAGGATTTAGAGTTCAATATTTCCCCTTCCCCAGTCAGGACACATACAAGAATCAACCAATAAATGCATAAGTGGAATAACAAAAAATAATGTTTCTCTCTCCTTTCCTTCCTCTCTCTCAAATAAATAAATAAATAATATTTAAATTAAAAAATAAAACATTGAAGGTAAATTCGAATAAACCTTCAGAACTGACTCAAAAACCTTGCCAAGATTTTTAAACACATGGCTCTTGAAAAAAATTCCTCTAATCACTAGAGCCTGAAATGGAGAATGGTAAAACTCTAGAGCAGATGCAAGCCATTCCAGAAGGTTCCTCTCAATCCCTGTCTCTCCTCCCTTTCCTTTTGGCTTCTGTCTCCCTCCTTCCTTTTTCCCTCTCCCCTCTGTCTACCTCCTGAGGCTCACTGAACCAATTCCCACTAAAGTCCGGCAAAGAAACGGTGGGTTTAGGGGTTAGGAATGAGAGAGACAAAGCAGTTTAGTGTCTAAATCCGTGTGACCCTGCTGATCACAGCATCCCAAATGGAGCGACATCTCACAAATCCTAGGAAGATTACCTAGAAAGCTGAGTTATGGCTTCTATGGGGCCATTCATCCAGACATCTCAGAGAGCCTTCAGAATATCTGCCCTCATAACACCCTAGGGAGTCTGGGGGCAAGTGAGATTCAGAAATTAAAGACCAACAGGGCCAGAACCATCTCTAAGGGAGCTGGACCTGAAAACTACACACAATGGCGCAGGGACCTTTCCCAGCCCCAACATTTGTAAACAGGTCAGGTCTGATGCAAATTAACATTAAGGTAGGAATGGGGAAGAGAAAGCCAATAAGATACTAAAGTGGGGGCTGGGGAGGGGGAGGAGAGGGTGCCTCCCTGGGATTGGAAGGTTGAAAAGGAGGAATGCTTACATAATGATGCTTACAAAGGCATTTACTTGCTAATGGTAGTGCTCATCCTGAGGATTTTTTCCTTCAAATCCTCTTTCCACTCCTCCTCCTCCACCGGGCAGTCTTCAGCGCCATTGAGAATCGCCTGCTGAATGGACACCTTGGATTAGGGGAGGGAAGAAACAGCAGGAAACTCACCATCACTTGCCACACTGCATGCTGGTGCTTGTGCTTGTGGTGGAGGAAAGCAACCAGATTTGGAAGAAATCTGTCTTATATAGAATGTTTAGAATGTAGTTTTATTACTCTCAGGCTATATATCCAATAACACAAACTTGGCTCCAGGTGTGGTCCTAGGGGACCCGCCTGACTGAACAGAGATGAGAAGAGTTTATAAATCGACATTCTGAAATGCTTCTAAATGCACACCCATCCATCCTCCTGCTAAATTTGCCCTTGTTTCAGGTGTTCCCTTTCCTGAGTAGAAACTGGAGCTCAGATGGGGTCAATGATGTTGAGAGCAAAGGTGCAAGGATGTGGAAGATCCTTGCCAGTTTCTTGCTGATGCATTCATTTCCTTTCCCCTGACGGCGTGAAAACTCCAAAACTGATTCCCTTTGCTCCCTCCCTCCCCCAGCTTCCTGGCCCTCAAGGTCCTCAGGATGGAACAGTTCTCAGGAAGGAGGAGAAATCCAATTTTCTTTTCCCTCACCTCCAGTCATGGCCAAAATAATTATCTCCAACCTGAAAACCACCAGGAAAGAGAAAGCACACACATTTATTACTCACACTTCACTTAGCCCAGACCTTAGAGGTGTGAGGCAGCTGGGGCCCCACAGCTGCCATCTCCGGGGTGAGAAACCCTGCCAAACTGCACTTCCCCTACAGGTAGCACTGTCCATAGACTCCATGCCCCTCTTCACACAACCATCAACCCAGAGAGCAAAGGCCTAGTCAGGGATGCCACCTTCAATGAAGAAGGGAGATTTGCTTGATACAGTAAATGGGGTTTTTACCACCATGACAAGCAGAAAACTGTTCTGGCTTCCATGTCCAGGCAGCTGAGAGGGAAGTGACCCCCTGGGCCTGGAATCAGTGATTCACACTGGCCTACCCAAACAGCCTCCTGCTGTCATTTTATTTCCTTCATTACTTAACATCCTGGAGAAGGAGTTCCTAGTTCTTCCTCTTAGGCCACTGGCATCCTGAGTTGAATGGCTGGTCAGTGGGACAAGTAAAGGCATGTAGCCAGGGCAGCTGGCCTCCAAGAACTCCCAAAAAAAGAAAGAAAGAAAAAAGGGGTTGAAAAAAATCTAACCTCACACAAACTTATAAAATGACTATACATAAAAGCCCTTCTCTACTCTTCATCCCCAATAAGTCCATACTCTACTTCTTGGGTTCCGTCCAGGAAACAGAAAGTTGTATGCATAAAAATACTTTTTGCTTCTTTTTACTTACGAAAACAACAACAACAAAAACCACCACCAACAACAAACCAACCAAACAAAAAAACACAGATCATACTCTACACAGCTTTTTCATTTGCTTTTGTTCTACCTAATAAGCTTATCTTGGCACTCTCTGTCTCCCAAGCCAGGAAGGTGTCTCTCATTTTTTGATAACTGCAAATCAACAGACTCTCAAATGATCCTTGGGAATAAAAATTTGAGGACTGCCCTAGCCGGTTTGGCTCGGTGGATAGTCAGTCGGCCTGCGGACTGAAGGGTCCCAGGTTCAATTCTTGTCAAGGGCACATGCCAGGGTTGCGGGCTTGGTCCCCTGGGGGCATGCAGGAGGCAGCCAGTCAATGATTCTCTCTTATCATTGATCTCTCTCTCTCTCTCTCTCTCTCTCTCTCTCTCTCTCTCCCCCTTTCCCTCTGAAATCGATAAAAATATTTTTTTGAAAAATTGAGAACTGCTACACTGCTCTCTCTCTCATACTTACCCCAAAGTCTCTGTCCTGTTTCCTCAGAACCTCAGAGCCTTGCTGTGTGCCAGCTGACAATAATTGATAGTAGTTATCACACCAACAGATTAACATGCTGCTTGTCTCAAGTCACAAAGAGCATAGGCCTGCTAAGAGGGTCCCAAAGAATGGTATTAGAGGTAGGAGGTTCAGGTATCATGGCAGGGCCAATGCCGATTCTATTTAAGTTGAGGTGGAATGAGGAAAGAATATAGATGTTCAGGCCACCTCCTATATGCCATCTATTTGCTGAATTTAACTGCTCTGGTGAATTACTACTGGTCTCAAGATGACTTAGCTTTTACTCCTCAATACTGGCCCAAACAAGGGCCCAAGAGAAGGGAATAAACAGAGGAAAAGAAAGGTCTTTCTTTTTTAATTAATTTTTTTTTATTTTGAGGTGTGGCTCAGCGGTTGAACATTGACCTATGAACCAAGAGGTCATGGTTCAATTCCCAGTCATGGCACATGCCCAGGTTGTGGTCTCAATCCCTGGTGTGGGGCATGCAGGAGGCAGCCAATCAATGATTCTCTCTTGTCATTAATATTTCTATCTCGCTCTTCCTCTCTCTGAAATCAATAAAAATATATTTATTTATTTTTATTTTGAGCTAGATTTACATGCAGTTGCAAGAAATAATACAGAAAGATCTCACGTACTCTTTACCCCATTTCTCCCAATGGTAACAGCTTGCAAAACTATAGCACACTATCACAACCTGGGGATTGACATTAATACAATCAGAGAACTTTTCCATCTCTACAAGTACCCTTCATGTTGTCCTTTTATAGCCACCACTACATCCCTCCCACCCCAATCCCTCCTCAACCCCTGGCAACAACTAATTTCTTCTCCATTTCTACATGCTATTTCATTTCAAGAATGCTATTAAAATAAAACCATACAGAATTGCTACAGCCACTATGGAAAACAGTATAGAGGTTCCCCCCCCCAAAAAAAATAAAAATAGAACTACCATATGGAAACAACCTAAGTGTCCATCAACAGACGAATGGATAAATAAAATCTCACACACACACACACACACACACACACACACACACGAATGTTATTCAGCCATAAAAAGAAGGAAAACCTCCCATTTGTGACAACATGGATGGACCTTCTTGGGGGCATTATGTCAAGTGAAATGTGTCAGATAAAGACAAATACTGCCTGACCCCAATTATATATGGAATCTAAAAAAGCCAAACTCATGGAAACAGAGACTAGAATAATGGTTGTCAGGGGATGGGAGTTATGGGAAATGGGGAGATTTTAGTCAAAGGGTAAAGGCTTCCAGTTATAAGATGAATAAGTTCTGGGATCTAATGTACAGCATGATGACTGTAGTTAACAACACTGTATTATATACTTGAAAGTTGTTGAGAGAGTAAATCTTAAATGTTTTCACCATAAAAAAGGCAATTATGTCACATGATGGAAGTGCTAACTAACTTTATTCTGATAATCATTTTGTAATATATACATGTATAAATCATTACATTGTACACTGTAAACTTACACAATGTTATGTATCAATTATATCTCAATAAAGCTGGAAAAACTGATACAGTAGGACTTTTGGTTTCTAGTTCCATAGGTAAAGAGTTTAGATGTCACCACTCTGTCCTAACAATAAGTAAAAAGCTGAACAAACTGAAAAATCAACAACTCTTCTTGGATCCACAAAAGGGAAAGACTCAGGGAAAACTGCTGCCCCTAAGATTGGAAAGACAGTCAAGCAAATACAGGGAGCTTCCCAAAGTGGCTTCCCAAAGCCAAGAGTCACAAGCAGAAACTGCGGCAGAAGCCAGTGTCAGGGTAGGAAAACCTGAATTATAACTGATGAATTAGTGAATGTTCAGTGTGGACAATTCTGAGATTTAAAAACTAGCTAGGCTAAAGTAAAAAAGGGTATAAAATATTAATATCAGAAATGAAAGAAGGGACATCACTATCAATCCTATGAACATTAAAAGGATAAATAAAGAATACTATGGAACAACTTTAAGCCCACAAATTTGATAACCTAAATGAAATGGGCCAATTCCTTGAAATACACAATTTGCCAAATTCACACAAGAAGAAATAAGCAATCTAAACAGGCCTATATCTCTTACACAAATCAATTATTAAAATTACTTATTATATAAATTACTTAAAATTACTTATTTGGAAGTAATAACCCTCCAAAACAGAAAGCACTAGGCCCAGGTGGGTTCACTGGTGAATTCTACCAAACATGTGAGAAAGAAAATATGCCAGTTTTCAATAATCTCTTTCAGAGGATGGAAGCAGAGGGACTACTTTCTAACTCAATCTTTGAGGCCAGCATTACCCCTAATACCAAAACCAGACAAAGAAATTGCAAAAAAAAACTACAGCTCTGCCAAGGTAGCTCAGTTGGTTAGAGCATTGTCCTGATACACCAAGGTTGCCAGTTCAAACTCTGGTCAGGACACATACAAGAAGTAACGAATGAATGCATAAATAAGTAGAACAACAAACCAATGTCTCTCTCCTCTCTCTCTCTCTCTCAAAAATCAATAAATAAAAAAGAAAACTACAGACCAATATCTCTCATGAACAAAGACACAGAATTTCTTAACAAAAATATTATCAAATCAAATCCAATAATATCCTATCGAATAATAGACAAACATGGTAATTAACCATACCTCCGACATGCTTCCCATTGGCTAATCAGGGCGATATGCAAATTAACTGCCAACCAAGATGACGGCCGGCAGCCAGGCAGCTGAAGCGAACAGGAGGCTTGCTTGCTCCAGTGAAGGAGGAAGCCAAGGTTCCCCACCTGCCACCACCCAGCTCTGAGCTGCACTCTAAGCAACTATGTTGCAATTATAGAAGCTAAACAATCCCCAGAAACCTGCTTTCAGCCAGCCGGGCCTCAGAGCTGGAGTTGCAACAGTGTTTCAATTATAGAAGCTAAACAAAGCCCAGATACCTGCTTTCAGCAGCCGAGGTCTCAGAGCTGGAGCTGAGCCTCAAAGCTAAAGCCGGTTCTCAGCTACAGTGACAGCCATAGAAGGTAAATAAATCCCAGAATAAAAGAAAAAAGAAAAAAAGGAGAGGTTGGGAGCTTCAGTCACCCGCCAGCCTGAAAACGGCCCTCAGCCCCTCACCCAGACTGGCCAGGCACCCCAGTGGGGACCCCTACCCTGAATGGGGTGTGACCAGCTGCAAACAGCCATCATCCCCTCATCCAGGCTGGCCAGGCACCCAAGCGGGACCCCCACCCTGATCCGGGACACCCTTCAGGGCAAACCAGCAGGCCCCCACCCGTGCACCAGGCCTCTATCCTATATAGTAACAGGGTAATATGCAAACTGACCCTAACAGCAGAAGGACTGGGAATGACTGGTCACTATGACACACACTGACCACCAGGGGACAGATGCTCAATGCAGGAGCTGCCCTCTGGTGGTCAGGGCGCTCTCACATGGGAGGAGCTCTGCTCAGCCACAAGCCAGGCTGATGGCTGCCAGTACAGCGGTGGTGGTGGAAGCTTCTCCTGCCTCCTCAGCAGTGCTAAGGATGTCTGGCTGCAGTTTAGGCCTGCTCCCCGCTGGCAAGTGGACATCCCCCGAGGACTGCCGGGCTGCCAGAAGGATGTCTGATTGCCATCTTAGGCCCAATCCCCGGGGGAGCGGACCTAAGCCAGCAGGTGGTCATTCCCTGAGGGGTCCCAGACTGCAAGAGGGCACAGGCCGGGCTGAGGGACCCCCCCCTCCCCCTGAGTGCACAAATTTTTGTGCATCGGGCCTCTAGTATAAAAATAATTATCTACACTAATAATATACAAATATGTAAATTAACCATACCTCTGTGACACCTCACAGCCAATCAGGAGGAAATATGCAAATTAGTGGGACAAAGATGGCGGAGGCCACAGAGCCAGCTGGAGCAGGCAGGAGGCTTGGGTCGCCCCTGGCAATGGAGAAAGCCAAGCTTCCCACCTGCCTGGGCTGGCCACTGAAGGAGGGGCCTGTGGGCAGCGGCCACGGAGCCAGTCTGAGTGTGCTGGAGGCTTGGATCGCCCAGGCCAGCCACCGAGGGAGGAGCCTACAAGCGGCCCTCAGCCCCTCAACCAGGATCGCCAGGCACCCCAGTGGGACCCCCACCCTGAAGGGGGTGTGGCCAGCCTGAAAATGGCCCTCAGCCCCTTACCCAGGCTGGCCATGCCCACAGGGATTGGGCCTAAACCTGCAGTCGGACATCCCCTGAGGGGTCCCAAATTGGAGAGGGTGCAGGCTGGGCTGAGGGACAACCACATACCCCCCGTGCACGAATCTCATGCACCGAGCCACTAGTATATCATGACCATATGAGATTTATTCCAGGTATGCAGGGCTAGTTCATTCAAAAATCATTAATGACCTAGCCAGTATGGCTCAGTTGGTTGGGTGTTATCTCGTGCACAAGACAGTTGTTGGTTCTGTTCCAGGTCAGGACACATGCCCCATTATGGGTTCGACCCCTGGTGTGGGGTGTGTAGGAGGCAGCCAATCCATGTTGGAAGCAGCTTACCAATGTTGCACTCTCACATGAATGTTTCTCTCTCTTCCTTTCTTTCTAGAAGTCAATAAACTATTCTTTTAAAAAATCAAATAATGTTATCCATCATATCAGCAGACTAAAACAGAAAAATCATGTGATCATATCAGCAGATGCAGAAAAGTCACCTGACAAAATCTAACACCCATTCATGATAAAAACTCTCAATAAACTAGGAATAGAACTTCCTCAACTTAATTTTTTAAAAAACACACACAAAAAAGCCCGGCCAGTGTGTCTCAGTGGTTGAGCATCAACCTATGAACCAGAAGGTCATGGTTCGATTCCAGTCAGGGCACATGCCTGGTTTACGGGTTCAATCCCCAGTGTGGGGCGTGCAGGAGGCAGCCAATCAATGATTATCTCTCATCATTGATTCTTCTCTCTCTCCCTCTCCCTTCCTCTCTGAAATCAATAAACATATATTTAAAAAATACAAAAAAGCTACAGCTAACATATTTGTTAAGAAATTCGAAGCTTTCCCACTAAGATCAGGAATAAGTCAAGGATGCCCCCTCTCACCAGCTCTTTTCAACTTCATACTGGAAATACTAGCGAATGCAATAAGACCCCCCAAAAAAGGGATAAAAGGTATACAGATTGAATCTCTGGCCTTAAAACCCTTAAGAGGAAGACCCAGTGGGCTCCCCCCACCCCAGCACACCTGTGCCTTTTCCTTTCCCTTACTCTCTCCCCCCTCCACTCACCAGGCACTTTATCCTTTAAAAAAAAAAAAGGTACACAGATTGAAAAGAAAGAAACAAAACTACCCTTATTTGCAAATGACATAAGTGTCTATGTCGAACATCTGAAAGAACTGATAAAAAAGACTACTAGAACTAATAAGTGATTATAGCAAGGTTGCAGGATACAAGGTTAATTACATATGTCAATCAATTTCTTTTTTTTTCCTTTTATAACT
>NW_005871050.1:17634454-17638391 GCF_000147115.1 Myotis lucifugus | reverse complement strand
TTACCCCCCCCCCACTGTTCTCATCCATAGGGTACGATTTTTGTCCAGTCTCTTCCCGCACCCCCACACCCCCTTCCCCCCCGAGAATAGTCAGTCCACTCCCTTTCTATAGCCCTGATTCTATTATATTCACCAGTTTATTCTGTTCCTCAGATTATTTATTCACTTGATTTTTAGATTCACTTGTTGATAGATGTGTATTTGTTGTTCATAATTTGTATCTTTACCTTTTTCTTCTTCTTCCTCTTCTTAAAGGATACCTTTCAGCATTTCATATAATACTGGTTTGGTGGTGATGAACTCCTTTAGCTTTTATCTGAGAAGCTCTTTATCTGACCTTCAATTCTGAATGATAGCTTTGCTGGGTAAAGTAATCTTGGTTGTAGGTTCTTGCTATTCATCACTTTGAATATTTCTTGCCACTCCCTTCTGGCCTGCATAGTTTCTGTTGAGAAATCAGCTGACAGTTGTATGGGTACTCCCTTGTAGGTAACTGACTGTTTTTCTCTTGCTGCTTTTAAGATTCTCTCTTTGTCTTTTGCCTTTGGCATTTTAATTATGATGTGTCTTGGTGTGGTCCAGTTTGGATTCCTCTTATTTGGGGTTCTCTTCGCTTCCTGGATTTGTAAGTCTATTTCTTTCACCAGGTAGGGGGAGTTTTCTGTCATTATTTCTTCAAATAGGTTTTCAGTATCTTGCTCTCTCTCTTCTTCTGGCGCCCCCATAATTCAGATGTTGGTACGTTTGAAGTTGTCCCAGAGGCTCCTTACACTATCTTCATATTTTTGGATTCTTTTTTCTTTTTGTTTTTCTGGTTGGGTGTTTTTTGCTTCTTTGTATTTCATATCTTTGATTTGATTCTTGTGATCCTCTAGTCTGCTGTTGGAACTCTGTATAATATTCTTTATTTCAGTCAGTGTATGCTTAATTGCTAGTTGGTCCTTTTTCATAACCTCAAGGGTCTCACTAGATTTCTTGAGGGTCTCACTAAATTTATCAGCGGTTTCTAGAAAATTCTTGAGAAACCTCATAAGTGTGGTTTTGAACTCTATATCCAGTCGTTTGCTTTCCTCCATTTCTGTCATTTGTGACCTGTTTCTTTGTCTCCGCATTTTGGCTGCTTCCCTGTGTTGATAGAGTGGCTTTGTGTGCTAGGTGTCCTATAGGGCCCAGTGGTTCAGCCTCCCCAATTACCTGAGGTGGACACTCTCGGTGCACCCCTTGGTGGGCTTTGTGCACAGTCTTGTTGTAGTTAAGCCTTGATTGTTGTAGGTATCACTGGGAGGAATTGACCTCCAGGCCAATTGGCTGTGAGAATCAGCTGTGTCTACAGTGGGAGAACTTCTGTGCTGGAGACACCCTTCTGGGGCAAGACTTGCTTCAGTGGGGCTTTGGTGCTCACTGAGTCTGCCCCCTGAGTGTGTCCCTTATGGATCTGAGGAGTTGTAATCTGGCTGGTCCCACTCTGACCACTGGGAACACTGGCTCTTGGATCTCTAAGGAGGTGCTAATTTAGCCTCTGCCTGAGGCTACCCAGCAGGAGCTATGGAGAGTTTGCAGATTCCTCTTTGTTTGGAGTTTGGAGGTGCCCAGATGAGGCCCAGCTGTGAAGCAATGCAAGCTTCTGTGGGGCCTTGGGCCTTCTTTTGGAAGTTCTGGGTCTCTCTGACCCAGCTGCAGTTTGTTAGGTAATTTTCAGATTGCAAAGGGCCAGGCCTTTCATATGCAAAAGCCTCTGTGCACAGCTTGGGTGGGGCGGGGTCTCAGGGGATCAACAGGGCGGAGCAAGCAGCTATGGCTGCTCCTCAGTCCTACCCTAAGAGGCCCCGCGTCTCAGTGTCCCGGAAATCACTGCACGTACCTCTGAGAGAAAGCCGCCCTCAAGTTCCGCCTGATGCCAGACAGTCCAGTTTCTCCCCGTATGAGTCTGGGTCCCCAGAGACTCGCCCGGAACTGGAGATCAGAGCAGTCGGGAGCTTGAGACTCTCTCCCGATTGAAAAAAACAACCGTGTCCTCAGTTGCCAGCCCTTTCCACATGCGCCTCAGTACCTCTGCACTTTACTTCCGCACCTCCTCTGAGTCTCAGTGTGCTTTTCTCTTTCCTTCTAGTTGTAGAATTTCCACTCAGCCAGCCTTCCTGTGGTTCTGGATGATGTCCGTTTTGTCTTTTAGTTGTATTTTTGAAGTGGTTGTGAGAGGCAGCAATTTCTGGTGTTTACCTATGCCACCATCTTGGTTTCCTATCAATCAATTTCTTATATATCATCAATGACCAGGTGGAACTTGAAATAAAAAACACAATAGCATTTATATTACACCCCCCAAAAATAAAATACTTAGCTATTAGCTGCATGACCTCAGGCATATTACTTACCCGCCCTGAGCCTCGGTTTCCACATCTCTCAGATGGAGGCAATGTCTTCTGGACCTCTTTCATAGAGTTGCTGTATCTCCGAAGGGAGGCACTGTTGACTTAAAAGTATCTTAAGTGTTTAGGTCCCTGATCCTCAGAGCCATGGTCCTAGCTGACCAGTGGACCTAAAAGCAAACAATGACCTGCAAAGCTTCCTACAGGAACTATGAGAAAGGCGCTGGCACAGGTCATGTAGCTTTTTGTGCCTATTTGGCCCACTGGCCGGGTAAGGAATAGGCTCCTTTGATGAGTGCAAAATTATTTATTTAGAAATGAATGAAAAGATCCAAAGGTCTTTTTTTTTCTGATTTGGCCACTAATTGAGGCTTTTGGTAAGCCACTTAAGGTTCCCAGAGCCTTTGCATCCATAAAATAGTAACAATAACCCCCATCCTTCCTGGCTGACTGTATCACTATGAAGATCTGATGGAATAATGTGTGCATAACTATGTTTAATATTTCTAAAATCCTAACCTGAGGATATGTTCATTGATTTAGAGAGAGGGAGAGAGGCAGGGAGAAAGAGAAGGGGGGGGAGAGAGAGAGAGAGAGAGATTAATTTGCTGTTCCACTTGTTTATGCATTCATTAGTTGATTCTTGTATGTGCCCTGACTGGGGATTTAACCAGCAACCTTGGCGCAAGGGGATGAAACTCTAACTAACTGAGCTACCTGGCTAGGGCTAGAGTGCATGGGTTTTAAAATGCCAGTCTATTGGGTAGCAACTCAGCTCTGGTGCCTGCTGGCTGTATGACCTTTGCAAATCACATACTTTCTGTAAACAATTTTCCTCATTTGTAAGATAAAGAAGAAAACAAAATAGTACCTACTTCATTCACAGTGCTGTTGGAATATTAAATGAGTTAATTTGTGTAAACACTGGGAACAGTTCCTGGCACTTAGTAAGTACTTGATAAATGTTTGTTATTATTATTATTGGGTAGGGCAGTTGTATTATCACCATTTTAGTCACGTGTAGAATTGGGACCAGAACTTAGACCCTTGTTCTAAGAAATGTCATTCTAGTCCTGGCCAATATAGCTCAATTGGTTGGATGTTATCCTGTGCACCAAAAGGTTGCTGGTTCAATTCCCAGTTATGGTACATACCCAGAGTGTGGGCTTGATCCCTGGTAGGGGGCATGCAGGAGGCAGCCTATCTATATTAAGCTCTACTATCAATGCTTCTCTCTCTCTCACTCTCTCTCACTCTCACAGGTGCCAAGTTATAGAGGAAAAATCATCTTTTTTTTTTACTCTCATCTGGAATCTTCCAGCAGTTCCACCTGCCTCCAGTTAGGCAGGGCTCAGGGGCTGTGTAGATAGCAGGGTACTTGTATTCATGGACTCCAGAGTGGCTATTCTGGGTGCTTCATTCCTCTTTCTTCAGACCAGAGGTTTAGCGCCTCACGTTGAGCTTTTTGCATTTCTAGGTGCCCAGAATTTAGCTCATCCATCCTTGGGCCTTTTAGCCTTTCAGCCCTGAGTGGGGAAGCCTCAAAGGAACTGGCATTTTCCTGGCTG
>NW_005871050.1:17631638-17634354 GCF_000147115.1 Myotis lucifugus | reverse complement strand
ACAAAAAAAAAAATGGGGCAAAGGACTTGAATAGACCATTCTCCTAAAGAACATATCCAAACCGCACACAAAAAAGATGCTCAACATGTCCCTACCTGGTTTTGCTCAGTGGAATAGAGCCGTGGCCATGTGAACTCAAGGGTCCCCAGGTTTGACTGTGGTCAAGGGTACCATGCCCAGGTTGTGGGTTCAATTCCCAGTAGGGGGGTTGCAGAAGGCCAGCCAATCAACAATTCTCTCCTCATCGTTGATGTTTCTATCTCTCCCTCTCCCTTTCTCTCTGAAAATCAAATTAAAAAAAAATGTTTTTTTTTTAAAAAAGATGCTCAACATCACTAACTATTAAGGAAATGTAAATCAAAATAGCAACAAGATACCACTTCACACCCATGGGGACTATTAGTATAAAAAATCAAAAATGCCCTGGCTAAGGTAGCTCAGTTGGTTGGAGCGTCATCCTGATGCACCAAAAGGTTTGGGGCTCGATTCCCAGTCAGGGCACAATCCTAGGATGCAGGTTCAGTCCCCAGTTGGGGCACATGCGAGAGGCAACTGGTCAATGTTTCTCACATCAGTGTTTCTCTCTCTCTCTCTCTCTCTCTCTCTCTCTCTCTCTCTCTCCCTCCCTCTCTAAATATCAATTAAAAAAAAACATATCCTTGGGTGAGGATTTAAAAAATAAAAATAGAACTACCATATGATCCAGCAATTGCACTTCTGGGTATATAACCAAAATAATCGAAAACAGGGACTTGAAAAGAGATTTGAACACTCACATTCAAAGCAGCATTATTAGCAATAGCCAAAAGGTGGAAGCAACCCAAATGTCTATTGACATATTATATAAACAAAATGTGGTATATAAATACAATAGAATGTCACTCAGCTTTAAAAAGGAAGGAAATTCTGACACATGCTACAATGTGGATGAACCTTTAAGACATGATGCTGAGTTAAATAAGTCAGTCACAAAAAGACAAATAATATAAGCTTCTGCTTATATGAGGTATCCAGAGCAGTCAAATTCATAAAGACAAAAATTAGAATGGTGGCCGAAACCGGTTTGGCTCAGTGGATAGAGCGTCGGCCTGTGGACTGAAAGGTCCCAGGTTCGATTCCGGTCAAGGTTAAAAAGGAAGGAAATTCTGACACATGCTACAATGTGGATGAACCTTTAAGACATGATGCTGAGTTAAATAAGTCAGTCACAAAAAGACAAATAATATAAGCTTCTGCTTATATGAGGTATCCAGAGCAGTCAAATTCATAAAGACAAAAATTAGAATGGTGATTATTAGGAGCTGTGAGCGAGGGTAGAATGGGGAGTTATCCTTTAATGGGCACTGAGTTCTGTAAGATAAAAGTTCTGTAAATGGGTGGATGGTGGTAATGGTAGCCTAACACAAGAATATACTTAATGCCACTGAACTGTACACTTAAGAATGGTTAAGATAGTAAACTTCATGTTATGTGTATTGTACAACCATTATAAAAAATTTAAATGATTGCAGTAGCTGGAAGGGAGATAGAGACCTGGGCCAGATTATAAAATGAAGACCACAACTGGGAAAGTGATGTTAAAGGAACAGTGTCAGGCCACAATTCTCAGCATGCCATAAGTTTCATCATCTTGTTAGGCTCCTCTAAACCTAAAGATTTCTCTTCCATTTCAGTAGTACTTTTCCCCTTGGAACCCAAGAGAGTAGGAAATGAGATTTATTTACATGTTAATATACCTACATAGGTTCAAAAAAAAGAAAACAACCATTTTCTTTCCTTAGTAGCAAATTACCCTTCCAACAAACTGACATTTTCAAAAAGAACTTGACCAAGAACTTCCCCGTGGCTATTAAGATATAACAATCAAAATCCTTAGCAAGGCCTTCAAAGGCTCTGATGGTTAGGCCTTGGAAGCCTGCTGACTTTACAGCCTCAACTCCTACCATACTTCCCCTTGATCCTCTCTCCACTCTACCACACTGGCTTTCTTGCAGACCCACCACTGCATATACTGTTCTCTCTGCCTGAAATACTCTTCCCTCTACTCTTAGCTTACTTAAAGTCTACTCATCCCTCAGGTCTCAGTAAAGTCAACATTGCCTCCAGGAAGCCCTCTCTGGTCTCCCAACATGTCAAAACTCCCCTACTATGTGCTTTCATAACACATAATTCTCCTTTATAGAACTTTTCATAACTTGATTTTAACATTCATTTCTCTGATTATGTAATTAATGTCTGGCTCGCTAACTACACTATAAGTTGCATGAGGGCTGGGACCAAGTTAGATTTTGCTCATTACTGTAGCCAGCACAGGGCTTGGCCATAGTAGAGAGCTTAACAAATATGCATTGAATGAATGAAAGTACAAAATAAAATATTTACCAAAAAATTAAAATAGTAGACAGTCAAGTTTACAAAATACAGCTTTTTTTCTGATCTTTATAATCCCAAAATAAAAGCAGTCAGGTGTTTTCCTGGGTCTTAAATCCTCAAAACCCTTTCTCTTAAGATGACTACATTCTGATTAGGTGGGACAGGATTACAGAAACTAAATCTACTTCTCTCCCTCCATATACTACTTGTCCCCAGTCCTATGGCCCTCAGTGTCACCTCCCCACACATCAAGAGTGCACTCTGCTGATGACCATCTATACCAGCGGTTCTCAACCTGTGGGTCGCGACCCCTTTGGCGGTCGAACGACCCTTTCACAGGGGT
>NW_005871050.1:17629736-17631079 GCF_000147115.1 Myotis lucifugus | reverse complement strand
ACCACTGATCTAGATGGAGGCAACCCCTTAGCCCAGTAAGCATAATGCAGGATCCAGAATCATTGCAGCTACAGCAAGAAAATGCCAGTTCCTTTGAGCTTCCCACCCAGGGCTGAAAGGCTAAAAGGCCAAGGATGGATGGCTAAATTCTGGGCACCTGGAATGCAAAAAGCTCAACGTGAGGCGCAAAACCTCTGGACTGAGGAAGAGGAAAGAAGCACCCAGAATAGCCACTCTGGAGTCCAGGAATACAAGTACCCTGCTATCTACACAGCCCCTGAGCCCTGCCTAACTGGAGGCAGGTGGAACTGCTGGAAGATTCCAGATGAGAGTAAAAAAAAAAGATGATTTTTCCTCTATAACTTGGCACCTCTGTTCATCTGCAAAGATAAATACAGACCTAACAGAAAGGGTTGCCTTCTGATTTATGAGGACTGTATGACAAGGTAGTCTGGGAGCCAAGAGAGTTAGGACTCCAACCCCCCACATCTTTATGTCTGTGAAGCAACATTTTTGTGGAAGGAGATGGAAGTCGATTAATTTTTGACACCATGTAAAAAACTGGTATTTCCTGACCAAACACCAGGGCTGCCAGAAGTTTATAAATTAAGACTCTATGGTTCTTTTGTTTTAAAACATGTAAGTTGTGGGAATAAAGAAGCTTTAGTTTCTTATCGGAGATATTCTGTGCTGGGTAAATAGAAGCTATAAGTATGTTCCACTGACAGTATGGTTTTGGCATGAACAGGCCAATAAAATGTACACTGTCACCCTGGATTGCAAAGGCACATGGCAAGAGCAAGCCACACACTGTCGCCAGAGTTAAAGAAAGCCCATGGAGTAGGTGGAAATCAAAACAAAACTTCCCAGACTTTACTGAAATGCATTCTGAATAAGATGGCTTTGTGGCTGTTCCTGGTCTGATTCTTCCCTGCACATGACTATGACCTCTTAGCACCTCTAGGACTTTGCTCATGCTGGTCTTCCATCTCCCCTGCCCCAGGGAGAAAATATTGGCTGGGGTATCAGGAACCCTAACCCACTCTCTTGCTCTATTTCTTCACCTAAAAAAATGAGGCCAGACTCTAGTAACCAGATGTTTTCTCTGGTCCCTCCAAGTTCTGATGACTTCTGAATTCTCCTACAGTGGTCGGCAAACTCATTAGTCAACAGAGCCAAATATCAACAGTAGGACGATTGAAATTTCTTTGAGAGCCAATTTTTTAAAACTTAAATTATATAGGTAAGTACATTGTTATTAACTTAATTAGGGTACTCCTAAGGCTTAGGAAGAGCCACACTCAAGGGGCCAAGGAGCCGCATATGGCTTGCGAACCACAGTT
>NW_005871050.1:17605680-17627038 GCF_000147115.1 Myotis lucifugus | reverse complement strand
TATTGGGCCCCAGGCTAAATTTGTACCCATCATTCCCTCTTCCCCTGGGGGCCTCATATTGTTTACACCAATTACATGGCTATAGCATAGGCCTATTAACTGTCCTAATTCATTATTAGTGTGTCATACTGTTTTACACTTCTATACCACCTCTACTCAGAAAGTGTTCTCCCTCTTCCTCCACCAACCTGGTGAATCTTACCTACCTTCTCTGTGAGGTCTTCCCTATCCCCTTCTCCCCACTAAGCCTCTCTTTTGTACACTAGTGTTCCATGTAAGGTCTTTAACACACCTGTTGCACTGTAATTGTCTGCTCAAACTGAGGCCTCTCCAAGGTAGGAATAATATCTTATTCATCTCTGTATCTTTAGCACTCAACAAAAGACCTAGCCAAAAGCAAATATTCAATAAAGATTTGTAGAATGAATTAATGGCCTTATTAAGTCTCTATCCCCAATAACAACAGGTCAATGCCTAATGAGAATTCCTTGACTTTGGCCGGAACAGGATCTGAGAAATTTCAAGGAACTTGAAGTCTGGCCTTGGCTGATGCTCAGACTCCTATCTCCAGCTCAACTCCTCCATATCCACCTCCAGATAAGAAGCACAAAGAGAAACAGAGAAAAGCAGTATCACATGTCCTTGAGTTTTTGGTCACATAATTCCTCCACTCTCTTCAAATCTTCCCTTCATCCCTAAAGGCCTAGTTTGGAACTTCTCCATGAAGTACTCTTTCCCCAGCCCATAAAGAGATTTGCCCTCTTCTGAAGTAGTGGAAGGCTATTTACCTGGGCAAGTCTGGCACCCATTGCAGACCACCTTGGTGGGTTAGTTTAGTTGGATTTCCAGGGAATCACAGAATGTCAGAGCAGGAACAGCCCTTGGAGATAATCTTGTCTGAATGTCTCATTGTGCCAATGGCCCTGAAGATTTAAGGGAGAAGTGCTTTGCCATATATCCCAAGTCTCCTAGGGAATAGGATCATGTAGATTCCTGGCCCCATTCTAGACCCATGAAATCAGAAATTAGGGTCTGGGGGATAACATTAGAGAAGTCCTACCTATCCTATACTACATCTACATTGTGTGTTCTCAACTAGCTCAGCAGAGGCTATTTAACTGCAGAGGTTCTTTTTTCCCCCTAGCTCTCTGTGTCCCCCATAGCATCCAGCACAGTAGTGCCTTATAAAATTTTCTTTAATGTTTAACCTCTGGGCTGTTTACCCATGAAAAAAATTCAGATGAACCAAGTTAGTCTAACTGAGGACATGAAGGAAGAGGTGGTGTGGGCAACCCTCCCCAAACTATATTTTCTGTCTGATTTTCCAAGTGCCAAGGTCATCCATGACCAAAATGATTTCAGGTTGGAAAATTCTATTTCCTAAGAAAATAGAGGGTTAATTACCTGGAACCTCCTCAAACATTTTTCTTAATTCTTCTTTTGGGAGAAAAATCAACATTCCAAAACACACACCCATACACAAATGCATGCAAATGCATAATTTTGTGAACATCCATGGGGGTCACATTTCACACACTCTGTTAGTACCTATCCCCAGCCTGGGCAGTGATCTCAGATAGCCAGGAAGTGTAATCACAACACAAAAGCTCACTGTTGTCATAAGGATGAGCTCTTAAGGCAGGAAGGTAGCCTGAGACAATTTGGTAATTCTTCTCATAAGGAGGATGATAAAATAAGTTTTCTGCTTGAGCCTCAGTTTTATAGAATTTCATACTATGCCCCTTCCCCAAGATTCTGACCAGTCAAGATTTCACTATGCTGAGCAGGCCAGATACCTTGGTTTAGCTCCCCACTGGCTCCAATGACCCTGCAGCCAGATGCCTCTGGGAAGAAAAGTGGCCATAATGAACAGACACAAGACCAGCCTCAGTTTGGCCTGCAAAGTTCCTTCCATTACCAAAAGGCCTCTGCCCTATGACTGGATCTTTGAGCACAGTTGGACAGGTGGGAGTGCTGGCTAGAGGAAGGAAAGGTTGCTCACCCCCTCACTCATTTGACTAGTCATCCACTTGCAGCAACCTGGACAGCAAGTACTCTCTGGATCCCATTACTATTATTTTTATTGTCTAAAGTTTTACATATGTCTCCTTTTCCCCCCGATTGACCCCCTCATCCACTCCCACCCCAGGCAAGCCCCCACCGCCCTTGTCTGTGTCCATTGGTTATGCTAACATGCATGCATACAAGTCCTTTGGTTGCTCTCTAAACTATTCATTTGCATCCATTGCTTGTCGGGTATAAGCAAGTCATCTTTTCTGTCAAAGAACAGTTTACTCGTAGACAGCTGCCATTTTGGCTCACTTGACTTGGCAGCCACCATTTGGTAGCATGACTTGCAGCTGCCCTGGGGTTCACCATCTTGAAATGGCAAAGGCCAACCCCTCCCTTCAAATTAGCCAATAATAAAAGACTGAGCTCCAATCAAGAGTGAGGAACAGGTCACTTTTTGCATCAGGATTAAAAAGCTGAGCAGAACTCCTGCTCAGTGTGCATGTGCTTCCAGACCATGTGCTGTGCACCCTCCTGCAGGAGTAAAGATATGTGCCTTGCTGCCTGGCTCCTGAGTATGCTTTGTGTTCTACCAGGACCCCTGAATTGAAGGGCTCGCCTTATTTCTTACAGTTCATGGGCAGATCATCCTGGATTAAAGGATGGATGCTACAGTTTTCTCAAGTGGCCTAGGCAGGGCCTTGCTCTCATGGAGTTTGAAGTTTAGCAGGGCTTTTCCTTCATAGAAAGAAAGTAAGACACAGCACTCATGCTTCCCAGGCCTGAGTCCCCCAAAACCACCACGGTTTTGAAGCTGGAAAAGGTCATGGGCACTAGAGTGAGCCCCTGTGCATGTGAGTGCTCACCACTCCCCCATTAGCTGGACGTGAGCTTTGAGTTATGTTCCTCCAAGTGAGATGGTCGGGCCCTGAGTCATCTGTATTTTCTCATTGCATCTTCAGTGTGGCTCAGGAAACATTTACCAAATTGGCCTGGCTTTGCTATCAAGGGTTTCCTGACTGATGCTTCACTTTACAAACAATTGAGATAAAAGACCAGTAGCATCCAGAAGACACCTAGAAAAAGAAACATTCCATTTCCACCCAGGCCGTGCAGCTTGATAATTCCATCTGATCCCTTTTGTTTTCTTCGCTTTAGTATTGTCAGCTGAAGTCAGTGGAGCTCAGAAGACCCATGAATCAGATAAACTTTCTGATACTTTTTAAATCTCTAAAATTTTATGGGAAGGACAATAAACCATTGTACTCCTGGGGGAAGGAAGAGAGGGACCCTCCTAAGATCTCTATTTCTGAGACATTTTAATCAAGAATAAAAAGAACTACCATCAATGTGGGTATTATCTTCCTGCAGGGCCCTATGTGTGTGCTTTACATATATTATCTAACCTAATCCTTATAGTGACCCTATAGCTGAGGTGCTATAAGTAGGTCCACTTCACAGGAAAGTGTAATGACTTGCTCAAGGCCATACAGCTCATATGAGTTAGAGCCAAGATTCAGACCAAGAGCTGTGGAACTCCAAAGCCCAGGCTCTTAGCCACTGCACCAGTGTTTCTCAAAGCAGGAGATTAGTTAACATGAGCAGATTCCAAGGCCTCAGATCTATTGTCTCAGAATCCTGGGAGGTGGGCCCAGGAATCTGCATATTCCAAACCACACCGCGGGGTTCTGAGGCACTGAAAAGTTTTAGAGTGCTGGCTGACACTGCTGCCTCCTGATTTGGCATACAATAAGGTTAGAATGCTAAAACCCAACATTGCTTAGCAATTTTCCCAGCACATCAGCTGCCCAGTACTGGTCACTGAAAACCAGGACTCTGTTAGTCAGACCAACACAGCTTATCCCCTTCACCTAGACCAGGGACTCTATACCTTTATGGAGTCACATACCCCTTTGAGAATTTGTCCAAAGCTCTGGATTATCCCCTAAATGCATCTACACAGAGGCCTGCACTCCTTCGGTGGCCCCCTCACAAAATATTCATATACACAACCCTCTTCATAGTTCCAGGGGATATATACATCTCCTGAAGTTCCTTCATAAACCATCCCCCCCCATATGCCCCCAGGTCCCCACATTACAGAAACATCTGATCTAGAAATCTGAAAACAGACTAGGTTCTGTGGTTATGTTTTTCTCTAATGTTATCTGTGTTAGAGATGCACACTGAAATATTATAGATGAAATGATATGTTGTCTGTGATTTGTTTTAAAATGCTCCCAGGCATGTGGGGGTGAGGGGCATAGGAAGTGGCAGAATAGATCTATAAGATTGTCTATGAGGCTTGGAGATGGGTTCATGAGATTCATTCTAATGTTCTATCTATTTTTGTATCTGTTTAGAAATGTCCATAATAAAAACTATAAAAATTTAGTTGAACTGCATGGTTTGTGAATTATAGTCCCAACAAAGCTGATTTTTAAAAAAGTAACCTCTTATTCTGGAGCTGCCTTAATCTGTCGATGGACACACTGAAGGCCAAGAGAGACCCACTTATTTTTCTGCCTGCTGATCTTTCAGGTCACAGCAACAGTCAAAACATCCTGATCTTACTAAGCTAGCAGGAACTCTATGCTAAGCAGGCCACATTGGGGGATTGGGAAGACTAGTTGCTGCATATGAAGGGCCACAAGCAGGAGGCCTAATTGCTTCTACTAATAAGTATTACTCTGCTAATAATGAGCATAATAATGACAATTATCACTTACAACCCATGTCAGAGCACTTTACAAAGAGAAAGTTAACTGAAAGTAACCAATACCCTCTCAAGAGACCAAAAAATGTAGCAGTGAACTATTAATAGGCCAACTTCCCTGCTGTCTAATGCTTAGAATAAGAATGAGGTTTCCTGAATGGATTTTCAAACTTCTTCAAGCTAGCAATTGGTGATGAGGTTTGTTAACAAGACAGAGACCAGAATAATCACCAACAAGTTTTCAATACAGAAGGCTATGGGGGTGGGGGTAAGGAATGATTGCCTGTATGCAAACATCTGCAGAATTCCCTCTTCCCCCTGGGTCAGTGGTCGGCAAACTGTGGCTCACGAGCCACATGCGGCTCTTTGGCCCCTTGAGTGTGGCTCTTCCTAAGCCTTAGGAGTAACCTAATTAAGTTAATAACAATGTACCTACCTATATAGTTTAAGTTTAAAAATTTGGCTCTCAAAAGAAATTTCAATCATTGTACTGTTGGTATTTGGCTCTGTTGACTGAGTTTGCCGACCACTGCCCTAGGTGCTGGTGATGCCTGAAGAGCCACCTCCAATGGACCCCCAAGTATTGTGGCTCTTACTTACCTGGAGCAATTTGCAGAGTTGACTTAACCACACCTTCATTTGGCATATGTCCTTCTGTGACTGTAACTTCTTTGTAAAATGGGATGACAATGGTCTCTACCTCAGAGGGTTAATGTGAGGTTTAAATGAGATTATCTACATAAAGCCCTTAGAACAGGGCCTGGGCACAGGACCTACATTCTGTTAGTTACCCTCATTAATATTGTTTTCTTTAGATGGCTGCAAAGCAAACTGAGCCATTCCCCCAAATTTCATCTGGATTGGAGGGAAAATAACCAGTGTGTGATCCCCGCCTCCGATCTTCACCCAGGGCTGGCCATTCATTTACCAAAACTACAAATGCAGTAACTTAAACTCTGATGGATTACACTGAATCAGCCCCAAACATTCAAGTGGGCAATTGTTCCTCTCACAAATTCTCCAAAAGGAAGACCTATGTCAGCCACAAATGGAGAAGAGATGACCCCCTTCTGAAACTTACTCCTTCTCTATTTTATTTCTTTAATTCGTTTTAATTAGCTTAATTTTTAAAATAACTTTGACTATTTATTTAAAAAAATTTTCTGTCCAGAGAGGCATTAAGGCATTTTTAATCAGTCCACCCCTCTAAGGATGCTCTCTGAAGTCCAGCTAGTCTCCAACACTGCAAAGGGAGCCCTGTAATCTGCTCTTAAACATACACTCTGCTCCCTATTTTGATTCTCTGTGAGTGGTACTCAATGATGCCAGCTTGACAAACAAGACCAAAAGAAACCTCCACAACTCTATTAAATAAGCAACATGGCGCATTTGATTTTCCCGGAATAGAATCTTGAGTGCCTCTTGGATGAATTTTAAAAAAATAAAAACAAATCCTTCTTTAGTGGCTCTAACAGAAACCATAAGGAGACTAACTAGCAAGCTCAGAGTGAGTCCAGCTATGCAACAAAACAGGCCCCAGTGCTATTGGTCACAGCCACACTCTTCTGGGTCCCTGTAGACCACATCCGCAAAGAGCCACAGGCTTTTGGGGCCTGGTGAACAGAGGTCAACATATGACAGATTGTGTGCAGCCCAGAGCCCAAAGAGCCTATTAATATCTCTGCAACAATAGCCTTTCTGGGTGATACTGGTCCCATTATTCTCCTTGTTCCATTTTTCTGCCCAGACCCAGGGTTTCAGGAGCAAGCTCTGGCTCTTTTTGATGACAGGACTTGGTTGTGAGAAACCACAAATGGGAAATGATGGCATATGCACTCTGAGCCATATTTGCAGAGGACTTCACAGCAGCGGCACTCAGTACCCCAGCCATTGCAGGAGAAGAGCAGGCCTCTGCATTTCCAGTAATTTCCTGAGGAGCCATTCTGCCACCAATTTACCACCCACCATGCAGCCCAATACCTCTGGATCCTTTTTTTTTACATCCCTGCCTCTCTAACCCCAGACTGATGCAAATGCCAAAGTGATAGCCACTCTGTGGGTGCAGATGCAGGAACCCATGTGTCAGCAAAGCAGCTTGTTCCTCTGGGCAATCTGGATCCAGCTATAGATTGGGGAGGGGGAGTCATGAGGGAGAGTGCAGACCTGGGCAAGAAACACAGCAAAGTGCAATTTTCCTTAAGCACCTAGGAATCATAAGCTTTGCCAAACACTGTGGTGAATTTTAAAAATAACAGTTCTAACAGGAACAAGACAGGGATCTCCACTTTCACCTCTCTTATTCAACATAGTACTGGAAGTCCTAGCCACAGCAATCAGACTAGAATAAAAAATAAAAGGCACTCAAATTGGAAAGGAGGAAGTAAAACTGTCATCATTTGCAGATGACATGATATTGTACATAGAAAACCCTAAGGACCCCACCAAAAAACTAATAGATTTAATAAATGAATTAGGCAAAGTAGCAGGATACAAAATGAACATTTGGAGGTCGATGGCATTTTTATACACCAATAATGAACTCTCAGAAAGAGAAACTAAATACACAGTCCCATTTACCATTACAACAACAACAATAACAACAAATAAGATACCTGGGAATAAACTTAACCAAGGAGGTAAAATATCTGTACTTGGAAAACTATAGGACATTGAAAAAAGAAATAAGGAAAGACACAAATAAGAGGAAGCCAGAAATATACCGTGTTGGGTTAGTTCAGTTGGATTTCCAGGGATATCCAAAAACATATACCGTGTTTATGGATAAGAATAATTAACGTCATTAAAATGTCCATACTACCCAATGCAATTTATAGATTTAACACCATCCCTATTAAAATACCAATGGCATATTTCACAGATCTAGAACACTCCAAAAATTTATATGGAGCCAAAAAAGACCCAGAATAGTCACAGCACTCTTGAAAAAGAAGAACAAAATAGGAGGGATCACAATACCAGTTATCAAACTACACTACAAAGCCATTATGATCAAAACAGCCTGCTATTAAGATAAGAACAGGCATATAGATCAATGGAACAGAACCCAGAACCCATAAATTGACCCAAGCCATTACACTCAATTAATATTTGACAAAGGAGGCCGAGCATACAATGGAGTAAAGACCATCTTTTTAATAAATGGTGTTGGGAAAACTGGACAGGTAAATGCAAAAAGAAAAAGAAGAGAAGAAAGAAACCAGACCACCAACTTACACCATACACAAGAATAAACTCAAAATGAATAAAAGACTTAAATGTAAGTTGTGAAACCATAAATTTTTGAAAAGTTCTAGCCCTGGCCAGGTAGCTCAGTTGGTTAGAGTGTTGTCCCAATATGTCAAGATGCTGGGTTCAATCCCTGGTCAGGGCACATACGGGAATCAACCAATGAATGCCTAAATAAGTGGAACAACAAATATCTCTCTCTTTCTCCCTCTCTCTCGCTCTCTCATCAATTAAAGAGTCATTATTAAACAAATAAAGTGTTTTAAAAAAACCCCACAATTCTAGATTGGTTCCACTCTGTTCCCCAAATCTCTGTTGCTAACTTCAGTGCAAACAGGGAAATAACATTGTTTTTGTGATGAGTGTAAATGAGGAATAGGTAGACCTCCAGTCAATTAACTGGAGAGTCAGTTACTATTCAGGAAACATCTACTATGTGCCAGACACTGCTCTAGACACTAGGAATCCAATAGTGAACAAGACAGTCTCTGACCTCAAGAAGCTTACAATTTAGTGGATGAGATAGGCAAGAAAGAGAGAAGGTAACTGGTATCCATGAGTGCTATAAAGTAGACACAATATGGTGTGATATGGACAGACTAGGGTGGGATTGTGATTTTAGAGAAGGTGATCAGGGCAGGCCTCTTTGAGAAGGGGCATTTCATTGAGGCCTGAGTGAACAGAAGGAGTCAGCCATGGAAAAGGTGTTATATCAGAAGAAAGAGCAAATGCAGAAACCCTGGTGAGATAGGAAAGTGATTGGTTCACTCAAGGGCATAAACACAGATAGAAGGCCCAGACTCATTATCAGTATATCTTAGATGGGGGCCAGGAAGCTTCTTTTTTTTATTGTTGACAGTATTACATTTTCTCCCTTTTTGCCTCCCTTCACTCAACACCTGCCCCACCCCAGACCTTCCCCATACTATTGTCTGTGTCCATGGGCAATGCATATATGCATATATGTTCTTTGGTTAATTTCTTCCTGTCCCCTCCCTCTCCTGAGATCTCTTATTTTGTTCCATACATCCATACCTCTGGATCTATTTTGTTCAGTTTATTTTGTTCATTACATTCCACATATAAGTGAGATCATGTGGTATTTGTCTTTCCTGAATGGCTTATTTCACTTAGCATAATACTCTCCAGGTCTCTCCATGCTGTCTCAAAGTGTAAGAGATCTTTTTTATAGCCGAGTAGTATTTTCTGTGTAAATGTACCACAGCTTTTTTATCCACTCATCTACTGATGGGCACTTGGGCTCTTCAGGAAGTTTCATTTAAATATAGATAGATAGGTAGATAGATAGATAGATAGATAGATAGATAGATAGATAGATAGATAGATTAGATAGATAGATAGATAGATAGATAGATAGATAGATAGATAGATAGATAGATAGATATTATTGATTTCAGAGAGGAAGAGAGAGGGAGATAGAAATAGAAACATTAATGATGAGAGAGAATCATTGACCGACTGCCTCTGCACACCCTCTACTGGGAATCAAATCCACAACCTGGGCACATGCCCTGATCAAGGATCAAACCATGACCTCTTGGTTCATAGGTCGATGTTCAACTACTGAGCAACACCATCCGGGCCAGGAGGCTTCATTTTTAATAAGTATCACCCATGATTTTGAGGTGCAGGCCCAGTTGAGAACCCCCAGAATACACTGTATTCAGAACCCTGACCCAAGGTCTGCAACATCATCCTAGTGAGCAGACCTGTGCTAAGCATTGTTCACTGAAAAGGGAAAGATTTTCCAACAGTAATTTCACCAGAAAGTTCCTTGGGAGAAGGGACTTTTTGTATATTTAGTGCCTAAAATTGTGCCTAGTACACAATGATATCTGATGAATAAATGGTGGCTGGCAAAAAAAGGCTCCTGATGTTCAATGAGTTAATTTTCAATGAACCAGAATTGTCTCAGACCTTCAGAAAAACAAGGGAAAAAAGCTGTTTCTTGTCTAGCTGGTGTGGCTCAGTGGTTGAACATAGACACAAGAACCAAGAGGTTGCCAGTTTGATTCCCAGTCAGGGCACATGCCCAGGTTGTGGGCTTGGTCCCCGGTGGGGGACGTGCAGGAGGCAGCTGATCAGTGATGTTTCTCTCTCATCGATGTTTCTATCTCTCTATCCCTCTCCCTTCCTCTCTCTCTCTCTCTCTCTCTCTCTCTCAAATTAAATAAAAACATACATTCTTTTTAAAAGCCGTTTCTTTGTGCCTTCTAGTTACCCAAGAATGCTTCATGAGAACCTCCCACTTTCTGAGAAGCCATGTCCAGGATAGTCTCTGCATTTTGAGGTAGGACTCAGTCTCACTGCAGGGCCGAGGAATGAGAACTGGTTGAATCAGATGAGACCACACTTGGGCTCTCTGGAAGACCCACATGCAAATTCCTTGATGCCAGGTGCCACCTACAGGCTGCTAGGAGTCTGGCTGATTTATTCAGGAATCCTGGCCTATGTTGTTGTGGGACTGCCCATGCCTTCTGTAGTCTCAATGCGATCCAATTGGGTAACTAAGATTTAAGCTATGTTTTGGTCCCTCCCACCTGCTCCTTTATGCATCCCTCCCAACACCATTTCCTCAGGCAGCCAGGACCATTGAGGTACCTTTAATCTAGACCCATGGTTGCATTTGGCTCAGAGGCAGGCCCACCACACCTAGGCAGAGTTGTCAAATATTCATTCCAGGTCCTTTGCTCTCTGTCCCTCCCTCTTTGACAAACAAAACCTTCCTAATGCATTATTTTTTCCCCATTACTCCCACTAAATACAAATAAGAATGATGGGCATTGTATATTAAAAAGAAGAAGAACAAGGGGGGAAGGAGAGGGAGATGACTCGAGGGAGAAGAAAACAGACTAGAAACCTTAGGACATGAAGAAGAACAATGGTAATATGTTCCTTGTGTATTCTTTTTGTTTCACATATCTCAGACTTTGGAAGAAGCCAACAACTGAGAAAGGACAAGAGACACAATCACAAAAAAATCCCCAAGCAAAGCCTGCTCTCCTTAGCCAAAGGAATAGGAAAGAGGGAGGCTATAAGATAGAAAAAAAAATTTAAATAACTGCTCTATACCAGCCAGACACCACAGAAAGACTGTGGCCCCATCCTCACTAAAGCCAGCAAAGGCCTAGTGAGGAGCCCACACTTCCACCCTCACAAGGCTATAAAAGGTGCCCCTAAAACAAAAACAAAAAACAAAAAAGGTACCCCTACCTCCTACTAGAGTGCTATCAGAGGAGGCCTCGTGGAAAATGAGGAATTTCACTGCTGCTCAGTAGTCACGAGGCTCTGCCACATTGGACGGCATCTATACTAATAAAAGGGTAATATGCTAATTAGACCAGGTAGACTGGACATCTTCCGAACGTCCAACTTCCTTCCAGACAAAGCCATGGTGGTGGGGGCTAAGGCAGAGGCAGTTAGGGGCGATCAGGCAGGCAGGGGAGGGCAGTTGGGGGCGATCAGGCCTGCAGAGGCAGTTAAGGGCAATCAGGCAGGCAGGCAGAGATGGTTAGGGGTGATCAGGCAGGCGAGCAGTTAGGAGTCAGCAGTCCCAGATTGAGGGATCGGGGCTAAACCGGCAGTCGGACATCCCCCGAGGGGTCCCAGATTATAGAGGGTGCTGGCCAGGCTGAGGGACACCCCCCACCCCCTGCACAAATTTCATGCACCAGGCCTCTAGTGTATATATATATATATATATATATATATATATATATATATATATCCCTAATATGCAAATAGACCAAACAACCAGTTGCTATGACGTGCGTTGACCACCAGGGGGTGCGTGAGGAACATGGTGGGCATCGGCTGCGGTGGGATGGTGAAGTAGGTGAGCCAGGGCTCCAGACCAAAGCAGGGCATCAGTTGCTGTCATCATGGTGATCCTCTGGTGATTACTGAAAATTCTTTGCTCCCATGTGCCGCAATCCCTCCTGGCACTAGCACCTGCTGCTGGCCCCAATAGCCCCACAGGGCTTCTCCATCTCTCTCTGCTCTTGAGGAGCGTTTGAGGTTGGCAGCTGCTTCTCCCACCTGCTGCTTGCTATGGCCCCACTCACACCCGCGGCTGGTGCCGGAGCCGCTGCTCTCACCCATTGCTGGTGCCCGAAGCCGATCCCGATCATTTGGCATCATCAGCAGGTGTGAGTGGTTAGGATTTCAGCCCCAATCACCCCTAAGGGCTTCTCCACCTCCCCCTGCTCCTGAGGGGTGATCTGGGCAGCAGCCACTGCTCCCACCTGCTGCTGGCACTGGCCTCAATCGCTCCATGCTGTGGTAGTGGGGCTGCCAGCAGACAGGGGACCTGGGGTTGTGGTGGGAGGGGCCAGACAGGGCCATGGAGGATGGGCCGAGACCTGCCCCCATGCCCACCACAGCCCACAGTTCCTTTCAAGGTGCATGAACTCGTGCACTGGGCCCTTAGTACAGATATAAAAGAAAGAAATATAATTGTCCCTATTGCCAATGACATGATAGTCAAGTTGAAAATCCCAAGCAAACTACAAACAACCTCTTAGAACTAATAAGTGAGTTCAGCAAGGTCATGGGATATAAGAGCAACATAAAAAAATCAATTGTATTTCTGCATAGTAGCAATAAACATACAGACACAAAAATTTAAAAATATAGTACCATTTACAATCACTCAAAAATTAAAATAAGTGTAAAACTAACAAAATATATATACCACTTGTTTGTTGCAAACTACAAAACACTGATAAAAGAAATCCAAGATATAAATAAATGGAGAGACATATGCATGTTCATGAATGAGAAGATTCAATACAGTAAAGATGGCAATTCTTCCCAGCCACCAAATTATGTATAGGTTTAATACAAATCCCAGCAATTTTATTCTAAAATTTATATGAAAAGGCAGATGAACTAGACTAGATAAAAACAATTTTGAAACAACAAATATGAGTAATTAGTCTGCTTCATTTTAGGACTTGCTATATAACCACATTAATCAAGATAATGTAGTATTGGCAGAGTGATAGACACATAGATTAATAAACAAAACAGAGAACCCAGAACAATATGCACACTACTATGCCCAACTGATTATTGACAAAGGTACAAATGGTGCTGGAGCAAGTAGGCATTCATACACCAAATAATAATAATAACAACAACAATAACTATTCAAAGTAGATGATGGATTTAAATGTAAAATATAAATGTAAAAAGATGCCCGGCTAGTGTGGCTCAGTGGTTGAGCATTGACCCATGAACCGGGAGGTTGAGGTTCGATTCCTGGTCAAGGCACATGTTTGGCTTGATCCCGAGTGTGAGAGATGCCAGAGGTAGCCAATCAATGATTCTTTCATCACTGATGTGTTTTTTTCATGTTTTTAAATATAGTTATATTGATTTCAGAGAGGAAGGGAGAGGGAGAGAGATAGAAACATCAGTGATGAGAGAGAATCATTGATTGGCTGCCTCCTACACATCCCACACTTGTGGGATTGAACCCACAAACCGGGCATGTGCCCTGATCCGGAATCGAACTGTGACCTCCTGGTTCACAGGTTGACACTCAACCACTGAGCCAAACCAGCCAGGCTCATTGATGTTCTTGTCTCTCTCTCTCTCCTTTTCCCTTCTTCTCTCTGAAGTCAATAAAAACCAATTTTTTTAAGTAAAAAAATCTTTGAGAAAAAACCTTAGGAGAAAATCTTCAGGATCAGGGCTAAGCAAAATTCTTAGACTTGAAACCAAAAGCATGATCCATGAAAGGAGAAAATTATAAAATGGACTTCATCAAAACAAAAACTTTTGTCCTGTGAAATACCTTGTTAAGATGAAGAGAAGCTACAAACTGGGAGAAAATATTTGCAAACAACATGTCCAACACCATACTAGTATCTAAAATATAACAAGAACTCTCAAACTCAACCACAGAAAAACAATCCAATTAGAAAATGGCCAAATAACATGAACAGACATTTCACAAAAAAGAATCTACAGTTAACCAATAAGTAAATGAATACATATTCACTATCACTAGCTATTAGGGAAATAAAAATTAAAACCACAATGAGACTCTTATCAGAAATATTAAAATGAAAAAAAATAGCAGTACCACCAAATGCTGGTGAGGATTTAGAGAAACTGAATCATTCATACACTGCTGGTGGGGATGTAAAATGGTACAGTCACTCTGGAAAGCAGTTTGGCAGTTTTTTAAAAATATAAACATGCAAGTACAATGAGACCCAGCAATTACACTCTTGGGCATCTATCGCAGAGAAACAAACTTATGATCACACAAACACCTGTACACAATGTTCATAGCAGCTTTATTTGTAATAGCCAAAAATCAGAATGATCCCATATGTCCTCCAACAGGTGAATGATTAAGCAAACTGATACATCCATTCAATGGAATACTACTCAGCCATAAAAAGAAACAAGTCTTGATACATGCAACAACCTGGATGGATCTCCAGAGAATTATGCTGAGTGAAAAAAAAAAGCTAATTCCTAAAGGTTATAATTTTATTCGGATACAGTTCTTGAAATTACAGAATTATAGAAGTGGAAAACAGTTATTGGTTGCCAGGGGCTGTGGAGAGGGTTAGAGTGAGAGAGAAGTGGGTGTGGCTATAAAAGTGCAACAGGAGGGGTCCATGTAGAGATGGAAATACAATCTACCTATCTGATTGTATTGATGACAATCCCTGGATTGTAATACTGTGCTATAGTTTTTCAAGCTGTTACCATTGGGAAAAATGGGGTAAAGGGTACCTGGGATCTCTCTGTATTATTTCTTACAACTCCATGTGAACCTATTTCAAAATAAAAAAGTTTTAAAAAGACTTTTTTGCGCCTCTGTTTATTCCCTTCTCTTGGGCCCTGCTATAGTAATCTATGCTAAGGTGTTAGTGGGCAGTGAAGACACTGATATTATCCCCGCCTCCCACTTATATTTCAACAGGGGCTTCCTGGAGATCATACAAGGGTAACTATTGGTAGAAGAAACTATCTTGAATTTAAAATCAGAATACCTCAAGTCTCTACAATGTGACCTTGGAGAAATTGCTTAGCTTCTCTAAGATTCCATTTTATCACCTATAATAAATTTTGAAGATTAAATGAAAATATGGAAACATTTGGTAAATTCCAAAGCAATACACAAAAGAAAGGTTTGTCCTCTCTTCCTCCTTTCCTGTCCTAATTACTTCTGTTGGAGGAAGGGACTGTGTCTTAGGCCTTCTTGTATCCTCATGGCTTAGCCCACATCCCTGCCCTAGGAGGTGTCTGGGAAGTGCTTAATAATGCTCATAATGGCAGAATGCTTAAAATCAGGAGATGCCATGACCAGGTGGCTCAGTTGGTTGGAGTGTCATCCTGTACACCAAAAGGTTGCAAGTTCGATCCCCAGTTGGGGCACATACAGGAGGCAACAAATTGATGTTTCTCTCTCACATTAATGTCTCTCTCTCTCTTCCTCCTCTTCCCCTCTCTCTAAAAATCAATAAATGTATCCTTAGGTGAGGAAAATATATATATATAAATTAAATACAACAAAACAGGGATTGGCTCTAATGTGAGAAAAGGAAAGTTCAGCCACCATTGGGACAGAGGTCTTTGCTCAGTGAGACTTTGAAGAACCCTTTTAGTAGCATCCCACATAGACAGCTTTCTGGCTTGGAGTTAACTCCACTCAGAGATATCGTGGGCTGGAGAGCCAGGGCCCCTGGAACAGGTCAGCTTCCAGTTTGGAAGACCAGAAAAGATTAAGAGAAGAAAAACATTTCACTTTGACCAAGAACTTTCCTCTCCATTATCACCTTTGCTCCTCATGGCTGTTCCTGAGGCAGGTATAGCAGAGAGTATCACTGATCTACATTTGCAAACCCAGGGCTGAGACTTGCCCAAAGTTCACACTGAATGAGTCAGTAGCACTGCTGGGGGCTGACTCGTGGGCCAGACATTTCCACAGTATGGAGGGTGTCCAAATGGAAAAGCTAAAATTAGGAAAATGCAGCTCTTCCCTGCTCCAACCTGGAGCCTCTCCTGAGAGAAATGTGACCAGGCCCCACCATGTCTTTCTACACAACTTCCTATCTGAAGGAGCCACTGTCATAGTGCTGCCCTGGGAGATGACTTCCCTCCCTTCCAGCTCTGAGCTTTCAGTGATCTATTTAAAGGCAGAGAAATCAGTTTGGTGTTTGGGTCTCTCCCAGAGCCTCTCACAGGTGGCTCTCCAGAGCCTTCCCAGAATCCTCTTCCAGTTTCTTCTCAGTGGCCATGCTGGGGGTGGAATGGGGAGGGCATTTTTCTTCTTACGGGTTCCAAAGGCTCAGAGTGTCCTTGGAGGCTCACTCAGAGACATAAGAGAACCAAGTCAGGGCCTCCTTGGAAGGCAGCCTGAGAAGGAGGTAGCAGCCCCTCACCCAAGGTCTGGATGTTTTCCCTAAGGACCCCAACTCTCCAAGCTGCCCCACCAGGTCTGTGATAAGACTGAAGTGTGAGAATGAACACGCTGTTCACTCTGGAGGCGGAGTGCCGGAAGCCATTTGCTTGGATTAGCTCATCCATTTGCAGGTTGCCAACTTGGAAAGCAGAGAGCAGTTTTGAGGCCAGGAAGGTTTGAATAGGGAGGGAGGAGGAGGGAGAGGTTGCAAGGGGGACTCTTGAGCCATCAGCAAATCATCGGCAAGCCCTGAGTACCTCCTCCTTGTGTGGCCCGATGCTGTGCCCCGGGACCACTGCTTCTGCCCTCTGATTGCTTCTAGTCTAGCATGAGGGAACAGAGCTCTCAGGGAAGATATGAGGCAAGAGATATGACAACAAGAGCATACGCTCAGCCAGTCAATTTTGGTTTCCAGGCAACTTGTGGAAACTTCAGCAACTCACCTAACCATTCATTTGTTCATTCATTCATTCATTCACTCATTAGCCATTACTTCACTTAATAAACATTTATTAAGTACCTATTATGGGCTGGGCATTGGAGGTATGGTGAACAGGGACAGTACTCTGCCCTACTGGAGTTTACTGCCTAACGGGGGCAAAAGAGGAAGGGGGGGGCCTTTAGATAGGGTTGTTAAAAGAGGCTTTCATTACTACGAGGCCACACCCTCTGTCTTAAAGAGCCACAGATGCTCTCCAGTTAGTGCTGCCAAACCTGAAATCTGAGTATCTTGAAGAAACTGCCAACAGTTTGCAGACATATAAGACTCAAAAATGGGTCCCTAGCACCTCATAAAAACCTTCTCCCCTCACAGGGCCTCTCATGCATAAGGGAAGGTTTGAAGAGGGACGAAAAAGGGAAGTGAGTTTGCAGTGAGGCCTCTGGAACATCCAGCTGTTCAGTCAGTATGTCATTCGGTAATCCCTCCCCTCCAATAGCTCCATAAAGTTCCTCCCTGTTTCTTAAAATCACAGTAACTTATTACCAGTTGGTTGTACTTTCCTTTATTTATCTACTCAAGAAGAATCCACTGAGCAGCCACAAAGCTGACATTTCTCTGGGACCTGAGGACTCAAGAATGAATTCTTGGGGAGCTTAAAGTCATATCAGTGGAAGTGATAGAGATTTAATTAATTTCATGAACAACTAATTAATTACAATTGTGCTAAGTACTTTGAAAGAGATTATAATAGGGAAACCAGCGATCATTGGAGGGGCCAGGGAAGGCTTTCCTGAGGAGGTGATATTTAAAGCTGAAACATGAAGGATGAGCAGTATTTAGCTAGGTAGGGAGGCAGGAGAGGGAGAAGTATTGTATTACAAAGGACACAGCAAGCAAAAGACCGGAGGCCAGATGATGTGGTACTTTCAAAGTACAGAAAGAAGGCCAGGGTTTGGGTTGAGTGAAGTTAAACTAGAGACTCGATATGAGTTCTAGGAGAAAGGCAAGGAGGGACTAGACAGGTGGGGCCTCACAGGCCACGAGAAAGATTTGTGTTGCAGCTGAAGAACCTTGGGGAGCCAGTGAAGGGTTTGGGGCAAGAGACAGAATCAGGTTTGCATTGGCTTTAAGAGGCAGCCAAGAGTGGAAATAGGGAGTCAGTTGGAAAGCTGCTGCACTCATTCAGGTAGGAGATAATGACAGAAGCCTCAATTAGTGGTGCATGGTAAAGATGGAGAGCAGTGGACAGAGTCCAGATGCAGTTAGGAAGTAGAATCAACAGGCCATGGTGGTGGATTGTCTGTAAAAAAGGAGGATCTGTTCTCATTCTCTAGAGTTGGGGGCGAAAACACATAAGAAAAAATCTTCCGAACCGAGGGCTTGATAGAGTTCTTAGACATACCAAAAGCACTTTCCTTAAATAAAAAAAAGGTCAAACTATTGATACATGCAAAGACTTGGATGTATATCAAAGGCATTATGTTCAGTAAAAAACCAACAACCTCTAAAAGTTACATACTGTATGATTCCATGTTGATAACACTCTTGTGGTGACAAAATTACAGAGATAGAGAGCAGATTAGTAGTTTCCAGTGATAGGGAGTGGGGGCAGGGGTGAGTGGATGTGACTATATAGGGGTAGCTTGAGGGAGACTTTTGTGGTGATGGAATAGTTCTGTACTTGATTATGGTGGTGGTTACACATGTGATAAAATGACATAGAACTACATACACACATTGTACTAGTGTCAATTGTACCAGGTTTCGATAGTGAACTATATTAATATAAGATTTAGCCAGGGGGGAAAACTAGATGAAGAATACACAGGAACTCTTGGTATAATATTCACAACTTCCTGTAAATTTATACTTACTTAAAATTTTTTTTAATTTGAAAACAAAGAGACAAAGCATGGTGCCTGGGATGTAGAAAGTGATGAAATAATGCTACTATTAAAACAAGATGTTGCCCCCTGTTTTCAGGGAGCCTCTAGTTCAGCCCTGTAGGCAGGGAACTAAAAGGGCCTGTGGCTAGGGTGACATTCATGAGTCTGGGAAATTTGGGCTATGTTAAGAAGAAGGAACATAAGGAGGGTAAGGGAATCTACAAGGGCTTTTTTAAAAATTAAAAGTACAAAACGGACAAATTAGAAGTTGGGATTACAGAAAGATTACCGTTTAAGGTCTTTGAAATACAAACCAGCACTCAAGACTTTGTTTATAGATCATTAACTCTTTAACCGAAAGTTTGGGGAGTAATGGTCAGGGAAGTCTTAGGATAGAAAGGTCCCTTGGTGGCATATCAGTAAGAATGACTGTCCTACTGGGACCATGTTACTTCTTTAATAACTCCTCTTGACCAAAAATCACATTTTTCTTGTGTGCAGTGGGTTGGGATTTGGGGGACACAGAGGTGAAACTTTCCCATCCAGTTTTCCCATCCATTGATTATTGCTTAGTATTTCTCCCTTAGAGTTTCAGTCCTTCAGTTTAAGCCAGATTCCCTGTTACAACCCTACCTAAACTTACCTAAGCATAGATTTTGATAGGGGGAGACTATGATAGCTCTCAGTTGAGGAAAGAAGGGAACAGAGGATATGGGTAAGAAGGGGGAGCAGTCCTCCCTTCATGGCCTTCCTGGACAATTCATCTTATCAAGGCACATTGCCCACCCTTACTTTTCACTGTTGAGAGCTCAGTTCAGTGGGGTAGAGCAAACGGACCATGATAATGTTGTTGATGATGATGATGATATGAGCTGCCATGTGTTACGTACCTACTATTTGCCAGGAACTATGCATACATTTTCTCTAATTTTCACAACAAATCTTACAAAGAATGTGCTATTTTTAGCACCTCTTTTTTTTAGCACCTCTTTAAAGATGTAGAAACAGCTTCAGAGATGCCAAGAAACTTTGTATAGCCAGGTTAGGAATCCAGGTCTATTCTGACCCCAAAGGACCACTTTGAAAGAGACTATAATAGGAAGCACCTCAGCCAGTGGATGGGTCAGGAAAGGATTTCCAGAGGAAGAGTTCAAAGGACTCTTCTCAAGATACCCTCTCCATGCTTGGGAGCCAGCTGGAACTTGCTCACCTGTTGCTGTTAGGCTCTCTTTCCCTGGTGACAGGCTGTAAGATGGAGATCAGATAAAAAACCAGGGGCTGATAAGGATCCCATGTTCGTACATGTTTTGTTTCAAACCTCTTGCTTTATCAAGTTGTGACACCCCCCCCCCCAACCACCACCACCACCAAGCCCTCTCTTAGAAACCTAGGTAACCTAAAATCCGAGCAGTATAATTTCAGGGTGCCTATCCTTCCCCTTATTTTCAAAGCCTGAACTTCCATCCTTTCTTTAGCTTAGGACCCCCTTTTTTCCTGTGTGGGGGCTAGGTCCTCTCAGCTGCCCAAATGCACTCCCTCTCCAGGGGAGACATGCTATGGTGTTCTCACAGTGAATCCCAAGTGAATCTCAAATAGGAAAAAACTTTTGATGGATATGGAGATGAAGAGAGGTGGAAAATTTACAAGGGAGAAAGACCGGGCTGGGATGAGGGCAGGGCTGAATAATGGTGGTGTGTTAATAAATATTAATTTTGTGGGTAAATCAGAGGGGAAAATCAGTGTTTGCGAAAGTAGTAAAATAGCAGGCTTAAAGTCTTTTTTTTAAAAATATATTTTATTGATTTTTCAACAGAGAGGGAGAGAGACAGAGAGCTAGAAACATCAATGAGAGAGAAACATCGACCAGCTGCCTCCTGCACATCTCCCACTGGGGATGTGCCTGCAACCCAGGCACACGCCCTTGACCGGAATTGAACCTGGGACCCTTCAGTCCGCAGGCTGACGCTCCATCCACTGAGCCAAACCAGTTTCGGCCAGGCTTAAAGTCTTTATGCAAAGAAAACCAACAAATGAAAATGCAGGCACTGAAAAAATGAGTAGAAGTAAGAACAACTAAGTTAATAGTAGTTGACTATAAGTTATGGAAATACAGATATATACACATCCTATATAATTAAAGCCCAGTGACCCTTATGGTGGAACAACCAGAATGACTGGTCGCTATGACATGCACTGACCACCAGGGGGCAGATGCTCAATACAGGAGCTTCCCCCTGGTGGTCAGTGCGAGAACCACTCAGCCAGAAGCCAGGCTGGAGAGCACAGTGGTGGTGGCATGAGCCTCTCCTGCCTTTGGGGCAGCACTAAGAACCTGCGAGTCAAGTGGTAAGGAGCAAGGAGCAGGTGGGCAGTAAGGAGTGGGCGGTCGGTAAGGAGCAAGCAGACGGGCAGTTCGGAGTGAGGGGTCCTGGATTGCGAGAGGGATGTCTGACTGCAGGTTTAGGCCTGATCTAAACCGGCAGTTGGATATCCCCCAATGGTCCCAGATTGAGAGAGGGCACAGGCCAGGCTGAGGAACCCCCTCCCCCCTCCCCTGCACGAAGTTTAAGCATCAGGACTCTAGTGTGTGTGTGTGTGTGTGTGTGTGT
>NW_005871050.1:17553588-17605580 GCF_000147115.1 Myotis lucifugus | reverse complement strand
GGCTGCACCCACAGCAGAGGCAGGGTTCCCGTAACGAGCCATAGCAAGTGATCAGCAGGGACCTGAGGCTGTGTGGCACTGGGCCCGGGCAGGGGACCTGAGGCTGTGCCCTCCCACCTGGTGGGGCTTGATGGAGGACCTCAGGCTGCACCCCCCACCCTGGCACCGGGCCAGGGGACCTGAAGGTGCACTGGAGGACCTGAGGCTGTGCTCCCTGCCTAGCTGGGCTTGACAGGGGTAGGGTCAGCTGGGCCTGGATCTCCCCCAATGGGTGTGGGGCTGGCCGGGTTTGGGTCTCGCGCGATTTTGAGGTGCACACGGGTGGGCAGGTACTCTACTCTGGGTCCTGCGGTGTGCCCCAGATTCTGACAGGAGGAAGATTTTCATATACATTATACTAATTTTCTTTCATCGCTGACACTTCTTTATAGAGAAAGGGCAAACAGCAATATTAAAATATTTCCTCTAATTAATTCCCTTTTAATGTGCACGGATTTCATGCACTGGGCCACTAGTGATATAATAAATGTATTGACAAAGAGAGAAGTATCCCTTGCTATCCAGGAGCTGGCCTGGCACTATCAGTTAGGCCTTGGTGTGGCTAGCAGCTGGCCCTGCACTCACAGCTGAGCCTTGGTGTTCTCCTGTTGAACATAAACAATTTCACAAACATCAACATCAGACAAGGTCTCTCTGTGACAGTGTGGACCAAGGCAAAAACAAGACCACTCCTTAATCATGTCTGAACTCAGACAAAACATGAACATTGGCCAAACCACAGAAATGACCAAATATTGCCCTCTCCTGGCTAACGTGAGGAGCTGCCACTTCTTGACCAATTATGTCTTTGGCCTGGCTGTAATCTATCTTCATTCTAGATGAGATTTATTGAAATACCCAGTCATAGCATTGGCTCTGCTTCCTGATAGCACCCAATCCAGAGCCCAAAATCTTTGTGTACTTCCTACCCTCTTCTTGAGATGGCCATGGCTCTTGATAGTTTGATTACTCCTTTCTTCCTAGCTGCTGGAAAGTTGTGTGTGTGTGTGTGTGTGTGTGTGTGTGTGTGTGAGAGAGAGAGAGGGGGGGGGGAGGGGAAAGGGAGAGAGAGAGAGAAACAGATATAAGGGTATCTCACACACATAGTTTTTTCCTACATGATTCTATCTTAAATTCATCATTTAACATTAAAATGGAACCTTGGTTGGACCTCTGAAAAACAGCAAAATCCTATTAATGGAAAGAGCCATAGTTCACAATAGGTGAGGAGCACAGGTGGCTGAAGTTTAACTTTGCCTCAGCTATAAAAAAAAGATTAAGCTATGAAAATTAATCATCTGAATCAAAATGGCTAGAGCTAGTTCAACTAGTTTAGAAGCAGCATCATTTGCATGCTAATTATGTACTAATTACCTTATCTACTCATTAACAGAGGTTGAGAGAAACTCTACTTAGTTATATCCTGTTAGACATTAGTTGAAGTTACTGTTTTACTCGAAAATAAGATATTTTTAAACAGTCTATGAACTGTACTTCTTACAAGTGGGCCTTCAGCTACTAATTATTCAGAAATGGTGAGACCAAAAACCCGTCACATATTTTGGGGTTCTTCAGTTGATTCATGGAACAAAGACACAGGAGTCAATACAGTTATTCAGGCCATTTTGACAAACAAATAATTTCATAACTCTTCACTATTAGGACAGTTTTGAACCCCTTTTCCTCTAATTCAGGGTTTCTCCACCTTGCATTATTGATATTTTGGGGTTACATAATTGTTTGGGGGTGGGAGACTCTGTCTTGTACGTTATAGAATGTTTAGTAGCAGCCCTGCCCTCTGCCCACTATACTAGTTTACCAGTGGCATACCCCTTCCTCACACCCCCTTGTGACAATCAAAATTATCTCCAGTTGAGAATCACTGTTCTAAATGGCCTTTTTTACTAAATGGCTTGCCTCTCTAAACCCTTTGCTTCTCTTCCCCACTCATTTAAAATAGATGGTGGGGTGTCATCTGGAGTCTTGACGCTAAACCTATTGCTGCCTCTACACAGGTGAAAGCCACCTAAAACCAAGGAGAAGTTGAAGGAATGAGGTTCAGAACAACCCCCCAATCAAACTATTGAAATGGAGGAGGGTTTCTGGGTGGTGATCACTGGCCCCTTGGCCTTGGGAGCATTCCCAGAGGTGCCCTTTGCTTAACTCTCTTTGCCTGAGAAGTATAGGAGTGACCCCCTGCCTCCTTGCTGCCTAAGTGCTCAGTAGTAGGCACCTACTCTGCCTTGGCCCTGGGTTAAAGAGATGGCTCAGGCACACATGTAATAGACAATCCCAATACAATCTGACTAAGAATCTGAGAAAAAAACGAATATTGTAGGTTTCACAAAAAAGGCACCTGGCCAAGCTTGGGGGGTCAGGGAAGGGGCCCCAAGAAGGTGATAATTGAGGTAGTTATGAAGAAAGAAGAGAAATTACTAAGGCAAAGGCTATGCTAAGTTGGGCTGTGTTAGGTTGTGCTAGGCTAGGCTAGGTTAAGGCCAGAGAAAAATCTAGAAGAGATGGATGTATTAGCATGGCCTGTGTGTGGAGAGTAATGGTAACCCCAAGTTGCTGGGTCTTGACTCTAAGCCTATTGCTGCCTCCACACAGGTGAAAGAGCCACCCAAAACATGTTTTGGGAGTCAGCTTTAAGAGAGGAGAGATAAAGGGCAGAGTGATAGTCAGAGAGGGAACTGCTCATGAAGGGCCTTGTATGCCACTCTAAGAAGGGCATTCTTGCTCCTGAATGGTTGTAGGTATGGGGGTCCAGAATGAGTCACCCCAAGATGTGCCCTGTGGCATGTAGATTGTTTTAAACTAAAGGCATCTTTAGCTGCAGGTTCAGGAGAAACTTCCTACCCTCACCCTTCACACCCTAGAACAGGGGTGGGCAACCTTTTTGTGAGTGTATGCCAAAACCAGCAAAATCTCTGACTCAAAATTCTTCTGCTTGCCAACCCTAATTTTTTGAGAACATGTTACGCCTACTTGATATCTCTTAAGGTGTACGTATGTGAAGAACCTTGAAGAAATAATAAAATTCATTGAGCAACAAAAACACAGTATATGATGATGAAAAATACATTTAATTTTTTAAATATATTTTATTGATTTTATTGATTTTTTACAGAGAGGAAGGGAGAGGGAGAGGGATAGAGAATTAGAAACATTGATGAGAGAGAAACATCGATCAGCTGCCTCCTGCACACTCCCCACTGGGGATGTGCCTGCAACCAAGGTACATGCCCTTGACCAGAATCGAACCTGGGACCTTTCAGTCCGCAGGCCGACGCTCCATCCACTGAGCCAAACCGGTTCGGCTACATTTATTTTTAATGTATACATGTACACTGATAGCCCGACAGAAAACTTTATGACTCCGTTTGATATTATCAGTGGGACTTTTGCTGCTGCATCACTGATAGCAGAGATTTTACATCAGGTTTATATTTCATGACCTTCAGAGATATGCACGAGCTACTACTTTCATCCGTCAGGCTACTCCTACTATGAGACTTAACAATAAACCACCAACTCACACCATACACAAAAATAAACTCAAAATGGATAAAGGACTTAAACGTAAGACGGGAAACCATAAAAATACTAGAGGAATCCACAGGCAGCGAAATCGCAAACATATGCCGAAGGAATTTCTTCTCTGATACTGCTCCTAGGGCAATGGAAACTAAAGAGAAAATAAACAAATGGGACTACATCAAAATAAAAAAGCTTTTGCACAGCAAAGGAAACCATCAACAAAACAACAAGAAAGCCCACTGCATGGGAGAACATATTTGCCAATGATATCACCGATAAGGGTTTAATCTCCAACATTTACAGGGAACTCGAGCAACTTAACAAAAGGAAGATAAACAATCCAATCAAAAAATGGGCAATGGCCCTAACCGGTTTGGCTCAGTGGATAGAGCATCGGCCTGAGGACTGAAGAGTCCCAGGTTCGATTCCGGTCAAGGGCATGTACCTTGGTTGCGGGCACATCCCCAGTCGGGGGTGTGCAGGAGGCAGCTGATAGATGTTTCTCTCTCATCGATGTTTCTAACTGTCTGTCCCTCTCCCTTCCTCTCTGTAAAAAATCAATAAATATATATTTTCAAATGGGCAATAGACCTAAATAGACACTTTTGAAAGAGGAAAGACATATGAAAACATGCTCAAAGTCACTAATTATACGAGAGATGCAACTCAAAATGACAATGCATTATCATCTCACACCTGTCAGAATGGCTATCATCAACAAACAGCAAGTGTTGGAGAGGATGTGGAGAAAAAGGAACCCTCCTGCACTGCTGGTGGCAATGCAAACTGGTGCAGCCACTGTGGAGAACAGTATGTAGTTTCCTCAAAAAACTAAAAATGGAACTCCCATTTGACCCAGTAATACCACTTCTAGGAATATATCTCAAGAAACCAGAAACACCAATCAGAAAGGATATATGCACCCCTATGTTTATAGCAGCACAATTCACCATAGCTAAGATCTGGAAACAGCCTAAGTGCCCATCAGTAGGTGAATGGATTAGAAAACTGTGGTACATCTACATGATGGAATACTATGCTGCTGTAAAAAAGAAGGAACTCTTACCATTTGTAACAGCATGGATGGAACTGGAGAGCATTATGCTGAGTGAAATAAGCCAGTCAATGAAGGAAAAATACCACATGATCTCACTCATTTATGGATAATTAAGACCATTATAAACTGATGAACAAAAATAGATACAGAGGCAGAGCTGCCTCGAACAGACTGTCAAACTACAGTGGGAAGGCCCGGAGGGTTGGGGGGCAGAAGGGAGGAGTAAGAGATCAACCGAAGGACTTGTATGCATGGATATAAGCATAACCAATGGACATAAGACACTGGGGGGTAGGGGAGGCCAGGGGATTGTCAAGGGCAGGGGGAAAAAGGAGACATATATAATACTCTTTGTAATACTTTAAGCAATAAATAACTTTAAAAAAAGAAAGGATACATGCACCCCTACGTTCATAGCAGCACAATTCACCATAGCTAAGATTTGGAAACAGCCTAAGTGTCCATCAGCAGATGAGTGGATTAAAAAACTGTGGTACATCTACACAATGGAATACTACGCTGCAGTAAAAAAGAAGGAATTCTTGCCATTTGCAACAGCATGGATGGAGCTGGAGAGCATTATGCTAAGTGAAATAAGCCAGTCAGAGAAAGATAAATACCACATGATCTCACTCATTTGTGGGATATAGAGAACAACATAGACTGATGAACAGGGACAGATCCAAAGACAGAGAAACAGGGATCAGACTATTAATCCCCAGAGGGAAAGTAGGGGAGGGTGGGAGTAAGGGGAAGAGATCAACCAAAGGACTTGTATGCATGTATATAAGCCAAACCAATGGACACGGACAACAGGGGGATGAGAGCATGAGTGTGGGAGGGGTAGGTTGGAGGTTAATGGGGGGATGAGGACACATTTGTAATACCTTAACCAATAAAGAAATTAAAGATAAAAAAATAAAAATAAATTCATCACTGAGAACAAAGATTCACAAGCGTATGTGGATGAAACCAAAACACTGGTCGGATCTAGGAAGGCAGGGAGAGTTAAGGCAGAGGCATAGAAATTGCTCTTCCCCTCTCTCGTCAATCCATGTCTATGGTCTTTAAGATAACTTGTTATGTAAAATTATTTATTTATGTAAGATGCACCTACACTGAATTTATCTGAAAAATAAAAAAGTAGATATTAAGAAAAAAATTGTAAATGGAAGATTATAAGAGAGGGTGCCGGAAACTATTTATTGTCTTCACTAGGTGAGCATAGAGTAGAGACCCCCCAAAAGCTAGTGACCTTTGAAGCCCTAGCAAAGGTCGGGGCTGTGCACCACCCAGTTAATCTAGATAATGGTAGCTGAAGCATCATCCCCACCTTAGTTCACTTAATTCCTTAGATACTTATGTAAATCCTTGTTGATTATTGTTGATTAGATATTCTGCCTATTTCTGGAAATTGTCTGCTGATGAGCTAATCTGTGAGTCATTGAAATCTCCTTACCTAAGGGCTACTCCAGATCAATAAAAGGTTGGAACGGCCTGAGTGGAAGTCCTTCTGGACTTGCCCGCCTGGCTCCCCAACATTTCCAAATTGTCTCTTGTCTCTTTTCTCTCTCATTTGTGTGCGGCTCCTCTTTTCAGATCCTGAACCCTAATCCACAAGGAACGTGGAAGGAAACACACACGACAGCATGTTTCGCGTGCCAGCAAAAGTTACTGGTGTGCCATGTTTGGCACACGTGCCAGGGGTTGCCCACTGAAAGGGCGAGGGCTAGGCCCTCCATCTTGCTCCAGGGTAAGGGCTAGGCCCTCCATCTTGCCCCAGGGTAAGTGCTCCATCTTACCTTGGCCATGTGCTTGGCAAGGAGCTTCTTCCCAGAAGTCTAAGCCTCTGCTAGCCACACCCAGGAACAAGACACCGACTTGCGCCTGGCCAATTGGCAAGGCCACAGCCCTTTCTCCTCCCCTTACTCCAACCCCCTATAAAACCCCTCTCCATACAGAGTTCTCTCTCTCTGCTTCCTGCTGCTGTGTCGGCAAGGTGGGGGAGCCGAGCTAGCTCGAATAAAGACTCTTATGCTTTTGCATCGGACATGGCTGGCTCCCTGATGTGGTTTCTTGGGGATCCTGAAATCTGGGCATAACACCCACCCCTGCCCTAGAATAATTTGAATTGGAGGCCTTGCCCATAAGAGATTATCTACAACAACCTTTTCCACTCACATATATGACAGGACAAACTTCTCTTTTTTAAAGGTCTACTCTTCTTATCAAGCTGCAATGACTTTTGAAGCCCCCAAGGCATCTTACGTCATTCCTAGCTCAGAATGTCTTATATACTCATGTTCCCTTTCTATCTCTGAATCTCTCTTGCATGTGGGCTCTCTGACTTTATGCAGGGTTCCAATACATAGGTATGTATAAAATTTGGTTATTTCCTCTTGTCAATCTAATTTGTCTCATGTAGATTTGTTAGACATGGAAAAAAACAAAACAAAACAAAAAAACCTTGAGGATAGAGGAAAGTTTGTTCCTCCTCCACAAAGGTCTTAAAATACCCCCGGAAACACATAGTGGAATTGTTAAAATGCAGGTTTCCTGCTCCCGTTCCCAAAGATGTTGATTCATCTGGACTGAACTTGAGGCCCAGTCATTTACATTTTATTCTTTATACTGTTAATAAGGTGGATTATGCAGATTGATTTTCAAACATGGAATCTGATTGACATTACATTATTGAATAACCCCACTTGGTTAGGGCGTATTATTCATTTCATATGTTACTGAATTCTATCTGCTAGTATATTGTTGAGGATTTTTTAGTCTATAATCATGAGGGATGTTAGTCTACAGTTTGATAGACTGATTTTTTTACTGTCTTTGTCTGGTTTTGGTATCAGGCTGATGCCAGCCTCATAAAATGAGTTGAGAAATATTCCTTTCTCCTCTATTTTCTTAGGGGAGGGGGGAGGTAGGACTGGTATGATTTCTCTTTAAATGTTTGGTAGAATTCACCAGTGAAGCCATCTGGGTCTGGGCTTTTCTTTGTAGAATGTTTTAAATTACTAATAAAATTTCGTTAATAATTATGGAACTATTCAGGTTAACTGAATAGTTCTTCTTGGGTGTGTATTAGTAGTTTGTGGTTTTCAATGAACTGGAACATTTCATCTAAATTATCAAATTTATGTCTGGAGTTGTTGGAATTATTTCCTTATTATTCTTTTGATGTCTGCAATCTCTGCATTGATATCCCCTGTTTCATCCCTGATATTAGTAACTTATGTCTATTTTATTTTTGTCAGCCTTGCCAGAGTGCCAGAGGTCTGTCATGTTCATTGACATTTTCAAAGAAACTGCTTTAGATTTCATTGCTTTTTTCTATTATTTTTCTGTTTTTCAATTTCATTGATACCTGCTCTTCATCATTTCCTTGTTTCTGCTTTCTTTGGACTTATTTTGTTCTTCTTTCTGTAGTTTCTTTTCTTTTTTAATATATTTTATTGATTTTTTACAGAGAGGAAGGGAGAGAGAGAGAGGGTTAGAAACATCGATGAGAGAGGAACACCGACCAGCTGCCTCCTGCACACCTCCTACTGGGGATGTATCCGCAACCCAGGTACATGCCCTTGACCGGAATCGAACCTGGGACCTTTCAGTCCGCAGGCCGACGCTCTATCCACTGAGCCAAACCGGTTTTGGCTTTCTGTAGTTTCTTGAGGTGGGAGTTTGGATTATTGATCTCAGACCTTTCTTCTCTCCTTATGTATTTAATGTGTTTCCCTCTCAGTACAGCTTAAGCTGCATCCAGAAATTTTAATTTATTTTACTTTCATTATTATTCAATTCAAAGTATTTTTAAATTTCTCTTGATTCTTCTTCATTGACCTATGGATTATTTATAAATCTGTAGATTAGGTTCCAAGTATTAAGAGATTTTCCTCTTATCTTTCTGTTAATGATTTCTAGTTTGATTCCATTGTAGTCAGAGGACATACTCTGTATGATGTCAATTCTTTTAAATTTACTGAGATTTTTTTTATAACCCAGGATATGGACCATCTTGGTGTATGTTCTATGCACACTTGTAAAAATGTGTATTTTGCTGGAGTGGGTAGAGTGTCTTAGAAATGTCAATTAGATCTAGCTGAATGATGATGTTGTTGAGTTCTATACCCTTGCTGATTTTGTCTCAGGCATCTACATTTTCAACCAGATTTGGGAAAATAATGCCTTCACTTGAGACCCACTGCTCTGGGGACTGAGTAAGGGATGGTGAAAATGAAATTATTTTATTTATTTATTTTTCCTTTTCATTGAATTTATTGGGATGACACTGGTTAACAAAATGATACAGGTTTCAGGTGCACAATTCTACAACACAACATCTGTACACTGTATTGTGTGTGCACCACTCCAAGTCAAGTTTCTGTCCATCATGGTTTATCACCTTATCCCCTCTTCCACCTCCCTCCCCTTCACCAATTACCACACTGTGGCCAGTCCATGATTTTTCTCCCCTTTTTTTCTTTTTTGCTCTGCTCCCCCAACCCAGCCCCCCAACCCCTCTCCCACTCCCGACAGCTGTCAGCCTGCTCTCTATTAGTCTGTCTCTATTTTGCTCCTTAGTTCAAAGGGCAGCAGGGAAAAAGACTCCCTGAACCCAAGTCTCTCCCACACAGGTACAGAAAGGGAGGGTTTTCACTGACCTAAATAAATCTCCATGTTCCCTGGGACCAAGTATCTGGAATTAGATACATTTAGTTGATGAAGTCTTTCAACCCACAGAGCAGGATGTTAAGATTAATTGGCCTGTAAGAGAGTTGTGATTGGGGAAAGGGAGCACAAGGAGTTGAAGCGTTACACTGAAGTTTCTGTTACAATTGTTCCTATTACAACTTTGCCCAAGGCCAGCCATCTGGCTCTGAAAGCCTGTGGGAGCCTGGTATGAAGGCCCTCAGAATGCTGGCAGCTCCTGGGCATGTGGGAATGAAGGAAACCTTGGTGTTCCTCAACCCGCCTGGTCTGGGCCTTCACCCCAGGATGGTCCTCCCCAGTCCAATGCCCACGCTCATCTGGGCACAGTTCTCCAGGGTACAGGTTGTCCAGAAGATCAAAGCCAAAGGATCAAAGACAACACTTTCCTTCCCTTCTTCCCTGGAGCAGCAGCAGTAAGGGCCACATGTTCCTCTTAGCAAGTTCTGTTTGTTCACTCCAGCCCCCAAAGCATAATGCCCTCTCCTCCTGTCTGAGCATGGACCCCCAAACCCCCCAGTTCCAGCTTCAATTTTCCCTGGGAGCAGTGGGGTGGTGGTGACAGTGTGAGGAATTGGGAGGGATGCATGGAGAACTCCAAGTTTTATCCAGATCTCCCATTCCTCATTTTCCTTTCCTCCTCCCAAAGTATGATTGGAACACAGGTATGGGCTCCCAAGGGGGCCAGGTATAGGAAAGGGAACGGAAGACCAAAAAAGAAAGTGGTCAAACGCAGTGGTTTTTAACTATCAATGGGTCCCAGAGTCTTTTGAAAATTTGATGAAATAGTTTTGGACTTTCTCCTCAGCAAAAAAAAAATGACCTTGGGTAAGACTCACAGTTATGCATTCAGTTTTAGGGTGTTTGCAACCCCTGATGAGTAGTCCTTGGACCCCACTCTAAGAACTTCTGCATTAGAGGAAGTGGCAACCTATATGCCCTGATTCCCCCTCATGTAGCAGAAAGCCTCCTTTCTTTCTGACCTTCATCATCTTTTTTTAAAGGGGAGAATGATGATTTTTATTTTTATTTTTAATATATTTTATTGATTTTTTATAGAGAGGAAGGGAGAGGGATAGAGAGTTAGAAACATCAATCAGCTGCCTCTTGCACACCCCCTACTGGGGATGTGCCTGCAACCAAGGTACATGCCCTTGACCGGAATTGAACCTGGGACCCTTGAGTCCGCAGGCTGACACTCTATCTTCTGAGCAAACTGGTTAGGGTTCCTTCGTTTTCTTGAGTGCCCAAGATGATGTCTTATTGTTATATCTAATGAAAAAATAAAAATAAGCCGAATCTTTAAGGGACCCCAAATAGCCAAAACAATACTGAAAAAGAAAAAAAGACGGGAAGACTCACACTTCCTGATTTCAAAACTTATTACAAAGCAATAATAATTAAAACAGTGTGGCACTGGCATAAAGACAGACATATACACCAATGGAATAGAAAAGAAAGTTCAGAAACTAACCTTCACATACTGGGTCAAATAGGTTTGTTTTTTTTAAAAACATATCTTTATTGATTTCAGAGAGGTAGAAACATCCATGATGAAAAAGAATCATTGATAGGCTGCCTCCTACATGCCCCACACTGGGATCTAGCTCACAATCCAGCCATATGCCCCAAATGGGAATCGAACCATGACCTTCTGGTTCATAGGTCAATGCTCAACTATTGAGCCATGCTGGTCAGGTTAGGGTCAAATAGATTTTTTGTTGTTGCTATTTCTTAAGTCTTTATTGTTGAAAATATTACATATGTCCCCTTTGTTCCCCCATTGACCTCTTCCAGCCTGCCCCTGCCCTCTTAGGGTCAAATAGTTTTTAACAAGGGTGCCAAAACAATTCAATGGGGGGAAAGAACAGTATTTTCAACAAATGGTACTGGGAAAACTGGATATCCACATGCAAAAGAATGAATTTGGACCCTTACCTAACACCATATGAAATTTTAACTCAAATGGATCAAGGACCTAAATGTAAGACCTAAAAAATAAAACTCTTAGAAGAAAACATCAGACAAAACCTTGGATTTGGCAATGAGTTTTTGGATATGACACCAAAGGCACAGTTAAGAAAAGAAAAAAATAGACAAATTAGGCTCAATGAAAACGAAAAAGTTTTATGTACCAAAAGACAGTATCAACAAAGGAAAAAGGCAAGCCACGGAGTGGAAGAAAATATTTGCAAAACAAGTATCTGAAAAGGCAGTGGTTCTCAATCTGTGGGTGGTGACCCCTTTGGCGGTCAAATGATCCTTTCACAGGGGTCGCCTAAGACCATCCTGCATATCAGATATTTACATTACGATTCATAACAGTAGTAACATTACAGTTATGAAGTAGCAACGAAAATAATTTTATGGTTGGGTCACAGCATGAGGAACTGTATTTAAAGGGCCAGAAGGTTGAGAACCACTGTGATAAGGTATTAATTTCCAGACTATACAAAGAACTCCTAAAATTAAACAACAAACCCAAACCAAAAATGAGCAAAGAACTTGAATAACCATTTCTCCAAAGAAGATATACAAATGGCCAACAAGCACTTGAAGAGATGCTTAAAATCACTACTCATTAGGGAAATGCAAATCAAAGCCACAATGAGATGCCACTTCATACCCATTAGGATAGCTACCATCAAAAAACCAGAAAACAAGTTTTGGCGAGGATGTGGAGAAATTGGAACCTCTGTACACTGTTGGTAGGAATGTAAAAAGGTACAACCACTGTGGAAAACAGTAGGGAGGTTCCTTAAAAAAATTAAAAGTAGAACAACCATCTGACCCAGCAATTCCACTTTGGGGTATATACCCCCAAAAATGAAAAGCAGCGTCTCAAAGATACATTTGTACACCCATGCTCATTGCAGCATTATTCATAATAGCTAAAACATCGAATCAACCTGAGTGTTTATTAATAGATAAATGGATAAGAAAAATGTTGGAATACTATGCTGCTGTAAAAAGGGAGGAACTCCTACCATTTGCAACAGCATTGATGGAGTGTGAGAGAATTATGCTAAGTGAAATAAGTCAGTCAGAGAAAGATAAATATCACATGATCCCACTCATTTGTGGAATATAATGAACAACATAAACCAATGAACAAAATCAGATGTAGAGACAGAGAAGCATCGCACAGATGCTCAAAACTCAGAGGGAAGGTAGGGGAGGGTGGGGGTGAGGGGGAGAGATCAACCAAAGGACTTGTATGCATGCACATAAGCATAAGTGATGGATGTGGACATCAGGGGGTGAGGGTGAGGGCAGGATTGGGGGGATGAGAGGACATTGGGGGGATAAGGACACATTTGTAATATCTTAATAAAGGGAAAAAAAGAAAAATGTGGTATATACATACAATGGAATATTATTCAGACTTAAAAAGAAAGGAAATTCTACAATATGCTACAACATAGATGAACCTTAAGAGCATTATGTTAAGTGAAATGAGACAGTCATAAAAAGACAAATATTATATGATTCCACTTCTATGAGGGACGTAGAGTAGTCAAAATTATAAAGACATCAGGTAGAATGGTGGTTGCCAGGGGCTGGGAGGAAGGGAAAATAGGGAGTTATTGTTTAATGGATATAGTTTCAGTTTTATAAAATAAAAAGTTATGAGGTTGGATGATGGTGACGGTCAGACATCAATGTAAATGTATTTAGTAAATGATGTACTTAAATGATTAAGATGGCAAATTTTATGTTGTGTATTTTACCACAATTAAAAAAAAAAGATAATTAGGCAAACAGTAGGCCATAGCACTAGCTATTCACCTAGCACTTGATCACCAAAGAATGATTCTCCCTCTTAGTTTCATGTCCTTCAGCCTACATTTGATATCATTGATTTGTCCTTCCAGTCTGTTGCCATTTGGGCTATTTCCAGGATGCAAAATCCATTGATTTTCTAGGTGTTACTATGTCTAAAAACAGATTCTGATGACTAGAATATCTTCTATGACTTCAGATTTGTGCAAAATAAGTTATAAGGAATTAGTCACAAGGGTGAAAGGGTATTGCAAACTTGAACTTGGTTGCAGCACCAAGGGAACTTAAAGCTTACAAATATATTGGGTTTGGGGTGTAAGAAGAGAAAAAGAGGGTTTGATGGGAGCTTTGAAACCCTATTGGAAAAAAACTTCTGTTTATCCCACAGGAACAATACAGTGGGCCCTAAAATTAATCTTAAATAATTTTTATGTCACTTACTTTATACTCTTTAACTAATATATCTCAGGCTTTCTCAAGCAAAACCATTCTTTATGTTATCAGGCAAAAGAAAGAAAAAAATTGACTTGGCTCTCCTGCTTTGTCTCACCTGTCAGCCTACTGAGCATTTTCTCAGGAACATTCCAAGGGCAGTGACTAAGTGAGATCAAGGGAATGATCTGCATTTATCTCTTTCCTTTGCCATGTCCAGGTCATCAGTAACTGTTGTCCCAAACATAAGGCTCCTGCTCAGGCCCAGACAAGTGCAAGTAGTTGAACCCACGTAGCTCTAGCTCCTGGGGCTAGGCGGTATCTCTGAAGGACACAGAAGAATCCATCTTTCTGCAGAGTCACTGGCTCTTGCATCAGATTCCTGCTCATGTATGCGTATTTCCACCACACACGGAATTCTGTGCTCTACTGGCCCTGAAGGAAAAACAAACACTGGTCAAGTTGAGGGAAGCAGTTAGATGCTGTGATACTCTGGAATGTTTGATACACATAACTTGCACCTTAGGGTACTGGCCTCAGACCCTGGAGCCAGATAAGGCACAATGGGCTCCATTTTATAGAGTATAGTAAATGAAATCATTTCAGGACAAGAGCTCAAATCCATACCATTTTATACCTCACTCAGTTATGCAGTTTTTCTTTAAACATTATTAAAATTTCATTTATTTTAAAAATTGTTAGGGATATTCCCATGGTTCAAAACTAAGAAGATACACAAAGGCCTTCAGGGAAAAGCCTCCCTTCATGCCTATTCCCACTCAGGTTCCCTTACTGGAGGCCAGTTTCTTCTAAGATCCTTTCATTGACACTTTGTTTCATTCTTTAGTATAGTATGTCCTCTCCGAATTTGGATTGAGATTTTTTCTCAGCATACTAGTTTGTTCCTTCAAACAAAAAAGTGCTTGCTCTTCACTTATAATCAGAGGTTACAAAATAAGTCTTTCTTTTGCAAAGCACTGCTCTACAAAGTTGCTATTGCTTGGACTGCATTTTCAGCAATTTGAATCTTATCAATAAGAACTAATCTTTACAGCCTCCTCTAGGCCCTGTGAGGGACCCCAAGTTGAATAAAGCCTTTGTTACTGCCCTAAGGGAACTTCTTTGTTAATTGGGGACACCGAGTGGCCTATCCAAAATAAATGGCTGGTGGGGGTACATTGGAGATTGGTGGGACTTTATGGAAAGCTTTGAATGCCGGAAGGAGAAATTTTAATTCAATACTGTTGTTCTTCAGTAACCTGGTGTAAATGTCTTATGAATCAGAGTGGATCTAGCCTCCAATGCCATCTCTGTTGCTTGATGAATTTTCATAACCTCTCTGAGACCCAGTTCCTTCCACTGTAATATAAGGATAATCATTTGCTGACACAGCCTTGTTTTGAGGACTAGATGAGATGATGAAGATGTAGCACCTGGCATACAATGGGTGCTCAAAAAGTGGGTTGATTGTACTTTTTTGTAGGAAGAACTACATGAAATTTGGGCCTACAAGGACTGTGTGTGTGTTGTGTATATTAGGAGTACTGACAGTTCGGTTCAGGAGCTCTAAGGAGTATGAGCAGAGGCGGGGCAGAGGACAAGATGGGAGCATTACCTACATGTGGAAGCTAATGCTGAATCCATGGGGTTGAGCTTCCTCCATTGACCACTAGGATAAGAAATGAGGTGATCCTTGACAGTTCATGAGCTTGATCATGACATGGTAAAATTAATGTTTGACAGGATTCATATAAGAGCAGTTTGGAGGCTGAACTGGAGGCAGAGAGGCCAGGTAAGGCTTGTCATCAAGGTGATAGATTCAGAGCCCTGGTGCCTTGATAGGGCTAGAGGAAAGTAATGAATTAATGGTGACCAGAGAACTGCCAGCCAGAGCAACTGGAGCTATGATAATGCCTTTAAGAGAACAAGGGACGGGGACTCAGTTTGGAGGGGAAAATAAGGTGGTACATGCCAGATGTGTCCTTGGGACAGCAAGACATCTAAGTGAAGAAAAACCCTCCACTAGAGTAGGTAGCTTCCTGTTAATGGAAGGAACTGATTCTTGTTAATGGAAGGAATGCAGCTGAAAAGGTTACATATCCCTAGGGAATGTTGAGACAGAGCAGATCACACTGGGCCAAATCTTCAGTTTCCTGATCCTCCAATATTTTCAACATAAGAAATCTGCCTAAAAGGAGAGGGGAGAAGCAGACTGTGGCTTTCGATGTTGACTTGAGATTAGCAACTGTCTGATTGCCATGGTGACGAGGACGAGGAACATGATGCTTTTGCCATTAAGCATATCTTAGTGTTGTGTTCTTTTGTGTTGCCTGGTAACAAATGTTCTGAGCATCTCTGTGTGCCTAAGTCTGAACCAGGTGAGGGATGGACCTGGGGCTGCACCTGACAGGCTGTGTAAGTCGATTTAGGAGGCCTCGGTTATACCATACTGCCTGGTAGCACTGGCCCTGGGCTCAGCACCATTTCTCCCTGGATTGGGGGAGAAAGAGGAGCCCTTCATGATACCCACTTTTCAAGTCCTCATTACTCTGGATGCATTCTTAACTCCTATGTCTTGATGGTCTGAGTGGCATCTTTTCTTATGCTTGTTGCCCAGAGGATGATGCAGACAAAAGTGCTCAGAGCTAATACTGGGACGTGACATAGAGATCAGAGAGGCTACATGTTGTCTGATTCCAGTTGTCTGAAATATCCAGAATAGACAAATCCATAGAGACAGAAAGCAGATTAGTGTTGCCAGGGGCAGGGGGAGGAGGGAATAGAGAGTGACTGCTAATGGGTACAGGCTTTCCTTTTGGAGTAATGAAATGTTACAGAATTAGATAGTGGTGATGGTTGAACAACTCAGTGAATATCCTAAAAAACACTGAATTGTAAAGTTTAAAGGAATAAGCATTATATGTGATTTAGAGCTCAATAAAGCTGTAATGTATTATATTTTTAATCCTCACCCAAGGGTATTTTTCCATTGAATGTTAGAGAGAATGGAAAGGAAAGGAGGGATAGAGAGAGAGAGAGAGAGAGAGAGAGAGAGAGAGAGAGAGAGATTGAGATTGATTATCTCCCAAATTCATCTGACTGGGTGGGGATAGAACCTGTAACCCAGGTATGTGCCCTTGACCAGGAATCTAACCAGCGACCCTTCGGTGCGCATACAGAGCCACACTGACCAGGGCAATAAAGCTGTTAATTTTTTAAATATTTTTTATTGATTTTGATATTTTAGAGAGAGAAAAGGAGAGAGAGATAGAAACATCAATGAGAGAGAAACGTAGGTTGGCTGCTTCCTGTATGACCCCTACTAGGGACCAACCCCACAACCTGGACATGTGTTCTGACCAGGAATGGAAGCAGTGACCTCTTGGTGCATGGGATGACATTCAATCCACTGAGCAACACCAGGCAGGCAGGCTGTGTGTGTGTGTGTGTGTGTGTGTGTGTGTGTTTAATGATCAGGTAGATTTCTGTATTCATGTCTCATATGCAGCCCATATATATGTATACACTGAGAGGTGGTTGTATTTTCACTGTCAAATTGCTCTTAAGACTTGGTATTACTACATCAATCCTTACCTATTGTTTTATGTTTTCTAAATTCTCCTTTGCTAAAACTAAAAAGCCATAGAAATGGGGTAAAGAGGGGTAGGTGGAGGGCTGTTTACTCTTATTATGAGGGTTTAAAAAGGTTTAAGCCGAAACCGGTTTGGCTCAGTGGATAGAGAGTCGGCCTGCGGACTGAAAGGTCCCAGGTTCGATTCCGGTCAAGGGCATGTACTTGGGTTGTGGGCACATCCCCAGTAGGAGATGTGCAGGAGGAAGCTGATCGATGTTTCTCTCTCATCGATGTTTCTAACTCTCTATCTCTCTCCCTTCCTCTCTGTAAAAAATCAATAAAATATATTTAAAAAAATAAAATAAAATAAAAAGGTTTAAATGAAACCCACCAATGTGCCTCAGTGGTTGAGCATTGACCTATGAACCAGGAGGTCATGGTTGATTCCTGGTCAGGGCACATGCCAGGGTCGAGGGCTCAATCCCCAGTAGGGGGTGAGCAGGAGGCAGCTTATTGGTGATTTTCATCATTGATGTTTCTATTTCTCTCTCCCTCTCCCTTCCTCTCTGAAATCAATAAAAAAAATTTTTTAAGAAACCTACCAAAACAAAAGCCCCCAAAACCCATGAAAGTGACTAGTACATATACTTGACATAACCTCAGGTTTCATTGGCCTTGACAGTACTGCAGAGGAATCTTGATATGAGGATAAAGTGTGTTCACCCCATTTCCCTGGGATTCTAAGAATGAACATGTTTTTTCTCAACATCTGGCCAACATTTGAGTCATCTCCCCATTTGACTGTGCAATCAATATTGTTTTCAATGCATGGCTCAGCACACATCCTCATCCATACTGCAGTGGAAATTTCCCCCCAGAGCTATATGAAATTCAGTTCAACAAATGTTTGACACTGCCACCAACATTGGGGTCTGCCCCAAGAACCTAGAGAACCAATGCAGACTATATTTGGAAAGCCCCCAGGACCTAGGCATGGCTCTACCACTAAATGTGTGACCTTGGTTAAATCTTGCTCCATGAGCTCCCCCCCCCCCGCCCTATTCTGGTACATGTCCTTTGTAAAATGAGGGAGAGGAGTGTGACTAATTGCTATCTAAGGGTCTTTCCAACTTAGCCATCTTATGGTTTATAGAACCAGAGCTAATGAGGTGTACTAACTGAGAAGAGTAGCCAGGAGGGGTTTAATGCTGAGAGTAGAATTGAGAATTAGTGAGGTATTTCCAGAGGCCAAGAAAAGAGGGGCAGGAAGCAAAATGGTATGGTGGGTTCAGTTTCAAGTTCATATAGGCTGATTTCCATGGAAAAAGAAACTGGTGATTTGGAGGGTATTTATGCTTGCCCTGGATTAAGAAACAAGCCAAGAGAAATGGGGCTTGTTTTTGTGACTGTTTAGGAACTTTTCTTAAGTTTATAATGGTTAAAATAACTCCAGGGGGGTTGACCTCAGAAGTTGTCTGTGTTTTAGGGGTGTTAGGAACTGGACAACTCCTTTGCCACGCCCCCCCATCGAATACCTCATTTTCTAGCTTACTGTTATAAATCCAAAACAAAATCAAACAAAAAGCCCACACACAATCAACAAATCTCAGGAATCATATTAACATTAATGGGGGAGGGGCTTACTGCCAGGCTCTGTATCGAGAACTTTATTGCCATCCCATATTTCATTTAATCCTCCCAACAATTCTCTGAGGTAGGGACTATTACTGGGCATGTCCTGCAGATGAGGAAATTGAGGCACCTAGTTTGTGCTCAGCACTCTTCTAGAAACTCTGGGGGATATAAGAAAGAAAAGGAATGGGACAGGACATTTCCTAAAATCTGGTCTGGTTCTGTTAACGAAAGTTGTTTATTACAAAGTCACTGAAAAGATCCACAAGAGCTGAAGGAGAGCATAGATTGTTTGCTAGTGATAAGTTCTCATTTCCTAACTTGTGGACAAATTTTCAGTTTTTCTATGTTCCAGTACAAAGAGAACCATGACTTGTCTCTTGCAATTTATGTAGGAGATTGAATGTACCCTTAACAGTTTTATCATGCTTCCTGCATTTACCATCTTTCACTCTCTGAAAAGCAGAGGGGTGGCATGTGACCTTCTGTCTCCATGACGCTTGAATACCAGGCTTTGCCTCCAGAAAGAAATGGACACCTTCCCAGGGAGAAGAGGGTACGTATTTCCAAAAATGGAAGGAAGAAAGTTTAGCACAGCCCGGCCTCCCCCACTATCCTGCCCTGGCTCTGACCCCAGGCAGGGTCAAGAGCAGCCCACCCACTCTTCAAACACATTGTGTTCTTTCCATCTCTGTGCCTTTGGACAGGGTGTTCTCAAGGCCTCTCAATCTATTCTCCTTCTCCACAGACAAGTTCCAAATTTAGCCAAAATCCAGCTCAGATATTGTGGCTGCATCTTGTGAACCCCATTGCCCTTGCATCCCATTCCCCTGTTACTAGCAGATTGTATTTCTTTCCCTTTCTCCTGGGCACCAATGAGAGGACTGGAGTAAAGCATAGTCGGCCAGTATGTGCATGGCAGACTCCCCAGGTAGGCCCATCTTTTCAACTACATACCCTCCCCAAACACACACACACACACACACACACACACACACACACACACAGCCCATCTTGCATGCATCTTACAGAAGACAGTAGAGTATTACAGTTAAGTAGGTAAACTCGGGATCCACACAGCCTGAGTTTCAGACCCAGCTTTGTCACTAACTGAATGACCTTGAGAAAGTAACTAACCCATTCTGTGACTCAGTCATCTCATCTATACAATGGGAATAGTAATACTTCTCTCATAGAGTCATTTTAAAGATTAAATGCGAGAATATATATATATATATATATATATATATATATATATATATATCACAGCACAGTGTATAGCATATAGTAATTGCTCAATCAATGGTATTTAGTAGTATTATTGCACAGATTTTGATACATAAAGAATGCCAAATACATTTTTCAGTGAATATCTAAATGGTTCACACAGTAAGGTTTTAGGGGCTTAAATTAGGGAGAGGTCAGAGACAACTGGGCTACTCAAGGAAGCTGCTTATTCTGACCTCAGTATTATCTCTCACTGCACCTTGTTCTTTTCCTTCAATGCACATATCACAATTTGTCATTATACATGTATTTGTTTACTTGTTTGGTACCTCTCTCAATCAACTAAGACCAAGGCCCATGTGTTTCCACCACCACTGTATCTCCTATACCTGGAACAGTGCTCAAGAAATATTCATTGAATTAATGAATAAATGAAAGAAGAATTTAGGGGACATGTGGGATTCAGGTGGTCTCAAGGGATGGGTAAGAGTTGATTTAGGTAGGTAAGAAGGCTTCCAAATGGAAGGAAATCTTGAGAAAGCTGAGCATGTATGAGGCACTCAGGGGAATACAGCCAGTAGGTCCATTTAGCTGGAAGAGCAAGAGACTGTTTGCATAGCTCAGCTTGTATGGAAGGGGTCGGGTAGTGAGGTAGAATGGCTTTGAACACCAGGCCACTTAGGGATTCATTCTTTTGGCCAAGGTTTTGGCCTCTATCAAATATTCCTAGGAAAGATATGTATTATCAGCTAAGTCCAACTGGGTATGCATTCATTTACTTGCTCTTTGCCTTAGGGAAAATTTTTCTAGAGTGAAAATGATAATAACAGGAGACCACTGGAAAGACAAAATAGTGCCCTAGAGATGACTCAAAAGCATATAAAGAGGGGGGTTAAGACAAACCTTATCCACCTCCAGTGTTGCCTTCGTCTGGAACCTGAACCCCAAACTATTTATAGTTTGTTTCATAAAAAAAATGACTCTTCTTTATAAGAGGTGTGGACAGGAAGTAGGAGTGCCTGTGTGACAATGGGAGGCTTTTGATTACTAATTAAATCTCTATTTTTTATAGGTCTATTTAACTTTCTGTTTCTTCTTTTTTTTTAAATATATTTTATTGATTTTTCTACAGAGAGGAAGGGAGAGAGATAGAGAGTTAGAAACATCGATGAGAGAGAAACATCGATCAGCTGCCTCCTGCACACCCCCCACTGGGGATGCGCCCGCAACCCAGGGACATGCCCTTGACCGGAATCGAACCTGGGACCCTTCAGTCCGCAGGCCGACGCTCTATCCACTGAGCCAAACCGGCTTCGGCAACTTTCTGTTTCTTCTTGAATCAATTTTGGTAATATGTGTATTTCTGGGAATCTGTCCATTTCACCTACGTTATCTAATTTAATCACCATACATTTTTCTGGTTTTAAAAATCCTTTGGAAAAATCATTTTTTATAACTGCATAACATTCTATTGTTTGGCTGCACCATAGTTTATTTAACCATTTTTCCTAATGGTTCTCCTAGGGCTGAAATGAATGTCTTTGTACAAACCTATTTCCTTAAGATAAATTTGTAGATATGGCATTTCTAGGAAAAAAAGGTCTGAACTCTTCCGAAGACTCTTCATGCATGCTGCCAAATTGCCATTCAGCAAGGCCAGACCAATTTGTCCTCCTTGTCAGTACATGGAAGTGCTTTGTAATATTAGGGGATTATGACTTTTAAACATCTTTGCTGATTTGGTAGGTGGGAGATGCTCTCTTATTTTTAGCTGTCATTTTAGAATTTCAAGTGAGACCAAAATTTGTTAATGTTTTATTACCCATTTGTGTTTCTTCATATGTGATTACTCTGTTTAGTTTTTTTGTGCATTTGTTGTTTGCTCTTTTAGTGTCTTTCTTATTGATTTACAACATCTCTATTGTTTATATTTATTGGAAGAATTTTCAGAGATTTTTTTGCCTTTGATCTTGTTTATGCTGTTTCTTGATATTCAGAAGATTTAATTTTTATGTAGGCATACCAGTCAATTTCTTTCTTTGTGATGTCTTCTATCACATGTATGCCAAAAAGCACTTCCTCATCCAGGAATTGGATGGATAATCTCATTTTCTCCATTTTAAAAATTTAGCTTTTACACAGGCAGAATTTATTTCAGTGTGCATGATGTGATTATTTTCCCAAGTCACAAATCACCTTAGTACTGTTTATGGAATCACCCTTTTCTTTCCCATTGCTCTGTGATCTTTACCTTATAAATTCATATATTTTTAAGTGTACATATGTACATACATATGTTTTGGTTTTTTTCGAGGCTGTTTCTTATGTTGCATTGATCTGTCTCTTCTTGCACCACTGTCACACTGTTTTAAATGCTATAGTTTTATAGTATATTTTGATAGCATTACTCCTCTGACTCAAACTTTTCTTAGCTGTTTATGTAAGTTTACTGTCCCACATAAATATTATAATCATTTTGTTAGGAAGACTGCTTCCCTCCAGAGCCTACTTAAGTTATCCAACTTGGAGGTTGCCTAAATCACCTCTCTGGCTCATTAGACAGCATCCTCAGAAGGAACAATGAACCGGGCTCCAATAATGCCTTTAGCTTACATACCTTCTTTAGCTCCTAGCAGCGGTTCTCAACCTGTGGGTCGCGACCCCTTTGGCTGTCGAACGACCCTTTCACAAGGGTCACCTAAGACCATCCTGCATATCAGATATTTACATTATGATTCATAACAGTAGCAACATTACAGTTATGAAGTAGCAACGAAAATAATTTTATGGTTGGGTCACAACATGAGGAACTGTATTTAAAAGGCCAGAAGGTTGAGAACCACTGTGAGAGAGAAGTAAAGAAGGAGAATATTTTGGCCACACGTCTCTGAAGAGCTGAAATAAAAAGGAATACTTTATCATGCCAACCACTTTCAAAGTCTATTTTTCCCTCTCTCCAAGGTGGAATTACTCTCTCAAGTGACAATTTTTTTAATTTAATGTACTTTAATTGTATTATTAACATTATAAAATTACATCTATAAATGTTGTTGGGTTTGTCTCTCTGTATGGAATATGAACTTTTTACTTAGCCTCTCTGAGTTGTAGTTACCTCATCTATAAAATGGCAATAGTGACCTCATCATGCAACTTGCCTGGCTCAGAATTTGGCTCAGAGTAGGCAATCAATAAATGACCCCTGTAGCATAATTGTGAGAGGTAGTAGAGCATATGGATTAAGACTACAGGCCCTGGGGACAGACTTCTTGGGTTCAAATCTTATCTTCACCACTAATTAATTTTCTGATCTTGAACAAGTTACTTAACCTGAACATCCTTTGGTTGCCTCTTCTGCAAAATGCAGGTAATGGAAGTATCTGCTTCATTGGGTGAAAGGAACAAGTTCATCCTATAAAACACTTAGAACAGTTTCTGGCATATATTAGTCACTCAATTAACATTAGCCATTCCTATTGAGTAGTGGTGCCCTCAGTGGTGGTGTTACTGATCATGTTAAACTTAGTTATTTGGGCGCACAATCAAGAATGTATTACCTAATACTACCATCTATTGCTTATTTTCAGAAATTCCAAATCTATCCTTCAAACAACAGTCATTTGGTTGAGAGAATATCTTAAAAAATAATAATAACAGTTCTTGAGACGTCTATGCTCTATGGCAGGGGTCCTCAAACTAAGGCCCGTAGGCCACATGCAAATACAAATATTGTATTTGTTCCCGTTTTGTTTTTTTACTTCAAAATAAGTTATGTGCAGTATGCATAGGAATTTGTTCATAGTTTTTTTTTAAACTATAGTCCGGCCCTCCAACGGTCTGAGGGACAGTGAACTGGCCCCCTGCTCTATGGTGTGGGAATTTTGTGGCGTGTTGGCCTGTATGCACATGCGCCAACATGGTCTCAAATGACTATACCCAGAAAGCAACCCAAAGCTATGGGGCCTACCCCACCTAGCCTGGGCAGGTTTATTCCCAGCAGAACAACCAGCCCTATGGACAACAGAGTTACGGTGGCTACAGCCAGTCCGGGAGCACTTCAGGCTATGGCCAGAGCACCTATGGCTCTTATGGACAGACCCAGGACACAGGCTAGGGTACTCAGTCAGCTCCCCAGGGATATGGCTCAAACGGTGGCTATGGCGGTGGTCAGAGTTCTCAGTCATCTTATGGGCAGCAGTTTTACCCTGGCTATGCCAGCAGCCGGCTCCTAGCAGCACCTCAGGAAGTTACAGTAGCAGTTCTCAGAGCAGCAACTTTGCGCCAGCCCCGAGTGGGGGCTATGGTCAGCAGTCTAGCTATGGTGGACAGCTGCCAGCTAAGGACAGCAGAAAAGCTCCTAGAATCCTCCTCAGGGCTACGGACAACAGAACCAGTACAACAGTAGCAGTGGCAGAGGGGGTGGTGGAGGTAATTATGGCCAAGATCAGTCCTCCGTGAGTGGTGGCAGCAGTGGCAGCATTTATGGCAATCAGGACCAAAGTGGTGATGGTGGCAGAGGCTATGGGGGAGACCAGCAAGACCGTGGGGGACAAGGCTGGGGTGGTGGCGGTGGTTACAACTGCAGCAGTGGTGGCTATGAATCCAGAGGTCTTGGAGGTGGCCACGGAGGTCGAGGGGCATGGGCAGAAGTAACCTTGGTGGTTGCAATAAATTTGGTGGCCCTCAGGACCAAGGATCTTGTCATGACTCTGAACAGGATAATTCAGACAACAATACCATCTTCATGCAAGGCCTGGGTGAGAATGTTACAATTGAGTGTGTGGCTGATCACTTCGAGCAGAATGGTATTATTAAGACAAACTAAAAACAGGATAACCATGTTTAATCTGTACACAGACAAGGAACGGAGCAAGCTGAAGGGAGAGGCAATGGTATCATTTGATGACCCACCTTCTGCTAAAGCAGCTATTGACTGGTTTGATGGTAAAGAATTATCTGGGAATTCTATCAAGGTTTCATTTGCTACTTGGCGTGCATATTTTAATCGAGGTGGTAGCAGTGGTCATGGAGGCCAAGGACAAGGAGGACCCATGGGCCGTGGAGGTTATGTAGGTGGTGGCAGTGGTGGCGGTGGCCGAGGAGGATTCCCAAATGGAGGTGGTGGCGGCAGTGGAGGACAGCAGAGCTGGGGACTGGAAGTGTCCTGTGAGAACATGGACTTCTCTTAGAGGAATGAATGCAACCATGTAAGGCCCCTAAACCAAATGGTCTAGGACAGGGACCAGGAGGCTCTCATATGGGGGATAGCTATGGAGATGATCATTGTGGAGGCAGAAGAAGCTATGATCAGGGTGGCTATGGAGGCCATGACGGGGACCGTGGGGGCTTCCAAGGGGCCGGGGTGCTGGGGACAGAGGTGGCTTTGTCCCTGGCAAGATGGACTCCAGGGGTGACCACAGACAGGATCACAGGGAGAGGCCATATTAGCCTGCCTCCTGAAGTTCTGGAACAGCTTTACTTCTATACCCAGTGTGACACTCATTATTTTGTAACTTTCCAACTCCTGGTGCACCCACGGTCCCCATTTATGGCAATCAGGACCAAAGTGGTGGTGGTGGCAGTGGCTATGGGGGAGGCCAGCAAGACCATGAGGGACAAGGCTGGAGTGGTGGCAGTGGTTGTAACTATATATGTGATTATGTGATTGTAATGTGATTGTAACTATATATGTGATTGTAACTATATATCTGGTTCCCATTATAAACCATCATTTTAGTTAAAAAAAAATAATGATAAGATTCATTTTTAGGAATACAAAAATTGGGGAGCCCTGGCCAGTGTGGCTCAGTTGGTTGGAGCATTCTTCATGCACCAAAAGGTGGAAGGTTTGACTCCTGGTCAGGGCAAATACCCAGATTGTGGGTTTGGTCCCTGGTCAGGGCACTTATGGGAGGTAGCCGTTCAATCTCTCTCTCTCTTCCTCCTCCTCCTCCTCCTCCTTCTCCTCTTCCTCCTCCTCCTCCTCCTCCTCCTCCTCCTCCTCCCCCTCCCCCTCCTCCTCCTTTTAAAAGCAATTAAAACTTTTTTTAAATGGCGGTAAATATGATTTCAATTTTTCTGTAGACTGTCTGGCCTTATATTTATAGCAATTAGTGTTCTTGGTTGCAAACAACAGAAACCGACTGGATGAATTAAGCAAACTTTTTAGCATTTCACAAAATCAACAGGATGGCAGATTAATCAGGCCAGGGAAATGAGAAAGAGACAAGGGAGGCTTGTCAGTGAGGACTCTGGTTAAGGTCATGTCACAGGGCCACTTTGATTAATATGTCACCACTGGCCAACTGCTACCTCCATCACCTCTAGTTATCATCACAACAAAACACTGATGCCTCTGGACTGCACTGATCCAACATTGGCTTCTGGGGCCTCTGCTAGATGTAGTGTCTATGAATGAATTCAAAACTGCCTCTTTTTGTATAAATCTCTCAAAATTCAAAGTCTTTGATGAGAGCCTGGGTCTGCTCTTGGTTCCCTAACCAGCTAGGGCGTGTGAAGATACATGTGCTTCCCTTAGTTTCCCTGGTGGGAGGTGAGTCCTTGCCTGCATGATTCACAATGGATTACCTCCAAAAAGAAAAGAATTTGGATAATCACCTCAGGTAGGGTTGCCAGATAAAATACAGGACACAGTGAAATTTGAATTTCAGAAAAGCAATGAGTGCTTTTTTATAAGTATGCAAACATTGCATGGAACATAGCAAAAAAAAAAGCTAAAAAAACAATTATGCCTAGTTTAAGTGAGAAGGGTACAGTGAAATTAATACTCTCAAATATTGCCAGTTGGTTTATCCATTAGTATACCCCCGCATATCAGGGTTCTCCAGAAAAACAGGACCAATAGGATTTATTATAAGGAATTGGCTCACGTGATCATGTAGTCTCATAATCAACCATATGCAAGCTGGAGACTCAAGAGAGCCAATGGTATAGTTCAGTCCGAGTCTGGAGAAAGCTTGAGAAGCAGGGGAGCTAATGGTGTAAGTCCCAGTCCAAAGTCAGGAGAAGACCAATGTTCCAGCTCAGCAGGTGGACAAGAAGCAGGCATTCTATTTAGGTCCTCAATGGATTGGATGGTGCCCACCCAAATTGGGGAGTGCAATCTATTTTACTGAGTCCACCAATTTAAAAGCTAATCTCATCTGAAAACACCCTCACAGACACACCCAGAAATAATGTTTAATCTGGGCACCCTGTGGCCCAATCAGGTTGACACATAAAATTAACCATCACACCAAGTTCATGAAAAATATTCACAACCTCTGACCCAATAATTCTTTTTTTCAAAATTTAATTTTAACATTTTTATCTTTATTTATTAAATTGATTGGGGTAACATTGGTCAACATGAACATATAAGTTTCAGGTGTGGGTTTCTATGTTACAAGATTGGTATATTGCACTATGTGCCCACCACCCAAAATCAAATCTCCTGTCACCTTATATTAAGACCCCCTTCTGCCCCACCCCCTTCCCTTTGGCAACCACCACACTGCTGTTTGTGTTCATGAGTTTCAGTTTTATATCCCACATATGAGTGAAATCATATAGTTCTTAGCTTTTCCTGACTGACTTATTTCACTTAGCATAATGTTCTCAAGGTCTAGCCATGTTGTTGCAAATGCGCTGTTTCATCCTTTCTTATGACTGAATAGTATTCCATTGTGTAGATGTACCACATATTCTTTATCCAGTCCTCTATCGCAGGGCACTTTGGTTGTCTCCATGTCTTGGCCACCATGAATAATGCTGCAATGAACATAGGGATATATATATTTTTGTGAATATATTATTTTGAGTTTTTCAGGTATATACCCAGGAGAGGGATTGCTGGGTCCTTTGGTATCCTAATTTTTTGAGGAATTACCAAACTGCTTTCCATAGTGGTTGTACCAGTGAACATTCCCACCATCAGTAAATAAGGGTCCTATCCCTGCCCCCCAACCTCTCCAACACTTGTTATTGTTTGTCTTGTTGATAATGGCCACGCTAACAGGTATAAAGTGGTATCCCATTGTAGTTTGATTTGCATTTCCCTGATTGCCAGTGAGGTTGAATCTTTTCACTGATCTGTGTGTCTGCTTCTCTGCCAATACCATGCTGTTTTGATATATCTATTGGCTGTTCCCATGTCTTTTTGGGAGAGGTCTTCTGCCCACTTTTTGATTGGATTGTTTGTTTGGTGTTGAGTTTTACGAATTCTTTATATATTTTGGAAATTAAACCTTTGTTGGAGTTACTGTTTGCAAATATCATCTTCTATCTGGTTGGCTGCCTGTTTGTTTTGTTGCCAGTTTCTTTTGCTGTGAAGAAGCTTTTGAGTTTGATACAGTCCCATTCATTTAATTTTGACTTTACTTCCCTTGCCTTTGGGGTCAAGTTCATAAATTGTTCTCTACGACCTTGTCCATAAATTTGACACCTATGTTTTCTTTCTTTCTTTCTTTCTTTCTTTCTTTCTTTCTTTCTTTCTTTCTTTCTTTCTTTCTTTCTTTCTTTCTTTTTCAACCTATATTTTCTTCTATGTAACTTATTGTTCACCCTAGTCAGACATTTTTTTACTTTGCTTCCCTTTCCTTTGGGTTCAAGTTTACAAAATGTTCTCTACAACCCAGGTCCATAAGTTTGGCAGCTGTACTTTCTTCTATGTAACTTATTGTTTCAGGTCTTATATTTAGGTCTTTGATCCATTTTGAATTAATTTTTGTACATGAGGACAAACTGTAATCCAGTCTCATTTATTTGCATGTGGCTTTCCAGTTTTCCCAGCACCACTTATTGAAGAGACTGTCTTTACTCCAATGTGCATTTCTGGTTCCTTTGTCAAAAAGTATCTGTCCATATACATGTAATTTTATAGCTGGGCTCTCAGGTCTGTTCCACTGATCTGTGTGTCTGCTTCTCTGCCAATACCATGCTGTTTTGATTATCGTAGCTTTATAGTATAATTTGAAGTCAGGTAGCGTGAGGTTTCCAGCTTCGTTCTTTTTTCTCAGGTTTGCTTTGGCTATTCGGGGTCTTTTATGGTTCCATACAATCTGATGATTTCTCCTTCTATTTCTTTAAAAAAAAATGATACTGGGATTTTGATGGGGATGGCATTAAATCTGTATATTGCTTTGGGTAATATGGCCATAACTATGTTGATTCTTCCAGTCCATGAACATGGGATATTTTTCCATTTTGTTGTGTCTTTTTCAATCTCTTGTAATAATGCTTTGTAATTTTCAATATATAGGTATTTCACTTTCTTTGTTAAGTTTTTTCCTAAGTATTTTATTCTTTTTGTTCCAATTGCAAAAGGATTTTTTTCATTTCTTTTTTTTTTTTTTGAAGTTTTGTTGTTAGTAAACAGGAAGGTGATGAATTTTTGCCCATTGATTTTGTATCCTTCAACTTGACTGTATTTGTTTATTGTTTCTAATAGTTTTTTGCTGTAGTCTTTAGGGTTTTCTATATACAAAATCATGTTATCTGCAAAAACTGACAGTTTGACTTCTTTCTTTCCTATTTGGATGCCTTTTATTTTTTATTTTATTTTTTTAATTGTTTTATTGCTTAAAGTATTACAAAGAGTATTACATATGTCTCCTTTTTTTTCCCGCCCTTGACAATCCCCTGGCCTCCCTACCCCCAGTGTCTTATGTCCATTGGTTATGCTTATATGCATGCATACAAGTCCTTCGATTGATCTCTTACCCTCCCCTCCTGCCCCCCAACCCTCCCCGGCCTTCCCGCTGTAGTTTGACAGTCTGTTCGAGGCTGCTCTGCCTCTGTATCTATTTTTGTTCATAAGTTTATAATGGTCTTTATTATCCATAAATGAGTGAGATCATGTGGTATTTTTCCTTCATTGACTGGCTTATTTCACTTAGCATAATGCTCTCCAGTTCCATCCATGCTGTTGCAAATGGTAAGAATTCCTTTTTTTTTTTTTACAGCAGCATAGTATTCCATCGTGTAGATGTACCACAGTTTTCTAATCCATTCATCTACTGATGGGCACTTAGGCTGTTTCCAGATCTTAGCTATGGTGAATTGTGCTGCTATGAACATCTGGGTGCATATATCCTTTCTGATTGGTGTTTTTGGTTTCTTGGGATATATTCCTAGAAGTGGGATCACAGGGTCAAATGGGAGTTCCATTTTTAGTTTTTTGAGGAAACTCCATACTGCCTTCCATAGTGGCTGCACCAGTCTGCATTCCCACCAGCAGTGCACAAGTGTTCCTTTTTCTATGAATCCTCTCCAGCACTTGTCGTTTGTTGATTTGTTGATGATAGCCATTCTGACAGGTGTGAGATGGTACCTCATTGTTGTTTTGATTTGCATCTCTCGGATGATTAGTGACTTGGAGCATGTTTTCATATGTCTCTTGGCTTTCTGAATGTCCTCTTGAAAAGTGTCTATTTAGGTCCTTTGCCCATTTTTTTGATTGGATTGTTTATCTTCCTTTTGTTAAGTTGTATGAGTTCCCTATAAATGTTGGAGATGAAACCCTTATCGGTGATAACATTGGCAAATATGTTCTCCCATGCAGTGGGCTTTCTTGTTGTTTTGTTGATGGTTTCTTTCGCTGTGCAGAAGCTTTTTATTTTGATGTAGTCCCATTTGTTTATTTTCTCTTTAGTTTCCAATGCCCTAGGAGCTGTATCGGTGAAGAAATTGCTTCGGCATATGTCTGAGATTTTGTTGCCTTTGGATTTTTCTAGTATTTTTATGGTTTCCCGTCGTACATTTAAGTCCTTTATCCATTTTGAGTTTATTTTTGTGTATGGTGTAAGTTGGTGGTCTAGTTTCATTTTTTTTGCAGGTATCTGTCCAATTTTTCCAACACCATTTATTGAAGAGACTATCTTGACTCCATTGTATGTTCTTGCCTTTTATTTATTTCTCTTGCCTTATTGCTCTAAAACTTCCAGAACTATGTTGAATAAGAGTAGTGAGAGTGGACATCCTTGTCTTGTTCCTAATCTTAGAGGAAACGCTTTCAATTTTCCGCCACTGAGTATGATATTAGCTGAGAGTTTATCATATATGGCCTTTATTATGTTGAAATAATTTCCTTCTATTCCTATTTTATTGAGTGTTTTAATCACAAATGGATGTTGTATCTTATCAAGTGCTTTTCCTGCATCTGTTGATACGATCATATGATTTTTATCCTTTCTTTTGTTAATGTGGTGTATTATGTTGATTGATTTGTGTAAGTTGAACCATCCTTGTGCCCCACTTGATTGTGATGTATTAGTTTTTGGATGTACTGTTGTATTCAATTTGCTAGTATTTTGTTTAGGATATTTGAGTCTGTATTCATCAGAGATATTGGTCTGTAGTTTTCTTTTTTTGTGTTATCTTTGCCAGATTTTGGTATCAGGGTTATATTGACCTTATAGAATGTTAGGATGCATTGCATATTCTTTAATTTTTTGGAAGAGTTTGAGTAGGATAGGTTTTAATTTTTCTTTGAATGTTTGGTAGAATTCACTGGTGAAGCCATCTGGTCCTAGACTTTTTTAAAAAAATATATTTTATTGATTTTTACAGAGAGAAAGAGAGGGACAGAGAGCCAGAAACATCGATCAGCTGCCTCCCACACGCCCCCTACTGGGGATGTGCTCGCAACCAAGGTACATGCCCCTGACCGGAATCGAACCCGGGACCCCTCAGTCCACAGGCCGACACTCTATCCACTAAGCCAAACCAGTTAGGGCAACTTTTGTTTTTTTTTAAAAATATATTTTTTATTGATTTCAGAGAGGAAGGGAGAGGGAGATAGAAACATCAATGATGAGCGAGAATCATTGATTGGCTGCCTCCTGCATACACCCTACTGGGGGTCAAGCACACAACCCAGGCATGTGACCTCCTGATTCATAGGTTGACACTCAACCATGGAGCCACACTGGCTAGGCTGCTTCTATTTTCTTAATAAAACAAAATGCATGGTGATCAATTAAGGGTGATAATAAAAAGGCGACATTAGAGAGATTTGAAAAGAATAGAGATGGTATGCTCTCAGAGAAGGAGAGTGGAAGAGAGAATGGACTGTGTCTGTCATATAATTCTTGAACATCACTGTCCATTTGTGAATTATAGTAAAAAAATTAAAACATACCCCTCCCCATCTCCTATCCCAAGTACTCATTAATCTATTTTCTGCTATTATAGATTAGATTGCATTTCCTGGAGATTTATATAATTGGAATTATAATATGTATATCTTTTGTCTCTAAGTAGTTAATATTTTCAATACTATTGTAAGTGGTATTTTTCTCATTTCAATTTTTGATGGTTCATTATTATTAAATATAAATAAATTAATATATATGTCAATCTTGTATCCTTCAATTTTGCTAAACTCTCTCATTAGTTCTGTAGCTTATTTGTAGAATCCATTGGATTTTCTATATAAGTAATCATGTCATCTATAAATAAAAAGTTTTACTTTTTCAAGTGAAAGCATCCAATAGAGTACTGTGCTTTCTGTTACATGTTCAGTTGTTTATGTTTAGTTAGGGAATGAGGGACAGTTGGGTTTAACCAGGGTTGGACTATTGAAAAGGTCTAGTGTATGACCAAGAGAGAGGGTGGCTAATGTGGGATAGAGAAAAAGGTGGTTGGAAGTGAAGAACATCAAGAAAGTAGACAGCTAAGATGGGTGATGTATCATCCTTTTAGATGCTAAAGTTTTCAGGAAAGGTGAAACAGAATTAGCTTGGGGAGGACAATTGAGTCTGGAGGAAAACACTCCCTTAGTAGAATTTATATACCTGCTCCGGGCTTCTGGGGATTTAGGGATTTAGGGTATATAGATCCAAGACACTCTGGAACGCTCCCTCCCTCCCCAGTATGTGCCCATACTCAGGTGAGCCAGCACTCACTGGGGCTGGCCCACACTCCACTCTTCCTGCCTGAGACGCCTCCACCCTCAGACAATCCAGCTCAAAGCTCTCAATAACCTAGACATTTTTTGAAGCATAGGCCTCTTTACTTTCCTCCTGGGGCAAGTAGAATTCAGAGCTCCATGTCACAAGCCCTGGCCTTCCTTTGTGGTAAAATCGAGTAAGGGAGAAAAAAATAAATTTTATTTTTTAAAATATATTTGTATTGATTTCAGAGGAAGGGAGAGGGAGAGAAAGATAGAAACATCAATGGTGAGAGAATCATTGACCGGCTGCCTCCTGCATGCCCCCTACTGGGGATAGAGCTGGCAACCCCAGGCATGTGCCCTTGACCAGAATTGAACCAGGGACCCTTTATTCCGAAGGCTGATGCTCTATCCACTGAGCCAAACCAGCTGGGGCAAAATAAATTTTATTTAGTGATAAACTTAAAGCAGAGAAAACATGTGATAATTAAACAGATTATCCTGCCACATAGAAAAAAAATCAACGAAGGAATAATTCCAGCATTTTAACCCTAGATATTTCTGGTTGGTGGGATAGTGGAATTACACCTATACACGTGCAGAGGTATGGACTCTGTGTGTGTCTGTCTGCCTGCCTGTGTGTGTCTGTCTGTGTGTCTGTGTATCTGTGAGCCTGCGGATACACACAAACACAAAGAGATAGGGGAAATTTGTCTTTAACGCCTACTGCCTGCCACTTAGTTGGTGATTTCTCCCATTTTATTTTATTCTCTTGTTCCAAGGTACACATGCGCCCATATTTTCCTTAGACTACAAAGGATGCCTGCTGTGTGCCCTATGAGGCATAATTCTCTCTATTTCCACCCCTACTCACCACTTCTCTTCTAGGTGTCAATGGATATGAATGGGTTAATAAGATTAAAAACAACCTACTATTGCTTTAGCAAACCACTGAGTTTCCTAGGCAACATAGTACCTTGACTTCTCCTGTTTCTTCCTGTTTCTAAAAGCCCCTATGGAAGGAATGGTGAAAATATTAACCTTGGCCAGCATTCAAGTCTCTGCTCTACCCCTCCCCATCCCCACTCTTCTCCTCCAGCAGTTGACCTTGCCTCCTACTTCATGGAAAACATTGATGCTATCAGATTTGAATTCCCTCAACCTTGAGATTCTCTCTCTCTCTCCTATCCCTGTGGCAGGAAGTGAGATAGGAGAGGATGAAATCCAAATCTCCTGTATTTTCAACCTCTAAGCATCTCCTGGTTATGTACCATAGCCTGAGTCTATTACAGCTTTCAAAAAAAAAATCAAACTAAGAAATGCAATTTTCCTCTGTCTCCCACAAACCCTCCCTCTAGTTGAGCTTCTCAAGGTTATTGTAAGAGCTACATTCCTCAGTCCTCACATCCCACTCACTCCCTAGGCCACTGGAACAAGGCTTCAGCCCTTTTGCCACACCATGAGGACTCTGGCATAGATAACCCAGGACTTCCAAGTGGTCTAGTCCAATTTAGTCTTCAGTTTTCATCTTTCTAGATTCCTCTGTAGCACTCAACAGTGTGAACCTCTCCTTTCCTGGAAACTCCCTCCTCATGTTGTTTCTGTCAGACCACACTCTCCCAGTTATCTTTCTCTCGACTGGGAATTTTTATTTTCAATATCCTTGGCGGGTTCCTCTTCCTCTACCTACCCCTAAGATTCTGTTAATTTTCCCCCAAGATTCTATCTTGGCTCTTTTTTTCACTCTACAACTGGTTGACCTATAGATGCCAGGCAAGTAATATGAATGAGTAATGCAAAGATGGTGGATTTTTTTAAAAAATACTAACCCTCTTCTCTTTCATTTTCCACTTTCAATAGGGTGATGGGTATTAAAAAAAAACATTTAACTATCCTTGTTAATATGAACAAAAACAGAGAAAATATAATAAAAGACAACTGATATTTGGTCTCAGCATTGGAGGATACAGTAGGGAAGAGAGGGCCTCCTTCAGGTTGTGTCCTTTGAAGGAGGCAGCTGCTAATCAGCTGTGGCCAATTGTTGACACACACGGCTCTAATACTTTTAAGAGAAGTCAGAAATAAGGACCTTATAAAAAATCTTTTGGCTAAATGTTTACATCTAATGTTTTTAAAATTAACCTAATGTGAGGGTCAAATAAACAATCATTGGAATTGGCTCTTGTCAGCAGGGCCAACAATTTTCAACCTTGGATTAACACATTGTGCAATAAGCCTTGGTGAGACCTCTGTCCTATATTCCCCCTGGTAATCTACTTCAATGCCAGTGATTTCACTCACAGGCTGATATCTCTCCTCTTTATCATTCTAGCCTGTGAGTCTATCCTGTGTCCCATGCCCAAATGTCCAACTGGATATCTGCAGTAGGATATTCATTATGTCTGTCCTTTTCAAACATGAATATGCACGTAACTCATATGGGGGTCTAGTTAAAATGGAGATTCTAATTCAGTAGGCCTGGGATGCTGCCCAAGATCGTGTATTTCTAACAAGCTCCCAGTTGATGCCCACACTGCTGATGCATGAGCCACACTTTAAGACACAACCCCCATCTGAATATAAGGTCCTTTCTGCAAGTTTTCCCTTTCCACTTTTTAACTTCTTATGGTTGATAATACACCATTTACAAAGTGGATATGGAGGGAATGGGAGAAGTAGAGGAGGAAACCTAAGCCCTGTCCCATCCAACCCCTTATCTTATTTAACCCTGCCTTTATGTCCTCACTATCACAATGTTGATTTAGGCCCTCACTTTCCCTTGCAGTAGGCCTCCTCATTGGTGCCTCTGCTCCAGTATCCATCCCTCCAATGTGCCCTCAATGCTCCAACCACCATGATACTTTTATTTACTTTTAAAAAAATATTTTTATTGATTTAAGAGAGGAAGGGAGAGAGAAAGACAGAAACATCAATGCTGAGAGGGAATCATTGATCAGCTGCCTCCTGCACGCTCCCCACTAGGGACTGAACCCGAAACCCAGGCATGTGTCCCGTGACCTTCTGGTTCATAGGTGGCCGTTCAACCACCGAGCCACAATAGCTGGGCCCAGAATGATACTTTTAAAAAGCCAAAATCTCATGTAAAGTCTGGTCTCTGGTTTTGAATCCCAGATTTGCCTCTTTCTAACTGGGTGACTTTGGGCAAGTAACTTAAACTCCCTGTGTATCAGTTTCCTCATCTATAAAAAGAGGATGGTAATAGAACCTACCTCACTGTGAGATAAGTGAGGCAATATACATAAAGTGTGTGTAGCACTCAGTAAATACACATTAACTGTGATATTGGCCATATCACTCCTAGCTTCAGGATAGAGTATTGAGAGTAAGGAGGAAGTAGAAAGAGATAAAGCTGGACCCATAGGCTGAGGCCAGATCATAGGTTAGAGTCCTGGGTTAGATTCCTTGGGAAAGCAGACTCTGTGGTGGAGGTTAGTATACAGGAAGTTTGTTGTAGAATGCTCTTGGAATCTACATCTGAAAGGGAAGGAAAGGAAGCAGGATCAGACAAACTGAGAGGTTGAGCTGCCGTGCAGTCACAACACAGCTCAGTCAATCCAACAGGGAGTTTTGAGGCTGGGCCTGTCCCACAGAGTTGTCCTTAGTCAGGGCAATGGGGACAGACCTTTATATCCTTGTATTGACCATTCATTGCCTGCAGGCTGCCTTGAGAAGGAGGTGTAACTTTGGCCTACGAAGCTCTCTTCAGCCCAGTGCAATCTCAGGAAGAAGATTCTTGGTTGCAAGCTCTCAGCCACTAACACTTTCAGCAGTCGGGGAGCAGGGGAAATGAGTGAGTGCTTGGGTCTAGATAGTTCACTACAGTGATAAACCATGTTAAAAACTCTGGACTTGATGTCATTGACAATGGGGACTTATTAAAGGGTCTCCCCAGAATGGGGCATGCTGTTTGGCATCTCAGTGCCTTTGCTCAGATTGCTTCCTATACCTGTGTTTCTTACCCGGATTGGAATCACCTGGGGTGCTTGTGCACTTGCTGGAACTAAAAATAAAATAGCCTAATAGTGAACAGCCAAGAGTTTTAGTGGTTGGGATAATTAGCAAGTTTATTATAATACAATATTGTTGTCTATATTCACCATACTGTGCCTTAGGTCTCTAGGACTAATTTACTATGTATTGCAAGTTCTTAAACAACATCTGTTCTGTTTCCCCATCCCCATCTCCAATTCCACCCATGAGTGAGATCATACAGTATTTGTCTTTCTCTGTCTGATTTATCTCACTTAGCATAGATCCATGGCACATAATAAGTGCTCAAACAATGACAGCTATTACTAAAGATGAAAATTCTCAGGCTTTGCTTTAGACTTAATGGATCAGAACCTTTGGGGGCTGATCCTAGGAAGAGACATTTTAATAAGTACCCTCTTCCCCCACCCTGATTATTTTTATATTCACAAAAGTTTGAGAAACATTGGTTTCCCTAGAAAACTCATCCCTTCTTTGTCTACCTGGTGAACATTTTAAAGACTCAGTTCAAAGGCACCTCCTGTGAGAACCTTCCTAGATCAGACCTCCCATGTTTCCTTTGCCTATCTTCCCTTGATGACATGCATACCTCAACCACAGTTACCTTTTGAGTGTCTCTAACACCTCTTGCTAGATGGTGTCCTTCCTTGAGGGACAAGACTTTGCATCCCTAGCATCTGCCACAGAGCCTAACATAGAACAAGATTCAATAGAGGATGGTCAAGTGGATGTGGATGGACAGCCCCCTTTTGAGTCTCTTTAAAATATCATTACCAAGTATTATCTATTCTAGTTTCTGAAATTGAAAATATGGAATCCATATACTTTTATTACTAAAGACATGAAAATTTTATATTTTTAAAAATATTTTAAAATTTCTTTGCAGAGAGAGAAGAAGGGACAGAGAGAAAGAGAGATAAACATCAATGTGAGAGCACCCCCGTTACCAGGGATGGAACCAAAAACCTGGGCCTGTTCTCTGACTGGAAATCAAAATGGACACCCAACCAACTGAGCCATAACAGTTAGGGCAACAACTTTAGAATTTTATTTTTCATATTTTAAAAATGTGAACTCTGTTTAGCTGTATGTCCTTCCGATTTTTTTCTGTGCATATATATTTAAAATAATGGATTTTCATATTCAAATCAATTCAAGTCCACAAATATTTATTGAGCACTATTCTAAGTAGAGGGGGATACAGCTGTGAGAGAAATAGACAAAATCTCTGTTCTCTTGTAGCTTATATTCAAGTTGGAGGAGGTAACCCAAAGGTGAGTAAATGATATTGTATATTAGGAAGCAGTAAATGTGATAGTGAAAAACAAAGCCAGGGAAAGGGATGGAGAGTTGAAGGAGGGTGTTTTGAGATTTGAAAGCAGTGAAGGAATGATCCATGAGGATATCTGGGGAAGAGCATTCCAACAAAAGGAATCACAGATACAGATGAATTGGAATGTGCCTGATTATTTGAGAACCAGCAAGGAGGCCACTGTGGCTGGAGCAGAGTGATGAAGGAAAGAAGTGGGAAACCGAGGTCCTAAATTCCTAAAGGTAAGGGTAGGGTGAGGCAGTACAAATTCTGTAGAGCCTTGCAGGCCACTATACAGACTTTGGGCTCTTACTCTGAGTGAGATGGGAACATCTTTGTATACTTACATTGCTTCCAGTTTTTTTGCTGCTATATATTATGTTTTGTGGTTTTTCCATACAAATCTCTGAGTACTTCACTAGGAAAAATTTCTAGAAGTTAGATTCCTTGGTCACAGGTTATGAATAATTTGAAGCTCTAGATGTATATTGCTAAAAGGGCTTTCTAGAAATTCTGTATCCATTTACAATATACTTTAATTCAACAAATATTTATTAATCACCTAATACATGGCAGAGATGGTCTAAGGGCTTAAATACATTGGTGAACAGAATGAATCTTTTATTCTAGAAATTTTACTCTCACCAGCATTTTGTCAGGGTGCTCCTCCTGCTACATGCTTGCCATCACCGAGTATTGCCATTCTTAAAGAGCTTTAAGAAACAAAAGTCAAAAAAAATGCTCCATTGATATGAATAATGACAAATGGTATGTTGTTAATAAGTTCCTTTGGATTTATTTGATTACTGCTGAGGTTTAATTACTTCCCACATTTTCTAGCTAATCAGCCAATTGTCTTCTTTCTCTTTAAAAGCCCTTAAAAACCTCTGAATATAATTTAAAGGAGGCAAGAAGTTCAAAAACATTAGAAGACTTAACATATATCTTGGGAAATAAGTAGTCCTCAGGTCAAGTACTTAGTCTTTGCAAATTGATTTGAAGCCAAAGAGCATGTAAAATGCAACTCTCATGTTCTGAAGGACTCGTCACCTTGCTCACTTCCAGAGAACTTGAGAACTGGCACTCTGGAAGAGACCTTTCCACCTAATATAGTGACATAAGGCAGAATGGTGGGATGCTTTTCTTCAGCAATCTCAGCATCCCAGTGTTACCTAACAACCCACTTTATTTAATGTCAAATCTGCTTTGAAAGCACTTATATTTTCAAGCTGAATCACTTCTTGAGGTTTTAAATTGCCGACATTTCCTACCTTCTGTGTGAAGCAGGATGTCCTTTCCTCTTACCCCTCCAAGGGACTATTGACTGTAGCAGAATGGACTCTGGACTGTGATGAATGAAAATTATAAATCTCCCCAGCCTGCTATAAAAAGATTTCCCCTGTTTTTTAAAAAACTGAGATATAATTTTTTATATATATTTTATTGATTTTTTTACAGAGAGGAAGGGAGAGAGATAGAGAGTTAGAAACATCGATGAGAGAGAAACATCGATCAGCTGCCTCCTGCACATCTCCCACTGGGGATGTGCCCGCAACCCAGGCACATGCCCTTGACCGGAATCGAACCTGGGACCTTTCAGTCCGCAGGCTGATGCTCTATCCACTGAGCCAAACCGGTTTCGGCAAAAAATTGAGATATAATTTTAAATGACATGTAACATTGTGCAAGTTTAAGGTGTACAACCTATTGATTTGACAACTTTATATTGCAATATGGTTGACATTGTAGTCAGCTAACACCTCTGTCGGTGTCACATAATTATTTCTTCTACTGGTGGGAGCAATTCAGATCTAATCTCTTAGTACGTTTAATATTTATAATAGTTTTGTTGTCTATAGTCACTGTACCATATATTAGAGCTCCAGGATTTATTTATCTACTAGTTGCAAGTTTGGAACCTTTAAACAACATCTTTCCAGTTCTCCCACCCCTTATCCCCTGGTAACCACCATTCCACTCTGTGGCCTTTTTTCCTGTTCTTTTAAAAAATATTTTATTTATTTCAGAGAGGGGAAGGGAGATGGAGAGAGAAATAGAAACATCAATGATGAGAATCATTGATTGGCTGCCTCCTTCATGCCCTACATTGGGGATCAAGCCTGCAACCTGGGCATGTGCCCTGACAGAGAGTCGAACTGTGACCTCTTGGTTCATAGGTGGATGCTCAACTACTGAGCCATGTCAGGCCACTCTGTGGTCTTTTGAGTTGTTATTGTTGATGTTATTAGATTCCACACATAAGAGATATCACATAGTATCTGTCTTTCTCTGTCTGACATATCTCCCACTTTTAATAGTGGTTGCATTTGAGAAGAGAGAATCAAGGGTGGGCAGAGGGGTTTTAATTTGTATTTTGTATCTTTCTAGAGTTTGACTTTTACACCTTAGGAATAAATGAGTATGACTTTAAAAAATTCCAACAGGGGTTATATGGGTGGGAGCTAATGGCTTGTTCTACTTCTTCTTCTTTTTTACTTTGTGCCTCTCTTTGTTAGAATAAAAACTGATGAATTGTTTATTATTTTAAGAATTTCCCAATTTGGTAGAACAAAAATGTGTGTGTGTGTGTGAGAGAGAGAGAGAGAGAGAGAGAGAGAGAGAGAGAGAGAGAGAGATGTCTGCAGGAATATAAACCAACCTGCTAATGTGTGAGCCAGATTTAAAGATTGTTTGGGGAGTGGGAGAGTGAGATGAGTTTCATTCTTTATACACATATGTGTTGTTTAAGTTTGTTATAATGAATATGTATTACCATTCTACAGTTTTTCAGAAAAGAAATAATAAACTATTCCCCCCTGAAGTTAACAGTAACATATGCTCATTGTGGAAAATATAGAAAAGTATAAAGAAGTTAACAATCACAACAGTTAGCATTTTAGCATGTTTCCTTTCAGGCTTCCTTTTATGCATTATTTTTACATAGCTGAGTTTATACTGTACATAGTTTGTATCCTGTTTTGCTCTTTTAAGATTAAAAAGTAATTCTCCCATGTCATAATAAAATTTGGATGGCTGTATCATACACCATTTTATGGTTTTGTCACAATTCAAGCCAATAATTATCTATTTCTTAAAGTTGAACATTCAGGTTCTTTCCAGTTTTTTCATATTAAAAAATGATTCTCTGGTGAGCATCTTGGTAACGAAATCTTTGTTTGCATTTCTGAATATTTCCTTGGAGCGGATTCCTTGAGGTGGAGTTACTGGATCAAACAATAGCTTTCTAGAAGTGGAATTAATGGATAGAAAATATTTTCATAGTTAACAAAAGGTTATACTAATTTTTACTCCCCCCAATAGTGTGACAAGATTATCGCCACTCTCTTGCTAGCATTGTATATCATCCTTGTTCTTCTTTTATCTCACCTATGGGAAAGTTGTCAGTGACAATGGTATCTCCATTTTTCACTGCTAGCAAAACTAAACATTTCTCATATGCTTATTCACCATTGTTATCCCCTCTCTGTGAACTACTTATTTCTATTTTTGCCCATTTATTGACTAGAATCTCCTGGATTTTCTTATCAATTAAAATGAGCTCTTAAAAGAGATCTACATTTTGTCATATTGATTGCAAACAAAAATATTTTTCACAAGTTTGTTGGTTTGTAAAAATGTCTTGGCCATACAGGTGTGTGTGTGTGTGTGTGTGTGTGTGTGTGTGTGTGTGTGTGTGTTTAAGGTAATTAGATCCTAAGTACAGCCTTGAGTTTGAGCTTGTTTCCCTTTGATTAAATTGAAGAGCTTTTTAAAATACATTTTTATTGATTTCAGAGAGGAAGGGAGAGGGAGAGAGAGATAGAACATCAATGATGAGAGAGAATCATTGATCAGCTGCCCCTGCACGCCCCCAACCGGGGAATCAAGCCCACAATTGGGCAAGCGCCCTGACAGAGAATCCAACCGTCACCTCCTGGTTAATGGGTCAATGCTCAACCGCTGAGCCACGCCGGCTGGGCTGATTAAATCGCAGAGTTTTGACAAAAGATCTGAGGGCCACTTCAGATAACCGTAAATTTAGATCTGGGGAGGTGGGGAGAGGATGAGTGGGCTGATTTAGAGATTGTTAAGCTCACATGAACTTTTAAATGATTTAAGAAGATGGGGTGAGTGAGGGCAGGGATAGAAACAGTTTGTGCCAGAAACTTTGAGAATTCTGAGGTAAGAAGCCAATTCTCTCAAGTCCCCTGTGTGTTGGGAGGGGGGGCGGTAAATGATGAGCAAGCGAACAGAATTCCTGAGGGAAAAGTACAGCTCTGGGCTGCAGATGTGGGCATGGCTTGGTTTTAATTATTTGCCCCCCTCTATCCTTTCTTCGGTTCCCCTCCCCCGGCCACAATAAAGAAGGTCAGAAAAGACTAAAGGGTATAGACAGCTTCCATAAGGCCTGCTCCAGTGTAGCCGTTTAGCACATCAAAGGCCAGATGAAATACCTAGAAAAAGAAGGGACCAAACGTAGGATCATTCCAAACGCCAGCCTTCCTCTGGGCTTCAATACAGGGTTATTGTGACTGCCAAGGGTAGCTCGACAGAGCTCAAATAGAAGAACGCTGCCAAACAAAGAAAGTTTCCTCATCATTCTAAGCCCTCCCCCCCACTCCCCGCGTTCCAACCACACAAAAGAGCAGCGACAGAACGTTGTTTGCTGATGATGCGTTGGGACTGAGCAAATTAGCGATTGTAAAAGGTTTTAGGTTTCCAGAGTAAATCTGGCGATTGATCTGTTTCCTCAGATATTGGGAGAGTTGTCAGCAGGGGGGCTGTGCACTGACTTCAGCAATCCTGGGGGTGTCTGCCCCACAGCATCTTGGGGGAGGATTGGAAAAAGGCCATCAAAGAGAGCAAACGGGGGTTCCCAAAGTGAAAATGGGGCTGGGTCTTGAAAGTGGAAAAGGGAGCTCAAGGAGTGAGGTTTCTGTCTCCTATGAGAAAGTCTCGTGGTCTGGGGGATGGCTGGGAAAACATGAGGCTTTGAAATAGAAGGCAGGGGAGAAGCCCGAAGCTAGGAAATGGAGTCGGTGTTTGGCGCGCATCAGGTGGCGGGAGGGAGGGGGGAGGGGTCTCCCTCAGACAGAGCCCAATAGAGCCAAGACTCTCCGAGGGGGTCGGTGTGTCAGGAGCTAGCAGGGTGCTCGGGAGGACTGCGCCCTGCATCGCGGTGAGCCAGAGGATGGCATCGGGAGGGGTCCGGAGCCTCGCAGGTGGAGCTGAGGGGTGGGCTCAGTTATCTCAGCAGTGGAGGAGGCTGGATCCCACTGGGGGAGGGGATCCAGGCTCCACAGGAAGGTGGGGGGCCTGAGCAAGGCGGAGCCAGACTCGGCCCAGCGGCGCGCGTCAGCAGCTTCGAGACAGACAAGGCTGGGACGCTCCGCCCACTTCTGTCCCGCCCCCTCCCCTCCCGGGCCCGCCTCCTCCCCTGCCTAGTCCTTGTTCGCCGAGCCCCGCGCGCACTAGCTCTCGGAGAGGGTGGAGAAAGCCTCAAGTTCCGGAGCTTTCCCAAGTCCGGCCCAACCTTTGCTCCAGCGATCATGGCTGCCGAGGAAGTGGTGGCGACGGGCGCCGACCCGAGCGAGCTGGAGAGCGGGCTGCTGAACGAGATTTTCACGTCGCCTCTCAACCTGCTGCTGCTCGGCCTCTGCATCTTCCTGCTGTACAAGATCGTGCGCGGGGACCAGCCGGCGGCCGGCGGCGACAGCGACGAGGACGAGCCGCCCCCGCTGCCCCGCCTTAAGCGGCGCGACTTCACCCCTGCCGAGCTGCGATGCTTCGACGGCGTCCAGGACCCGCGCATACTCATGGCCATCAACGGCAAGGTGTTCGACGTGACCAAAGGCCGCAAGTTCTATGGGCCTGGTAAGGCGGTTGGCCCCCCGTAAGGCGTTTGGCCCCCGGGACGTGGAAACAAAAGAAAGGGGTCCGGCACGGGGATGAGCCCGGAGGGGCGAGGGGAAAGTCGGGCGCCCCCGGGGAGGAATGGCGACCGAGTCAGTGAGAGCGGGCAGGAGGAGAGGCGGGCGGTGGGGGCTGAGCGGCTTCCCCCGGGGCGGAGGCGGGTGTCGAGAGGTGCTCTAGGGCTGCGGGCCTCTGGGGCCAGATTCCCTGCCCCTACCAACGCCCGGGTGGAGGTGTGTAGAGAATCTGACGCGCTTAAGCTGCCGCGGGGCGGCGGGGGGGGGGGGGGGGGGAAAAAAGGGGGAGAAGGCTGGAAAAGGGGGGGGTTTGGGATACAGCAGAAAGCAGTGTTAGGGGAGTTTTGAAGGTATCGGATTTGGGGATTTCTGGAAGGAGGGGATGGTGTTGTCTTAAGGGTGGCCTGGGGGGTGGGCAGTGGGAGGAGGGACGCCCAGCCTTGGAGAGGACGTAAAGGCCGTTGATGCCAGGAGTAGCCATGGTGGAATGCGAGGGTGTGGGAGAAGGAAAGGGAGATGGGATTAGCAGCAGGTAGAAGCATGGGGCGTGGGGGTGTGATGTGAGTGTGCGCTGTGTGTGCATAGTCAGTGTATGTGGCTTGTGGGGAGCGTGTGGGTGTGTGTGTGTGCGCGCGGATGCTTGGAATATGGCATGTGTCAGGTATGTTTGTGCATGTGTTTGGTGTGTGTGTGCACGCTGTGTTTAGCGGACAGGGAAAAGCTGGAAGATAAACAAGGGAGGTTCATTAGGGAGAAGGGAGCTGGGTGAGGGAGGAATAAAGGCCAAATGTGGCAGACAATGGGAATGTAGTAAGATGAGAAGGTAACACAGTAGTCTATAGCAGGAGAGAAAGGACTAGAAGCCAAAAAAATTAAAAATGGAGTGAGGGAGAAGTGGGAGGATCCTGAGAAACAAAGGGGGTAGGGCTATGAAGGCTACTGGGTGTGGGGATTCAGGAAAAGCCAACCAGAAGAGAAATGAGGGTGGAAGACTGCAGAGCTGTTGGAAGGGGCAGGCTTGAAGGGGCCTTAGAGATGAGGCCTTTCAAGCCCAGTTGGATCAGAATCACTTGATGAGCTTGAGGAAAAATATGGATTTCTGGCCTAATCACCATAACAATGACAGATCCCCAGGAATCTGCATTTAACATGCTACTTCGAGATGCAGCCTGGTTTTATAGAACACATATTTGCAGTGGAGGAAGAAGAGATTTTAGCTCCTCCAATATGGACTCCTCTAAAACCAAGGAGCTCTGGGAGTATATACACACTGACCACGCTCTCTTTCCTGCTGCCCTGGAGAGAGAAGAGTATAGAAGACAGCAATTTGGCCATCTACACACCCACTTTGTTTTACTCTCCCAGTCCAACTAATCAAAATCAGATGTGTTAAAATTGTTAAGGAACTCTCCCATTTAGCAATTTTTCCTTGTGGCTCATTTAGATATACTTTCTGCAGACATGTAACTATCAAAATAATTTGAAGACCACACCAATATTATTTGTCACTTATGGTGGCACACCTAGAGGCATTATCAATAAATATAATCATGTAAATAATTGTTATTACTGAGCTGCACCACAAAGCAGTCAAAACACAAGCATGTGGGGCATCATCATATGATTTTAGTTTGCAAAGTCATTGAGCGGAATGTAGGCCTGTGCAAAAAGCACAAAATTGGGAGTCGAGCAACCTGGGTTCGAGCCCTGGTTGGGTCATTGACCAGCTGTGTGACCCAGTGTCAAGCACTGTTCTCTCTGGGCCTTAGTTGTCCCTCTTTAAAATGATGGCCCCTGTGAGATCTCTAAGTCTCTACCCTGCACTGTCATCCTGTAAGCCCATGAATATGTGACATTGTGTGGAAAGGATACTTCATATTACAAAGGATTCCTAGGAATTATTCATTCTAGTGCCTCGCCTATGCATGGCACTTTTGTAGGTGCTGGGATTATGGCAGTGAACACACACACACACACACACAAACAACTCCCATAAATCTCTGTTCATGGAGCTTACATTCTAGTTAATACACATTCTTCAAAGTCCTTTAATGTTCTTCTCAGACTGTGGTTAAGTATTCTGTGAATTTCTGAAATGGTGAGGTCCAAACCAATACAATTGGCCTATTTTTAAGCACTAGGTGCTACTATTCCTATTAGAAAACTATGAAGGTTTTTTTTTACCTTCTCTGGTGGAAATAGTAGCATATACTAATAATCACAATTTAAAATAACCATTTTTTTTAGAATCTTACTTGCATTTCACAGTTGAGCATAAATTTCATCTAATTTGTAAAAAATAAAAAATCCTGGTGGATTGAGGTTTCAGCTGGCCAGGCCATATTGAAACTTGACCCATACTTTTACAAACTTTAATGTCAGGTTTGCTACTCAATCAATCTTTGTGGAAACACATTGTTTAAAGTACACTAGATTATTTTCATTTATTTGTACAATATTTAAGCAAGTGTAAATATCCACTTTAGGTACCTACACAATGATTCAGTACTCTCTTAAATGGAATTATTTTGGGGTATAGATTCCTCTATTTTCCATGAAAATTTTAGGATTTTTAATCTTTCTTCAAGCCCACCAAAAACAGAGTGACAGAGATTATCTCTGTTCTACCTCATCTTTATTGACAGTGAAGATTATGTAACTTGTGGATAGATTTCTGCACCACTGATAATCTCATAAAAGAATTTATCCTGCAGATGCCACATGTTAATGTTTAATACATTCTTGCAACCAAAGATCTCTGTCAACATTTATAAGGAAATGTTATCATTTACTAAAACCATGGTGTTTATTATCTTAAGAAACCATAACTTTCACTGGTGAGGCCCGGGTGCCTAGAACAGAGCCAGGCTCTGTTTTCAATCTCCTAAAACTGAATTGTGACCCGTGTACTTAGTATTATCTTGTATTAGTCCCTACCAGCCCCCTCCCCCCCACCCCGGGAGATCATCATTTATGGCTTTTTTATTAGCTATTTGAAAAATCACAGGAAATGCATGATAATGTATAATATTTTGATTGTTTTAGTTATCTAAATAAGTTTAATAACAACAGGCCGTGTAGTATCCACTACATAATGATCAAAGTATCAACATCACTTATGGTTTCCAAATGAAACTGGATATTCCAAAAAGGGGCTTTTGATGTTGATGGGTAAGGAAGCCATTTTCTGTGTATGAACCACAGAGAAATTGACTGTCTAATAAAGATTCTGTCTTTGGTTTTGTTTTGTTTTTAAAGAGGGGCCATATGGGGTCTTTGCCGGAAGAGATGCATCCAGAGGCCTCGCCACATTTTGCCTGGATAAGGAAGCTCTGAAGGATGAGTATGATGACCTTTCTGACCTCACTCCTGCCCAGCAGGAGACCCTGAGTGACTGGGACTCTCAGTTCACTTGTAAGCATTTTTTTTAAGTTATGGCTGTATCAAATTTCGGCCAGTAATGGGATTCACAGAAGTCCAATAGTTATTACTAAATAACCTGAAACTTGGGAGCATTTTGATAGGCTCCTGAATCTTGGACGGATCAAGTTCATGGCTTGAAGTAATTGCAGTAGTGCTGAGTCACTTGCCATGACTGCATACCAATTTTTAGCTTGTTCTCTATGGAATCTCGGGTTTCTGGTTTTTTTAGTTTTTGAAAGGTTTGCACAGATTCCACACTACGATTTGGTGACTGATATGAGGGGAAAGGCGAGCGGCCATCATGGCTACAGAAAGAGGGGTTTTCATAAGCCCTCTCTTGTAGAGCTTACTGTTTAAAAGCAACCCACATTTCTGCTCAAGAATAGGAGACTTGTATTCTATAAAACAGCTTCTCTTTGAATCTAACTGAGCCTAAATATAGGCTTCATCTACAAATAAATGATGCTTATAATATGCCCAGCAACAACGGTGTCTGCATTTTTAAAAAGAAAAAAAAAAAACGGAGACACTTGTTTCCTGGCTTCTGCTATGGGCTGAGGTCTTTGGAGGAGAAGTAAGTTTGGAGGTTAAGTTCAAATTTTGAGCACTGAGAAATTGATTTTTGTCAAACCTAAGTGTTTAAAGATACCTTTAGCAATATTTCATTGCTAAGAATTTGATAATAATCTTTCCCAGCTTTGAAACAGTATATAAAGACCATGATCATGTCTTTAAAGAATTTTTTCATTTAAAATGTGATTTTCTATTTGCTGTTCCCTATAATCAGTTAAATATTACTGATTATATTGCTTTTTTCCCCCTAAATCCAACCATTTTCTTTGAAACTAATGCTGACTTCAGGGAGAGTTCTTAGTTAATAATTAGTCAGATAAGGCTCTACCTTTAGAGTTTGGATCTCAATCAGATTAAGCATAGCTTTCAAGGCTAGAGGTAAGTCTTTTTACATGGAAAACATAATTTAGCTATCTAACATAGTCCCTCATTTTTGCATCCTCAAGATGCCTTTGTAACAATAGATTCTTCTATATGAAACCAATGAGCTGTAATTTATAACTTACAAAGCTCTATTTTCTAGGGCTTGCCTTCATCAGTGGGGTAAAAAGTGTGGTTCCCATCCCCCCTTGAACTAAGCTTAGTTCCAATTGCTGTTGTGAAACTTCAGCTTCAGGGTTGCTGTGGATTCCCCTTAAGGCATGTTTCTCAAGCACCCGCAGCTTTTATTTGTTTTGCACAGTCCCAAGCACCCTAGGGACCTTTATAGTATGTTCAGATAGGGAAGTTCCAGTTGATCCTGGTGATTATTTCACACAAAAGCAGCTCGGATTACCTTGTTAGACAGGTTGGTACTCCTTTAATTCCTACCCATATTGGGAAAGAGGAGGCTCTGTCCTCTTGGCCTCTGACATGGAGATGATTAACCCTGTGTTAGCTTGGCCACAAGGAAACAGTCATTATGGTGGTGGTTTGCTGACTCCATCTCTTCCCAAGTCTTTTGCATTCCAGTGTATCCTCTTAAATCTGTTTTCTCCAACATCTCCAGTGCTATGCCTCCTTTACCACTTGCTTTAACATCGTATAGCTTTTTCCTCGTGTTGGGGAAAATTTTCATCTCCTGCTATCATCTTCATCCACTAGATATTATCACTCATTCCCTCCACTGTCAAACAACCAGTGGTTGTTCCTAAGCATTGCTTCATTTCCTCTCTGTACCTCCTTACTCCCTACAATATGCTTTCTATCCTCACAATTGGATTTAACTTTATCAGAGTTTTGCAAGGACCTACTTACCAATACTAATTTATCCAGTCCTTGTAATAAATCCATCCTGTTCCTCTCCGGAGTCCCCATTTCGGTCCATGGAATCACCAATTTTCACTTCATTAACTCATGTTTGCAGTTATCCTTTAAATTACCATATGTTCTTCCCTTTCCCTTCCCACACCAACAACCCCCTACTCCTGACTCTTGATCCTGTGCACCCTTGCTGGCCTCTTGGTCACCCTGTTTCTGGTCTCTCCTTTACTGTCATCTCCCCTCAACACCACAGTGATACCACTGTTGCCAAAGCACTATTTTACCTGGTCCTACCTTTGTCATAAACCTTCAAGTGCCCTTTGCCACATATAGAAGTCCAAACTCCTCAGGCTGGCTTTCCACATCCTTTATAATATTTCCCCACACTGCTTAGACAACCTTGCTCCTACTCTACTCCTGCCAACTTGGTCTCTTTATTGCTTCCAAGGTATGTTCAGTCTCACCTGCATGCTTTTGTATATGGTGTTTTCCTTTGCAAATCCTTCTGCACATTTTCTAAAGCATATTCTAACTACCTCATAATGAGCCTTCTAAACATTTGTACACTCATTTGTATACTCATTGCACACTCTGTCAGACGTCGCTGTTTTATATTTGTCTTCTGAACAAAACTCTGAGAAGCCCAACACATTGCTAAGTAGATTGTAGGCCTCTAATCAATACTTTAACACGAAATGTGGTAGTGACTTGACCATTTGTGTTTTTTCTATCCAGTCAAGTATCATCACGTGGGCAAACTGCTGAAGGAGGGGGAGGAGCCCACTGTGTACTCGGATGACGAAGAACCAAAAGATGAGAATGCTCGGAAAAACGATTAAAGCATTCATGGATGCATATCTATTTTTGTATTTTGCAGAATCATTTGTAACATTCCAGTCTGTCTTTAAAATGTGGTGATTTCAATATTTAGAAAAGTTTTGAACTTGGCTGTAAATTTTTTTAATTAACATCACTAGTGACACTGAAAAAACTAACTTCTTTGAGTGCATGATGTTTGTGTGTCATAAATGCAGAAAGTGAACTGCAGTGCTGTAATACTGTTAGTACTGTTTTTCTTCTATCTGTAGTTAGTACAGGCTGAATTTAAATTTGTTTTTCCTAAAAGATAGGTAAGACTTGGGTATTTCCCCCAAATATGTAGAAATGCAAAATGTGCAAAGTCCTTCAAGCACTAAGAACAAAGGATCAACTTTTAGTCATGATGTTCTCTAAAGACAGCAAATTCCTTATTTCTCAATTGATTTAACTGCATGAATTCCATCTCTAAAGCAAATCTGCAGTGTCCCAAAGGCTTTGATATTTATTAAAGAGAGCTGTCCAGTAAGAAAATGAAATCTCAAAGCTAGGCTTAGTTGGAAGAAATACATTAATTGTTTCTAGACAGCATCATTGTCCTCCTTCAGACACTTGGACACCTTCACTAACTGTTCTTTACAGTGAGGATTAAAACATGATCTGAACATTCAAAAGGAAGCTTTGGGGAAAATCAGCTGGCTTGCCTAAAAATCTAAATACATGAAGAACATTATAGGGCTATCTTTTCAATCTCCATGTTCATGGTGGAGCAATGGTTATTTTACATGATTTGACATGAGGGGCATGTAGATCAGGTGATTGCTCTACTAAGAGCCTTCACACACCCCTGAATAATGAGAAAACAGTGCACATCACTAGCCAAGTGGTTTTTGAAGTAAAGTATATTCATAAAGTGGTAACAGTTAACTCTTTTGTCACAAAACTAGAGCCACTGCAAGAGTAGTAGTCAAGTGTCTAGGTCTTTGATATTGGTCTTATGGTTATCGATAAACTTAGCTAAGTAGACTGTACAGTTGTATGAATTTGTGTTATGTAAACAACTAGTGAAGTTTCAAACTCTTGTAATTGTAGTTGAATAGTATTTTCCTTGTATTTTCTTGTGAACCATGTTTAATGGTTTTACCTCAAATCAGAAAACAAAATGAAGTGCTTTGGTCAGTTAATAAAATGGTTTTACCCAATATAGTGTGGTGGATTGTTTTATTAAAAAAAAACAAATATAAGGAACCAGATTAATCACTTTACTTTAGCTTAAATACTAAGATTTTCACTTTTGAGTGATTTTTTTTGTATTTCAGGAGAAACAAATAAAGGGGCAAAACTTCATAGAAGCCTCCCACCACATACCAAATACCAGCTGTTAAGAAATAGTGGATTGAATTGATTTTTTGTGACTTGTCAAATTCTGCCTCTTTAAATAAGAACTTTCTAAACTCAAAGGCAGACCTCTGCCTTAGGTCTTTATATAGCAAGGATATAAAGGGACAATTTTATTGAAGGGATTGCTACCAAATGCCAAGGTAGAGTTTTGAGGTTTTTTTAAATCAATTTTTTTGTTCTACTTATTTATGAATTCATCAGTCGCTCCTTGTATGTGACCAGACTAGGGATCAAACTGGCAACCTTGGGGTAGCATAATGATGCTCTAACCCACTGAGCTATCCAACCAGGCAAAGTTTTGTTTTCATGTACCATCTGATCAGTTAAGTAGTCAAGAATCCTTAGAGTAGCAAAGTTCATTCACTTCATATCAAAAGGGGGATATTAGATTTGCATAT
>NW_005871050.1:17528830-17553488 GCF_000147115.1 Myotis lucifugus | reverse complement strand
AACATACACAAATGATTACTCTGAATATTAGTGTTTTGGCCTTTTAATGTTTAATGTTGGAAGTTTTCTTATAAGAGATGCAGTCCCTGAATGAAAGAGGGCTCACAGCATGTTTTTGTTATTAAACCATATTATTAACCTGGTTTTTTATTTAAATGTGCCCTTTTCCCCAACTAGATTTCATTCAACAAATAAATTGCCCGTTTTGTGCCAAGCAACCTGTTTTACCACCATATGCTTTGGGGGAGGGAGTGGGAGACGAACTTGGGCCACCTTTGCAGCCTGAAATCATTTAGATGTTAAGATTAGGCTACTCATTTTACAAAGTTAAATGGGTTTGTCTAATGCCAGGTTAAAGCTTCAATCCCAAATAGCCTGATTTCCCTCCATTCAGAACTAAATCAACATTGTACTGACTACATGTAAAAGGATATTATTGTAAGTTAGGACTTGGATCTAAAGACATTACACATCCAGTTCACATATTTATAAGCCATTTTATGTGAAAGGCAATTCAAGAAGATGAGGGAACCACTATGGGCCAGTGGGGAAAGTGTCAGGTGAACATGTTTGCTCTCCACCTACTTTTGTCCAACTCCTGCAGAAACACTGTTCTCACAATCAGCATCTCTGGGTCTGAAGCAGCATATTCTAAGTGTTTTCAGTATCTACACAAATTTGTGACTTCTCTACATACTGTCACATTTATCTTACCTCAGAGGGCAAACCCAAGATTCAGAAAAAGCATCCATACAGTCCTTGCTATTTCACAAAGAGCTCTTTGAACCCAAAAAGGACCCTTTCAGCTCTCAAGTGCCCAGATTGGACACTCTGCCTTCCTTATATAAATAACTAGAGGCCTGGTGCACGAATTCGTGCACAGGTAGGGTCCCTCAGGGTGGCCTGTGGGGATTGGGCCCCAGCTCTTGCCCCCAGCCTTGCAGCCCTGCAGCCCCGCCTGGAACCCCACCTTGGCCTGGCGCCGCCCCCTCACCTGCTCCACCATCCTGCCTGCGGGGAGATCAATCGGGGCCAGGCCTCCTCCCCACAGCCCAGGTCCCTCAGCGCCTGGGAGCAGGGTGGTGGCCCCACCCCCCGCCACTGCCACTGGTCTCCATCTGCAGGGCGATTGGTGGGGCTATCAGGCCCCACTTGCACCCACCTTGGCCTGGCGCTACCCGCTCACCTGCTCCACTATCCCACCATGGTCCCACTCTCATAGGGGTCCATCGAGGCCAGCAGTGCCTCCACTGCCGCCCACTGCCAGCGCTGCTTTGTTGATGCCTCCTGGTGATCAGCGCAAGTCATAGTGAGCGATCAAACTCCTGGTCGATCTCCCAGCTGCCCAAGGGGACAATTTGCATATTAGGCTTTTATTATATAGGATACTTAGAGGCAGTTTGCTGTACATTTCATGTGAAAAAACAGTTAACTCATGAATGGTCAAGGACTGATTACTAAGGCCCCAGCTCACACCCACACCTGTTTTGGGACACTGCATAACTGTCTAGACTTCCCACCAGACTAGACACCCAGCCCACACCCACACTTATTTTTTTGACATTGCATAACTTTATTACTTCCACCAACAGCTGAAGGGATGAGATGAGATTCCATGAAGTTCTTTTGCTACCTTTCCATAGCACTGGTAAAACTTTGGTTGAGGGGAGAAGAATCATAAGTTCCAATATCTTAATTTCAATTTATCCAAAATGAAAACAAAACTGTGGTTTCATGATCTCTGAAAGTCAATTTCCATTAACTAGCATCATAAAGGGACAAGGTCCATAGAAACAATATTGAAAGTAGAGATGTATATTTTCATAGAAAATGTTATTGTAGTGTCCTGGCCAGTGTGGTTCGGTTGGTTGGGTATTATCCCATGCACTGAGAGGTCACTTGTTCAATTCCTGATCAGAGCACATTACTCAGTTTCATACTTGATCCCCAGTAGGGGATATGCAGGAGGCAGCCAATGTTTCTCTCCCTCTCCCTTCCTCTCTCTCTAAAATCAATAAAAACATTTGAAAAGAAGAAAATGTTTTGTAGATGTCCAACACTGCAGCCAATAATATGGTAAATGAACCAAGACTCTATTCACTATAACAATTTTATCTTTAATCTATCTGAAAATTGAATGTGTATTATTTCTTTAACAGTACAAATGGTTAGCAATATTAATGCAAAGCAGCATTCTATAGGTAGACACTAGCATGGAATTATCAGCATTTATTTAAAAGTTAACATTTAAACTGTATTGTAATAAATACAAATACATTTATTTGGTTCTTATTTTCAAAATCACCAGTTTGCATGGCTTTCTACCTGAGCAATTCAAACAAATTGACAAAAATACCTTGACAAATTCTGAGCTTTCTTGAAACACTATCAGCAACACATACAATGAAAAATATGAGAACAATTTTAAAGTTCAGGCCCTTACTTCATAGGACATAGAAAACAGATATGAGAAAACACTTTTGCCCCAGTTAAATAACAGCACAACAAAGAATAACAATGTTAACTAATAGAAAGTAATCGATAGTATTTTCAGTTCTGTTCCATTCCCTACTAAGTCATTCAGTTGAAAAGTACAATTATTCTCTTCCATATTTAAGTCCTACACAACAAAAAGAGGTTTAGTTAAATCTAGAATGTGTTACAACAAGACATAAAAACCCAAGGTTGTTCCAAAAGTAAACATAAAACCAGCATTTTTATTTTCTTCTAGGCTCCAAGATGGTATTTAGTTAGCAAACAAAACAAAAGAAGACAGAAATTATTACACAGATCTAACTTAGCACCAACTCTATTATACAAAAAATATGCACATACTGTTTTAAACTATTTTTATTATTTTATGTCCTTATGAGCAGCAGATTGTTTCCATGACTAAAAGCTCTACAAAGAAAAATGATAAAATAAATTGAGGTGTTTTTTTATTCAGAACATATCTGTTTTCCATTATAAACCCATAACCTTGTTTCAATGGCATGAAACATGAGAAAATAAACAGGCAGGGTCTCATTGAAAGAGAATAATACCTGGTTGCAGAAAGTTGTCTGACAAAGTACAAGCCATTAATAGTTTTAAAAGGCTGCTTGGACAACAGTACTTTGAACATTAATAGTCAATGCCAGTCTTCAGAAGAGAAAAGGCATTTGCCCTATGAGCGATTTTTCAGATTTGACAAGCCAAACCTAGTTTTGATGGTAGAATAACTGGCTTGAAAGTGGAATTGAAGAAAACAGAGTCAACAACTCATTTGTTGGTTATTATCTTAATAGTAAACATAACCTGCTTTGCTACATTCACTTCTGAACTTTTGCATGTACTAGCATACTTCTATTGAATGTGATTAGAAGACATTAATGAAACAACACATGGCTCTCACCTTAGATAAATGAGAAGATTTTCTAGCCCCTTCAGATATCAGGTTGCTCAAGAGGCTGGTTATGAATACATGTTGTGCCTCTCACTCTGGGCAACCACATTGACTGGCATTCTACCTTGGCTTTACCAGCTGGTACTGTTCTATCAAGTTAGGACTATTGCAAATGAATCATGTGGTATGAAAATGTTGCCTTCTACCATTTTTTGCTGCTGGTAATCTGATCTTATCAATGTCTTCAGTTGCTAAGTCGGGTATAGCTTTGTTGGAGATAAAAGGTCATCTACTGGCCCTGAGGTTCTAAATCCAACATAAGGCAGAATGAATCAGTCAAGCTTTCAACATAACATGCACTGCAGTAAGTCTTTACGAATCTGTAAAATATCTCAATGTAAAAAAAACATATTCAAGAACTCCCAAAAACAGTAGGTAAAAAGATAAATTGCTTAAGAGTTTACAAATCTGGCACACATATGACTTTCCCCAGCTAGAAAACTATGGGCATTGCCCTTGACTCTTCCTAACTCCATGGCATTATTGAGGATTAAGGAGGCACTTGTTACTGTTTTAAAAAGTCATTTTGGGGCTATCCAGTGGCTTTTTACAAACTGATGTCATCCAACCCTGAAAGGATTATGTAACCTGAAATGGAATACTGTCACGTCTTCTCAAGTGCCATTATTGCCCGAGGATCTTTCAATATTCCCTTTTGCAAGTCCCACTGGTTGTATCACTTCAATCCTGTTGCTTTTCTAGGCTGGAATGTCATAGGGTTCTTCAAAAACAACTCTGCTAAGAGTCCACTGTCCCTTTAAGACTCAAAGGACAATCTGAGCCCCTTTTATATGCTTCTTCCAATACTTTGTTTCTAAAAGGAAAACTCTGAGTACTATGAACATATTAAGAAGATTAATTTCCTTCTGATGGGTGCTCATGAAAACCTCTAATGATATGAAGAAGTCTATGTTCTAGCTGTTGTCTCATTTCTTTTATACATAGTTGTTTCTAGATGAAAGGTAGGAAAGTTTGTTGTACATGGTGTTCTGACGAAATCAAAGAACACGCGAAAAGATCCTTATCCGCTATTGTCCTCTTTGAAGATAAATGATACTAAATGATGACCTTACGATAGCTAGAGGGTCAAAGAGGCTATCTCAATACTTCTCATCGTTAATTTGCTCTTTCGATGGCACCAAATTAAAGTTATAGTTGAACTGTAGAAATGTCTGCTCTTAGATCAGGAAGTTTTGCAAGCACGTTGTTTTACCAACTTTCAGAAACTGGATGTTTTGTATTTCCAAAGCTTGCCAACGCACCTGCAATGATTTTGACCCATGTTTTATAGTTTGGCAAGGGAAACAAGGTTTTTCAATTGACTTTGCTCAAGCTTTTAAATGTTGCTCTCTCACTCTTGTTGTTGCTAACTACACAGCTATACTTGGTTTTAAATGTTCTTTTTGCAAATTGTTTATTGTGAATAGGGGTATTCCTGATCTAAGAGACCTTTAAAGCATTTAAAAGTATAAAGAATTGCTTTAGTTGTTTTGTAAATAGCTTCTATAGCCAGTGTGCTCCTGATTGTTATATCTAATATTATAATTATCAGAAGTTGGCCTGAAATATGTAGAATCCTCATGTCTTGTGAATCTTCTTACATTCTGGTTATATCTTGTCTGTCTTCTTTGGGGAAAACGTCTTGAATAGAAAGCATTAGTAAATTTTGATGATGTTGTTGGAGCACGAAAGAGCCTGTAGTTCACCCTCTGGTAAAATGTATTATAACGTAACCACCTCCTCTTTCTTGTGATATTGCCTAGGAGGTAACCAGAACTGGACTTGCGGTAGTTGCCCTGACCAAACATGTATTTGGGGCCTCGCCTTTTCTTCATTTTGCTGTTGCTGTTCTCAACTCTCATGAAATTGTTTTCACCCTCAAGCCATGAACATCTTCGTTCATACTTGAACCTCTTGGCCCGTTTCCTAAACTGGTATTTAGAGTGTTTCTCCTCCTCAAAACGTTTACACTTTGAATACAAGGTCGGCTGACTTGATCTAATTTCTTGAATGTTAGTGATGACTTCAGCATCGAGAGATCCTCTTTCAGATGCATTTTCATATATGGCCACAGATTTCTCTTCCTCCTCTTTGTTTATGATGAGGGTTTCATTGAAGCATTCAGAATCACTACTAATTTCCTCGAGGAAATCTGCCAACTCCAACTCTGCTGACCTTTTGGGTGAGGAAAATGGGCTTTGACTTCCGGATTTGGAATCTTTGACCTGGTAAGCATGGGTCTTTTCCAACAGATGGCCATTTCCATCAGCTGGGGTCAACTGATCATCAGCTTCATTGGTTGTGTCCTTGGGCTGATTTTTAAACTCCTTAGAACATCCTTTGGCATAATAAACTTCTACTCTATTTTGTGGCTTTTGCACAGGACCCTGAGTATGCAGGTTTTGCATTTGACTCAAGCTGGTTGAGTCACATTTGTACTTTCTCAAATTGATTTGAAATCCATTTCCTGTAGCATGGACAGATCTCTGCCACTGACATGTGCTTGTTGGATGACTTGGTTCTAGACAGATAGAAGGATATTTTGGAGTGTGATAATAATGGTTTAATAGAAAGTCAATGAGGTCACATGTTTCATGGTTTTTCTTGACATGGTCTTGCTCAGATAATCTGAGGTGGTCTTCATTCTCAGGAGGCTGACCCTGAATTAATGTAATCTGCAAGGAATCCTGGTCAAAGTCAAAAATGTCATTGTATTCATTGGTGAATAATTGTCCAGTTCCCTTTTTTCTGACTGAATCATTTCCATTTTTTCTACAATGAAGGGAAGATTCATGTAACTGAGCCCTATTTCTTTCCTCCATTTTTTGTTTTAATTTATTATCTAAACTGGCAACCTGTATCTTGGCACTTTCTCCTGATTTTGAAGATATTGGGTATTTAACTTTTCTTTCTTTAGAGTTTCCAATGAATTCCCCAGACCATGAGTAGCTTCAGGGCCTGCAACATCTACTTCTTGTGGGTTAAACTGTGTGGGTTCCTTCAAAGAAAAAGGTTAAAAGTCTGATATAAAAAAACTAAACAAATAAAAATGTTCAAAGAAAATTTGGATTTCTACCATTTTTGTAACAGGTTTCTAATACCACCTAGGATCAATCCAAATTAGGAACACTGTTGTACTAGGAAACAGGAGGTATAAAATTAAATGTCTCAGTCTAATATGAACTGCTTTTACTAGATTTGTGCCATCCTTATATTACAAGACACCACTATTTACATGCTTTCAAAGCACATGACCCTTTTGTTATTTGTTCACAAACTGGGGGTATGAAGAGGAATTAGAAATGCCTTATAGCCCTCCCAGAAAATCCTAGAACAAAAACAAAACAAAACTGGTGGGTGAAACGTGTCTATAAGAGAGTCAACTGACTTGAAAGGTAACCTGTCTTTCTGTTTTTCATCCCAGTTTTTTTCCTATGGATTGCTGATGAGGGTGTTTCTGCCCACCCTCAGTCAGAAGCAACACAGAAAGTAGAAAATGTGGCCAATGACAACGGTTCTATCTGTGGTGCTACAATCCCACCCTGCTGGGGGAGTTTATACAGTGCTTCTACTGACACCTAGTGCAAATCATGACATAGTGCTTACCCATTAACTAGGATTAGAATATGGGAATTGCGTAATCAGTATAAAGTATCAATGGGGCCAAGAATTAGACATCATTCACATTTAAAGAGAAATTCTTCAGTGGTTATTAAGGTAAACTTTAAAAGATCCAGCTACCCTTATTATAAGTGGAAATGCAATATTTTTCTGATCCTGGTTTCACTGATTGTTCACATTATGAGAAGACTGAGATTTCAAATATACATTAAATCAACTCAACTAATGCCATTTACCCTTTGTATAGTATTTAAAAACACTGAATATGGCCCGGCCAGCATGGCTCAGTGGTTGAGCATCGACCTATGAACCAGGAGATCACAGTTCAATTCCTGGTCAGGGCACATGCCTGGGTTGCAGGCTCGATTCCCAGTGTGGGGCAACTGATCAATGAATCTCTCTTATCATTGATGTTCCTATCTCTCTTTCCCTTTCCCTTTCTCTCTGAAATCAATAAAAATATATTTTTAAAAAACAAACACTGAATATGGATTTTTAAATGATCAGTTTGGCTTAACTAAAGAAGGTAAAAGACCTCTACTCAGAAAACTACAGGACATTGAAAAAAGAGATAGAGGAAGACATAAACAGATGGAAGAACATACCGTGTTCATGAATTGGTAGAATCAACATCATTAAAATGTCCATACAACCCAAAGCAATCTATAAATTCAACGCACTTCCCATTAAAATACCAACGGCATACTTCACAGATCTAGAATGAACTCTCCAAAAATTCATCTGGAATAAAAAAAGACCCCGAATAGCTGCAGCAATCCTGAGAAAGAGCAAAGTAGGTGGGATCTCAATACCAGATATCAAGCTGTATTACAAAGCCACTGTTCTCAAAACTGCCTGGTACTGGCACAAGAACAGACATATAGATCAATGGAATAGAATAGAGACCCCAGAAATCGGCCCGAACCAATATGCTCAATTAATATTTGACAAAGGAGGCAAAAACATACAATGGAGCCAAGACAGTCTCTTCAATAAATGGTGTTGGGAAAATTGGACAGATATATGCAAGAAAATGAAACTAGACCACCAACTTACACCATACACAAAAATAAACTCAAAATGGATAAAGGACTTAAATGTACGACAGGAAACCATAAAAATTCTAGAAGAATCCAAGGGCAACAAAATCTCAGACATATGCCGAAGCAATTTCTTCACTGATACAGCTCCTAGAGCAGTTGAAACTAAAGAGAAAATGAACAAATGGGACTACATCAAAATAAAAAGCTTCTGCACAACAAAAGAAACCATCAACAAAACAACAAGAAAATCCACTGTGTGGGAAAACATATTTGCCAACGTCATATCTGATAAGGGCCTAATCTCCAAAATTTATAGGGAACTCATACAACTTAACAAAAAGAAGATAAACAATCCAATCAAAAAATGGGCAAAGGATCTAAATAGACACCTTTCAAAAGAGGACATTCAGAAAGCCAAGAGACATATGAAAACATGCTCAAAGTCACTAATCATCCGAGAAATGCAAATCAAAACAACAATGAGGTACCATCTCACACCTGTCAGAATGGCTATCATCAGCAAATCAACAAATGACAAGTGCTGGAGAGGATGTGGAGAAAAAGGAACACTTGTGCACTGCTGGTGGGAATGCAGACTGGTGCAGCCACTATGGAAGACAGTATGGAGTTTCCTCAAAAAATTAAAAATGGAACTCCCATTTGACCCTGTGATCCCACTTCTAGGAATATATCCCAAGAAACCAGAAACACCAATAAGAAAGGATATATGCACCCATATGTTCATAGCAGCACAATTCACCATAGCTAAGATCTGGAAACAGCCTAAATGCCCATCAGTAGATGAATGGATTAGAAAACTGTGGTACATCTACACGATGGAATACTATGCTGCTGTAAGAAAGAAGGAACTCTTACAATTTGCAACAGCATGGATGGAACTGGAGAGCATTATGCTAAGTGAAATAAGCCAGTCAATGAAGGAAAAATACCACATGATCTCACTCATTCATGGATAATAGAGACCATTATAAACTTTTGAACAATAATAGTTACAGAGGCAGAGCTGCCTCACACAGATTGTCAAACTGCAGTGGGAAGGCCGGGGAGGGTTGGGGGGCAGAAGGGAGGGGGGTAAGAGATCAACTGAAGGACTTGTATGCATGCATATGAGCATAACCAATGAACATAAGACACTGGGGGGTAGGGGAAGCCGAGGTATTGTCAAGGGTGGGGAAAAAAAAGGACACATATGTAATACCCTTTGTAATGCTTTAAGCAATAAAAAAAATTTTTAAAAATAAAATAAAAAAAAATGATCAGTTTTGGAGCCTTTCTGACCTTTACTCTGGGACATCTACTAAGTCTGGTTATCTTTAAGAGGTCAGTGAGTGGAGGGAAAAGAAGTTCCAAAATTGGAACTTTCCAAATAAAACAATTGCTGTGTGATATGAGAAATTCCTCAGCAAATACTTTAAGACTAATTAACATGAGCTTGCTATACAAAGCTATCTGTTCAAGACTCTCCCTTCTCATTCAAACTGTTACAGATACATGGACATGTAAAGTTAATGGAAGACTACAAAACTAACACCCACACCATCCATTTCTTCCCCTGGCATTTTCTGTTACATCCATTAGGAACCTAGAAAAATAGATACGCTAGCTACACTGCCCTGGGTAAAACTGTCTTGAAGTTTAGGAACACAACGTGTGTGACAGATGGCAAAGGTGAGGCACAACTCCTTGAGAGAATTTGGGTACACCTTTTGGAAACCCATAATTGGGGTTACTAGAGATCAGCCTATTGAAAATAAACTGCAATGTGCCTTCCATAGAATCTATTTTAAATAGTTGATAGCTTAACTGGAAGGGTTGTGTCTCCTACCAAAACTGAACAATGAATGAATGGGAAAGAGCCTTATTGCAATTTTCCTCAGGAGCACCAGTAGCAATCAAGTGGCCTCCACCTGCCTTGAGCCCGTAGGAACTTCCTCTCCTCTCACTCCTCCGAAGAGTTGGGCTCTCCAGGCGGCTCAGCTTTGTCTCTGTCCCGCTTCCTTTGCTGGTGTCTGTCCCTTCAGGGGTCACCTCCTGAGCCTGGCCTTCTTCCTCTCTTCCTGGGCTTTCTTCTCCTCCTTTCTTTTTCTGGACAATGATTAAAGGGCAACTATTCAGAAGGTATTTATTTGTCATCTGCTCTCTTCCCCACTCCTTCACCACTGTGGGTGGGAAGAGAAGGGGGCAACATGGACAGACAACAAATCATTTAGGTTTGTAGGAATCTCTCACTGCTAACCCCAGGGCCTGGCAGAGACAAAAGACACTGTGATGCATCCATCAAAAGAGAAAGACACATAATTGAGTTGATTAATTAGAAGCAAGTACAGGAGACCTTACAAAAAAAGATTACAGAATTTGAAGGAGGGGCCTCTAGTCTCCACTTTCTCAAACCACAGTCATGGATTACTGGACCAGCTTTCACAGTAACGATTTCGTTTTTCTTGAGATCAAAACCTTCCATGAGCTGGTTTTACATAGGCAGATAAAGGTAAGTCAAGGCACTCAGAAACCTTAAGGGTGAGAACTGGTCCTTCATATATATTATAACACAGTACACTATCATAAAATAACATATTGGTGCCCTAGCTGGTTTGTCTCAGTGGTTAGAGTGTCTACCTGCAGACTGAAAGGTCCCAGGTTCGATTCCAGTCAAGGGCACATGCTGGGTTGCGGGCTTGATCCCCAGTAGGGGCCGTGCAGGAGGCAGCTGATTAATGATTTTCTCTCGTCATTGGTTTCTATCTCTCTCTCCCTCTCCCTTCCTCTCTGAAATCAATAAAAAATAAAAAATAAATTTAAAAAACATACTGGATTAAAAGATTATGGGCTTTTTAAAAATATATATTTTATTGATTTTTTTACAGAGAAGAAGGGAGAGGGATAGAGAGTTAGAAACATCGATGAGAGAGAAACATCAATCAGCTGCCTCCTGCACACACCCTACTGAGGATGTGCCCGCAACCAAGGTACATGCCCTTGACCGGAATCGAACCTGGAACCCTTGAGTCCGCAGGCTGACGCTCTATCCACTGAGTATGGGCTTTTTTTTAACCTGTTTTCTGAAAATATAAACTGTTTTGGTTAGGCCCTATGGAAACATGGGGAAAGAAACAAAAAAGGACAATTATCTGAGTGAGAACTTAGCCCAAAAGCTGAAGGATTATCTAAACTGCATGTTCGGTTCAGAAATTTTGGGGAATAGTTACATTGACTAGCCACAACCTCTGGCCAAGTTTCACAGACATGACCTCAAGTAAGTCCTTTCACCTCAACAGCTAAAAAAGTGAGAGACACAAGGAAAGATACTCTTTATCTCCCTTTTTAAATGGCTGTAATTTACAAGAAAAACTGAAAGAATAAACATGCAAGGGGAGGGGCCAGGAGGTCAAACTGGTTTTCAGAGCCCAGAAGTTCTGGCCCATTTGTACCTTGGAAAACCTTTGACAATCCAATAGTACTTTCTAGTCTCAAGCTCCTAAATTGGGAAACAATGATAAGTTCAAAGGAATAAAGTTTCACAGAAAGAACTAAGCCAACAAGAAATATAGTCCCAATAAATCAATCCATACCTTCTTGCCTATGAGTTAGTTTGAATATTGACCATCCTGTTGAAGAAAACCTCTTCTAGACCTGAAAAGAAGTTTAATTAAAAAGCATTTTAGATTGGTAGGCTAGGTAAAAGTTGGTAAATTTTAGGTAAATTGGTATCTTTTAAAAATTTTGGTAGGCTAGAATTTTCACTATAAAAGTTCCTGGCCCTTTTTAAAAAAATCATTTTAGCTTAATCAGGCTAGAATTTTCACTATAAAAGTTCCTGGTCCTTTTTTAAAAATCATTTTAGCTTAATCAGGCTAGTACATTATTTCTCACTACTTGTTCTCCCTAACAAGGATGTTGTCTTTTAAAGTCTCTTGTTTTCAACTGTTTTTGTCATTTTGGGCTTTGTAATAGCACTGCTGAAAGAACTGCGTGCAGTTCTCCAATCTGAGCCAATTCCTGTCCCCTCCCACCTCTATGTAATCTTTCTATGAAGTCTAGCCATTCATCCAAAGAGATAAATCCATAAATCAAAAGTACAACACCCTCGTTGTTAAAGTTGGTCTCCTTACCTTACAGACTCTTCCTGATCTCTCTTCTTTTCTTTGCTTTCTTCCTCCAGTTCTTGTAATCTTAGTCTTTCCTGATTTTGCCTCCAAACAACATCTTACGGAAGTGTTTGGCTGTATCATACATAACCTGACCCCAAATATTTCAAAGTTTCATTATAAAAGTTGGCCATTGTGTCTCAGGCCACAGAAATAAAACTAATTTGGGCACAGGCAATTCAAAACCAAATGAATTAAAAATAACCTCTCTATATCCTAGTACCCACACTGTTCTACTACTTCCACTGAGCCTTCCTAACAGTCTTGTGGGCTTCAGGATTTTCTTTGGCAGAACCTTGAGGAGCTCACTTAACTGTCACAGGTGACATCACAATGCCATCATCAGGCACAGGCTCTGATAGGCACAACCTGGGCAGCTGGGCACTGGTATATATGGGTGGTCATTATAGTATTTGCTGTATCTTTTGTCTGACTGAGTAGCTCATAATTTTAAAATGTACATTTTAACAGAAGTATCTTCACACATAACACACCTACACACATTCATACATAGGAAGCTACTTAAGCTAAAAGTCTAAATTCACGCTAAAGATTAATTTAGAGAAAAAGGAGGCTTTAGCAGCATCCTTTCCTCTGCTGGATTAAGATTTCAAGAAATAGATGACTAAGCAGTCAGACATCAAAAAGGTGACATGACTAGACAGGCTGAGTGTAGTTTGAAAGGAAATAATCAAGTTTGTTGGAATTATGTTTTAGCAATTTACCTATCAGACATCTTGAAAATATAATTTGTGATCTCAATAATAAACAGAGTAAATAGTTCTCCTTGTGATTTCAAACTCTCTCTCAGCAGATTGTCAAGTAGAATAAGCACATGAGATACTTCGATAAGAGCCATGACACATTTTAATGCCTTCAAGAAGTTATGGCAGAACCCCGGATTATAACAACAATCACTTAAAATCCCAACTGGCAGATTGCCTGATAGCAAAAGAATGTTTAAATCAGGATTATTTTTCTTCCTAAACATCCATTTATTAATGACAACACAAATCTTTACATGAGCTATTGATCAGAGCCCAGTTGAGTCTAAGGAAATTTATTCTAGATGCTTCCTTGTAGCTTTTACCTGAACAGTAAGAAATAAAAGAAACTCTGGCTACTTCTTACCTTAATGTTACATGCCAGAGCTTTCCCACCATCCCCTTTAAGCATCAGCTTCATCCCTCAAAGGGTCTCCATGGCTTTTATGAAGTCAGCTGACTCCTAGTACTGTACAAAGGCCTCAAATGTCTGCATGCTGAAGCTAAAACCCCCAAAGCTTTCACCATTCATTACCTCTCTGTAGGGGTTAAACATAGAAATATCCACATTCTTGATCTTCCCAAAATTCTCAATGACCACCTGTAGGATTTTTACACATGGCTTCCCCCCAGTGGAACCTTTAGGTGCAAACCACTTGCCAGGCAAGCCTTCAAAATGTGTGGAATCCAGGCTCTTATTGTGGTCCTGCTCATCAGCCCTGTCACTTGATGGGGCCTCCTGTTCCTTCGGGAAGTGCTCCCACTGTCCCTGGGCATCTGTAGCCACTACTTTTAAGTCTGATTTCAATCCATTTAGCTTGATGATATTCCCATGTAATTTTGCCTTCAGGATCTAAACCAAACTTTGTGTTTAAGCCTCCCCCTGGGATCGGATGAAATCCTTCATACTCTTGGAGTTGAACTGTGGTGAACTAACTGATCAGGGCAAATCAGCCTCTTCAGCTGGTCAAGAACTTCCCAGCTCAAGAAAGGCCTCATAGTTTCTGTACTCTCTGGGAGCCTTACATTGATAATCAATTTTGCTATGGGCATGAGGTAGAGGTGCTGATCTGCACAGAGCTCTGTTGCCTCAGAGTTATCATACACCACCGTCACCGTCATCGTATCCTCAGGCAACCTTGGATGGTGAAAGGGAACATTTTCAAACAAATAGAGCAAAACACAAATTTGGACTTTGAATGGTGCTAGCATTTGCTGGACTTAGGTCAAACTGAGAGGGGAAAGTATACTATAGCGATATTTAAGACAATAGCTTTCTTTTGTTTAATATGCTTTAGAGGTTGCAAAGAGTTTCCATATACTGTCTCAGTTTCCTTAACTGTGAAATAAAAATAATAGGACTTCAGGAAGGATGAAATGGGAGAGTACATGTGAAATCCTTAGAATAGTGCTTGGATTCAATAAACATAAGCTATGGCTATTGTCTATACTACTTTATCTCATTTGATTCATGAAGCAACCTGTGAGTAGGTATTTCCATGCCTGTTTTACTGATGGGAAAATTTAGATGAATTCAGGAAAATTAAATGAGCTGCTCATACATTAAGACTCTAAGATTCCAAACATCCAATATATTATAAGTCCCATAAAAACCTGCTGGAGGTGTCACAGAAAGAGGGCAAGAGTAAAATACATGTAGCACCTTCATGAACATGCACCTAGCTAACCATTCTAAGGTTGGTTTCTAAGTCTTACATGCCCATATCAATTCTTATTCTTCCAGTCTACTGACTTTAACTAAATTGAACTCTAAGTTCAAGTGAAGAAGAGACAACCTCTTCTAATAAGTGACAAAGTGAATTTGTCCTCTACTTTGGGACTAGAAAACTCCCAAAACACGACTGCTTGTGGGCATTTCACATTAACAAACTATTTTAGGCTGTCTCAAGGTGAAGATCACTAATACTGGGAATTAGGGATTTCTGCTTCTATTTGCTAACTTAAAGTAGCACTTCCCAATTTTAAAAAAAAAGCTTTTATTTTCTCTAAAAGTAGATATATTCAGAATCTACATCACCTGATTTTCTCATTAATGTCAACTTTGGGGACATTTAGACTCAAACGTATATAGCCAGATGATGGAAATTCTAATACAAAATTTATTACTAAGTCTTGGTTAACATCATAGGTACACATTTCTTTAATAGCTGTCCTTGAAGGACAATATGAGTCAACTCTATTTAAGAGACAAAGTTTGCACAAACTGATTGTTTAAAAGGCCACCAAAAGCAGTATCTATAATAGTAGGTTGTAGAAATCCTTATGGTAGCAACACCGAACTGAGATGATATGAGCATAAACATGTTCTTTCCCAAAAACATTATCTAAATAGCAATTGGGAAAAAAAAAGTCCAGTAAGTTTGGTGCAATTTGCAGCATGAGAATCAACACTAAACTTCTTTAGGAGAAAAATTCATTTGACATTCAATTAAGATATACTGAACCCCCAAATTTAGCTATAGTGGATAGGTATCTATTTATATGACCTAATTTAAATCAATGTTTTAAAAAATGTTACAGTAAAAGTACACACAAAATAGTTAATCACTTCAAAGGAATCAGGTTTGTCATGTTCTCCATTTTTCCAGTGATACTGCCTTTGTTTTAAACATTTTAGAATGCTTCTCTTGGATTGCTTTCAAAGTCTGGGTTACATTTTTTAAAAATAGCCTTGATGAAGGTCAGTTTCAAAATTCTTCTTTTTTTTGTTGCTGTTGTTATTAAACCATACTGGGGATATTTTTTTTTCAATTGATTTTTAGAGAGTGGAAGAGAGGGAGAGAGAGGGAGAAGAGAGAGAAGGAGGGAGGAGGGAAAGAAACATTGATGTGAGAGAGACATGTCGATTGATTCCCTTCCACATGCTCCCAGACCCGAGCCATGCAACCCAGGTATGGTGCCCTTGACTGAGAATCAAACCCGAGACCCTTCGGTGCTTGGGCCGACGCTCTAACCACTGAACACACTGGCCAGGGTTCAAAATTCTTTTATCATGGATTTGATATTTAGAAATCATCAAAAATTATCTAGAATCAAGAATGTTGAATAAAATGGATCAGTAAAAGAATGAATTTAATTGGCTTATAACACCCTCCTTAGAAGGAGATTCTGAGAAAGGCTCTAATTATATTTTTTAATAAGTGGGTACACTATTAGAAGGGTTATACAGCTTTGAAAAATGACAACTTTAAGGACACTATTCATTTGAATATTGTGGTATAATGGTTGCAAAAATGGCCCTGATTTTCCACCCATCCCTGTATCTACAGCCTTTGTAATGTAACTTTGAGTTATAGCTATCAAAAAATAGCCTATTTTTCCCAGCCCTTGAATGTGAGCTAGTTTTTGTTTTATTTTGGTTTGCGGTGTTTGTTTGTGTTCCCCCCCTCAATAGAATGTACCAGAAGTGACAGAGTGTCAGACCTAAACCTATGTGTCAAGTAGCCCTTACTCTCCTGGATCCTTACCATGCCATGAGGACAAATCTGGGCTAGCCTGTTGACATTTAACACAATTTAACACAATTTAAAAGTACTTCAAAGTGTGAATAAACATTTCTGCAGGCTTCATTGGCTTGCCAGTCCATGACCTCTGCTCTATAGTTTATCTTTTCACAGTCATTTCTCCAGTGAGAGGACTCTACTAGTATACCTCGATTAGGAAACATTGAAGTTATTTTCCGACTTTCGCAAGAGGACAATTTTTTAAAAATGAAAAAGCTGGCCTCCCTTAGAATCCTCATTTCAAATTCCTTATTCCCAACAGCAGCGACAATAACTAATCAAAAATTTGTTCTTCTCATATTTTCCCCAGTTGTTTGTTCATGGGCTTGAGATCTTAAAAGTTTATTAATATTTCATCTTAAAATACTCTCCCAAAATAAAGAACTGATTTTTTCTAATCTTAAAAATTACTGAGGACCTAGTATGTACCAAGAAGTAGGCTTTTTACATATGTCATGGCTTCGATCACTACAAATTAACTAGACAGTGCCTGGCATATAGGTGCACAGTAATGATAATTCCCATTGTGGTGCTTTTCCCTTAAGAACTCAGTCCCATGTATAATAAAAAATGAAAAATAATGTATGTTAGAGAAATAAAATTTTAAATAAAATTTTAAAAAGACCTCAGTCCCAAAACTAACAAAAAATGAAGAAGAAGGAGTGGGAAAGGGAGAAGGAGGGGGGGGAGGAGGAAAGGAAGTTGGAAGAGTAGAAAAGAATGAAAAGGAAAAAGAAGGAAGAAAAGGGAGGAGGGAGAGAGGAAAGTGTAGATCTGTGCTTACTGACAGGGAAGGGTGCCCATAATACATTTTAGAGGAAAAAATAAAAGGCAAGTTGCATAATAATAATGTGTAATATGATCTTGCTTTTGTAAAAGTAATATATTAAATTTAAGCAATATATTTAATATAATAAAGTTTTGTCACCGCAAAATGTGCCTTCTGGGATATTGATTTTAAGCTGATTGTTAAGAAACAAAAGACTCAGAAAGAATCTTTGACCTTCTCCCCTTACCTGCCTAAAGGAATTCAGGTAGAAAATCCTGCTTAAAGGAAGAGAGCATCACCTTAGTATCGTAACATAAACTAAGTGTGGCAGTAAGAAATCTAGCAAAGCCTGTTTGTTAGCCTCTCTCTCCTCTGTGTCCATTGTTTCTGCGTGGCCCAGAAAGAATTTGTTTACCACATGTTTGCTCTTTGTCTACCTGTAATTGCCTGCTTTTCCTTTGAAGTGCCAGACCTCTGGCCCCTTCTCCCTTGTCCAAAATAGCACATAAACCTCAACTGCCCAAGGTGTCTTCTGGTCTCATATCTTATGACAGCCCCACATGTAAATCTGTTATAAAATTTGGACATTTTCTCCTGTTGATCTCTCATGTTTATTTTGATTATTAGCTCAGCTAGAACTTAGAAGGTGAGAGGAAAATTGTATTTTGAGCCTCCCCACCCCCAACATTCATGGACATGTACACACACACACACACACACACACACACACATACACACACCTCTACATATAAAGTCTGGAAAGATGTATATCAAATTGTCAACAATATTTCCTCTGGGAAATGGAATGGGAGTATAGGACAGGAATGGACTTTCCCATTTTACCTTGCACACTTCTTGTTGCTTCAATTTTTGAATGTTTACAATAAACGTGTTAATTTTGTATTAAATTTTCCATTGAAAACAGTTAGCTCACACAACAACAAACTATTAAAAGGAAGCAATTCACAACTACTAATATAAACTTGCCTAGAAAAGGACCGAAACTGAGTAATACCGTAGCAACTCCCTCCCCCATCAGAGATTCCCCTCTCTCTGCCATCACTGTAAATGCTGAGAGGCATCTGAACCCATAACCAAAGATTGTGTGAGTCAAGGCTGAAGCCTTGGAGATTAGAATAGGTAAAATAGGATTTTCAATAATGAAAGAGCAGTTGACCAATTCAATATTAGATACACCATAGACTACAGAAGGTGTTTTAAAAATTGCTTGAGACATACTTGATATATAACATAAGGTGCCCATGTATCAAAAGTGTACATTTTGATGAATTTTGACATATGTATACATACCTATGAAACTATCACCACAGTTGAGATAGTGAAAATGCCCATTACCCCAAAAAGTTTCCCTTGTGCCCCTTTGTAATCCTTCCACCACCCACAGCAACCACTAATCGGGCTGCAAATTGTTAAAGTCATAGTTGATTTATCTTATAATAAAAACAGACAGATGTTTATAGAAAATACTTATACCCAACACTCAACTTTAACATATGCTTTCTTCTAAAGCAGGAAACTTTCTCAACTCCAAGCTTTAGTGTGCCAATCCCGAATCTACTTAAAGCTGCCTAGGGTTATACATTGCTCTTGAAAATAGGTCTAGCCCTGACCGGTTTGGCTCAGTGGATAAAGCATCGGCCTGCGGACTGAAGGGTCCTGGGTTCGAATCCAGTCAAGGGCATGTACCTGGGTTGCAGGCACATCCCCAGTAGGGGGTGTGCAGGAGGCAGCTGATCGATGTTTCTCTCTCATAGATGTTTCTAACTCTCTATCCCTCTCCCTTCCTCTCTGTAAAAAATAAATAAAAATATATTAGAAAAAGCCTCAGCACAATTCTTTAAAAAGAAAGAAAAGAAAAGAAAAGAAAAGAGAAGAGGAGAGGAGAGGAGAGGAGAGGAGAGGAGAGGAGAGGAGAGGAGAGGAGAGGAGAGGAGAGGAGAAGAGAAGAGAAGAGAAGAGAAGAGAAGAGAAGAGAAGAGAAGAAAAGAAAAGAAAAGAAAAGAAAAGAAAAGAAAAGAAAAGAAAAGAAAAGAAAAGAAAAGAAAAGAAAAGAGGTCTAAAAAGGTCTGTGCTCTTCCCCCTACACAATCCCTGTTGTTAAACAAAACAAATACCCTGGCCTGGCAGCTCAGTTGTTGGAGCCTCCTCCCAATATACCAAGTTTGTGGGTCTGATCTCTGGTATATATAAGACTCAACCAATAAATGATAAATAAGTGGAACAACAAATCTCTTTCTCTCTCTCTCTCTCTCTCTCTCTCTCTCTCTCTCTCAGATCAATCAATAACATTTTTTAAATAAACATATTTATTTTTTAACTGTATTATTGAAAGTATTAGAAATGTCTCCTTTTTTTGTCCTCCTTTGACTCTCTCCACCCTGCTCCGGCCCCTCTGCAGACCTTCCCCTGCACTAATGTTTGTCCATGGGCTATGCAACATGCATAAAAGTTCTTTGTTTAATCTCTTTCCATTCTGCCCCCTTTCTGAAATATATCAGTCTATTGCATGTTTCAATATCTCTATTTTTAAATAATCTATTTTAAATTAGATATTATTTAGTATATATATCAAAGGAGGTGAAATAACTATGATCAAGTTATTAGACTATGAATTAAAACTGATTCTTTAGAACATCCTAATTCCCCTCTAAATTCCCTTTTAAAAATGTCTGTGCTTCATTTGACAGCAGTGGTAGAATTTATTTAAAATTTTCCCATCATTTTCACTGTCATATGCATTGATTACTTTATTTATCAAAGTTGTAAGAGCCTAGTATAAACCAAGCCCTGATGGCAAAGAATGCCAAATGCCATAGTTATAGCCCCCATATATCATCAAAAAGTTAAATTAAAGAAATATTTTTATTGATTTCAAAGAGGAAGGGAGAGGGAGAGAGGTATAGAAACATCAATGATGAGAGAGAATCATTGGTCGGCTGCTTGTTACATGCCCCCTACTGGAGATTGAACCCACAACCCAGGTATGTGCCCTTGACCAGAATTGAACTTGGGACCTTTCAGTATGCAGGCCAATGCTCTATCCACTGAGTCAAACCGATTAGGGCAAAAAGTTAAATTTTAATAAAAGATTTTTAACTATTCCCATGTTCTATTATGTTCCACCATGACCTCCTCAATCCCCTTCCACCACCACATACACACATCTTTCTTCTTGGCCTGATTAAAAGCAACACTACTCCAAAGAGGACATAGAGATGTACAAAAAATATGAAAAAATTCTCAATGTCACTAATCATCAATGCAAATTAAAATCACAATGAGGTATCACCTCATACCTGCCAGAATGGCTACCATCAATAAATCAACAAATGACAAGTGCTAGCGAGGATGTGGAGAAAAGAGAACCCTCCTGCACTGCTGGTGGGAATGCAGACCGGTGCAACCACTATGGAAAACAGTATGGAGTTTCCTCAAAAAATTAAAAATGGAACTTCTATTTGACCCAGTAATCCCACTTCTGAAAATATATCCTAAGAAACCTGAAACACCAATTAGAAAGAATATATGCACATCTATGTTCATATCAGTGTTATAGCTAAGATCTGGAAACTGCCCAAGTGCGCATCAGTAGATGAGTGGATAAAAAAGCTGTGGTACATCTACACAACGAAATACTATAGGGCTGTAAAAAAAAAGAGGCTATCTTACTCTTTAAGACAGCATGGATGGACTTGGAGAATATTATGCTGAGTGAAATAAGCAAATCATAGAAAGACAATATCCCATGATCTCACTTATATGTGGAATCTAATGAATAAAATAAACTGACAAACAAAATAGTTCTAGAGGCATGGGTGTATGGAAGAGACTAACAGTTCTCAGAGGGAAGTGAGGTGGGAGGGACAGGAAGGGATTAACCAAAGAACTTATATGCAAATATGAATAGCCCATGAACACAGACAATAGTGTGGTGAAGGCCTGAGGTGGAGTGGGGACTGGGTGGAGGGGGGCAAAGGGGGGAAATGGCAACAATAAAAAGATAAATTTTAAAAAGCAAGACTCTGAAATCACTTATTCTTTAATACCTTTGCAGAGGCAAATGAGAGCTCTTCTAACCTTAAAAATCATAGTTATTGCATAATATTTACAGTGTGCATTCCAGCAATATCTTGTGTACATAGCTTTGCCAAAGCATTTCACTCAACATGCTCCCCATGCCAGAACAATTATAACAGATTCTCAGAGAACATGGCTGCTTTCTCTAGTCATCTGTCTATTTCCTTTTCCTTTCCTCTATATCTAGTAGCAAAGCTGACTGCAATAACTAGAATAAGAGGAGAGAAAAGGAAACAGTATTGAGATGTTCTCACAAGCCTAAAATGGTTGTTTTAACCTGCAGTGAAATTCAGTACATTCTGTAGGGTTTGCATCCAAAGTCACTCTAATACCTCCTTTCAGTTCAGAAGATACTAGAAAAATTCCTGCTACATCTCTGGTTTTTTATATTAGAAATATAACTTTAAAAGTACTTGAGTTGTAAGCAAAGTATCCATCATTCATCCTCTCTCACTTTTTCTCACTTTCATAAATATTTGTTGTCAGAGTGCTAGCAAGGACATTGGAATGAGGCACTTTTTTAAAAACAGTGAAAAAACAGGACCATCTGCACAACTCAATATCGTCTTTCAAAGCAGTTCTTTTTCTCCAGGCTTTTGAACCTTAAAGTTAGTCATTTTGAAAGCATTTAAGATATACAAAATTATACCAACATATTTTTATTGTCAGCAGACAGCCTAGATGTATTTGGATCAAATCAACCTAGCCAATTGCAAAATTCCTGGCTAGTACAGAATCCTAGGAAGTGTTGATCAAATAAACCATTGCCTGACTCTTCAGTAAAAGTTCATGGTTGAACATTTATGTGTTTTGATGCATTATTAATCTGAACAACAATTTTTAAACTGAGGCTGACCATATGCTCTGACCTTGAAAAAAGTTTAGTCACATCATTAAAATGAGTGGCCTCAGTGTTGCAATAATAGGATATAGTCACAATAGGATCCACTAAATTTTCAAACTAAGATGGTCCTACTGAGGCACTGAGGGTTTTGGGGACAGAAAGGAAGGGACTCTTGGAGATCTGCAGCTATTCAGCAATGATAAATGCGTGACCATGAAATATGAGCATCCTATTGAGAGCAAATCTCTTCTACCACTGCTCAAAGAAAATCTGCTCTAAAAATATCCAGTATGGGATATTTTGATCTTGAAATGAAGAAAACCAGTTTCATGTTAATTTATCTCTGGGCAACTTTATTTCCTGTTTTCACTTCCCCGTTTTAAAAGATCATACTAATGTTTTCTTTATGTGATAATGTTTGTGAAAGCAAAGTGTTTCCAAAGCTAATAAGGATAAATTAAACTAAAGAAGGGTTTGTGTTAAGCCTTTCTGTGCAAATGCATTTACATAACTGTTAGTGAGTATGGGAGTCACTCCATGATGGCAAGGGAGGAAGCAATTTTTTTAAAGATATCTTCGAGGGAGGGAGAGAGAGAGAGAGAGAGAGAGAGAGAGAGAGAGAGAGAGAGAGAGAGAAACATCAGTGATGAGAGAGAATCACCGATCAGCCGCCTCTTGCGCGCCCCCACACTGGGGATCGAGCCTGCAACCCTGGCATGTGCCCTGACCTGGAATCAAACCGTGACCTCCTGGTTCATGGGTCGATGCTCATCCACTAAGCCACACCAGCCGGGCAAGGGAGCAATTTTTAAATTATGCATAGGACAATCACAGACCCGGCTCACCAGTCTTTTGATCTTTTGCCCTTTCATTAGCACCAGGAACATTTTTGTTGTAAAATATGTCTCTCCAGACACTTCCAACCAGGAATACTGATTTATACTTTGGATTGATTTACTATAATGATACTGAAGTAGACTCATTGCTTTCTCTTCTTCACACTAGAAACACAAAAGCTACCAGGTATTTAAAGAAATGTGGCTGAGTATATCCCATACTTTTGCCTCGCTCATGGAATAGAATATTATTTGTGGGAAATGCATATCATGAAGTCATCAGTGTTGCTTCCCTATTTTATCTTCACAGTCTGAAAAGTACCAGCAAACTTCCTGCCCACGAGTCACCACCTACAGGGCAAACGCAGCCTTTACATGGAACTGTGCTTGGCACTACTAAGTAGTTTCTTTTCTTTTTTCTTTTTGTCAAATTCATTAATTTTTAAAGATTTTTAAAATTGATTTTTAGACAGAGAGGAAGGGGGGGGAAACATCAATGGATCTGCTGCCCCCTGCACCCCCTCTACTGGGGACTGAGCCCAAAACCCAGGCATGTGCGCTGACCAGGAATAGAATTGGCAACCTTTCAGTGAGTGGGATGATGCCCAACTAACTGAGCCACACAGGCCAAGGCTCCTAAGTAGGTTCTGAAAGCAGCAGTATTTCCCAACCTTTTTAAAACCCCAAGGTAAGCTTATTTGAATAGTTCCTACAGAGTAGGATATTACCCGGTACCTTAAGGCAAGAACGCGATCAAGGGAGGAAAGACTGGAGAAGCCGAAATTCATGTGAATTCTTCACGGTGGACCGCTGTGTCGTGGCATCCTGAACAGGGAACACTACCAGAGAGAAAAAGGTATAATGTTAAAAGTGGATGAAATGCAATAAACAATAAGAAAAAAAGAGAATGCAGAAAGAAAACCTAGGATATGTAGTTATATGTATCCTTTTCTTCCCCAGAGGGTCCTGTTTATTGGAATTTTAGACAGCAGAATGAGAGGAAGGCAACCTTTTCCCCCAGAAACATTCCATCCTCTCTGCCCAGAGGTCAGCGCTCCAGGGTGGGGGTGAGGAGGGGAAGGGGATACCTTAACCCAGGCAGGGAGCTGGGACAGGAGGGGAGACATGCACTCTCGCCTCTTGGCTCAATCCCTCTCCCCTGGGACATGGTGTTGCCCCCTGGAGTTGACTGGCAGACTGGACTCATGCAACAGTGAGTGGGCATGAAGTGGCATGGAAACCCAGCCTCAATGCCCACTGGCAAGGCAGGAGGGCTCCAAGGGCCATGCTGGCCACAGGGGGTTCAAATGGAAGTCCCTGCAGTGTACACACTGGAGGGCCAGAGTGGGACTTCCTCTGTCCCAGGCTGCACCGAGGGGAGAGAGAGGGGAGGTTCACGTGGCACTGCCAAGCCAGCCAAGCCACCCGCATGTGGCCCTGCATGTGCTGAGGCTCTGGCTACTCCTTGGCGCGGCCGATGATGGTGAGGATGTACAATTCCCTAATTACACAGGAAGACAAGAAGCTAATCCGGAATTAGAATCCTTC
>NW_005871050.1:17518580-17528730 GCF_000147115.1 Myotis lucifugus | reverse complement strand
ATGGACATGGACAACAGGGGGATGAGAGCAAGAGTGTGGGGGGGGGGTAATGGGGCGGGATGAGGACACATTTGTAATTCCTTAACTAATAAAGAATTTAAAGAAAAAAAAATTTTACACGATGGAATACTATGCTGCTGTTAAAAAGAAGGAACTCTTACCATTTGCAACAGCATGGATGGAACTGGAGAGCATCATGCTAAGTGAAACAAGCCAGTCAATGAAGGAAAAATACCACATGATCTCACTCTTTCGTGGATAATTAAGACCATTACAAACTTTCGAACAATAATAAATACAGTGGCAGAGCTGCCTCAAACTGATTGTCGAACTGCAGTGGGAAGGCCAGGGAGGGTTGGGGGACAGGAGGGAGGGGAGTAAGAGATCAACCGAAGGACTTGTATGCATCCATATAACCATAACTAATGGACATAAGACACTGGGGGGTAAGGGAGGGCAGGGGCTTGTCAAGGGTGGGGGGGGGAAAGGACACTTATGTAATACCCTTTGTAATACTTATAGCGAAAAATAAAAAAATAAAAAGTGAAAAAAAAATAAAAAAAAATTAAAAAAAAAGTTCCTCTTCCTAGCAAAGGCAAGAATGCATGCTGGGAAGATAAACATGTGGCCAATTGTGGTGGCAGAGAGAAAGTCTCTCTCTCTCTCTCTCTCTCTCTCTCTCTCTCTCTCTCTCTTCACTTCCCACAACCATTATCTCCACATTCCCAAACTTCTGTGCGTCACCTTTCCTTCTGATTCTGGAAATGACACACGAAACCAGCCAAAAGCCACTCTTGTCACGTGAGTATATGATGGGAAAGCCAGATAAATGGGCCAAATGCAGGTATGATCTTTGGCTGGGACCACATGGAAAGCGCATGACACACCAGAGCTAAGATGGTCTCTGCTGACCCTGCTCCCCCCCCCCCACAATGTTACTCCACCTCAAGTCAGCCCCACCCATTCGGCTATACGTAGCTGTGCCAGCCGGTCTTTCCCCTGGTCACTTTTCTCTGTGCTTCACAAGAGTCAGAATAAAAATACCTTCCTGCAAGTTACTCCGTGTTTTGAGTGATTCCTGTCCAAACAAATAAACATGGCACAGACAGACTGTGACTACTGAAATGCCCTATTCTTTTTTAAAAGCAAACAAAAAATAGAACTTGAGGGGTCCCAACTATATTGTCTCAAACAGTGGTTTTCTCAGCATGGAGACGGGGCCCTACCAATTGCGCCGCACAAGTTTACACACTTTCAACAGCATGAAGTTTCAAAGTTAGATCAGAGGTAGGCAGGGAAACAGTTCAAAATGGGCCTGGCAGTTGAGAAAATGACAAGGCCCAAAGGGTAACCAGTCCTCATGCTCGACCCGGTTTTCCAATACAACTCACTCCTCAGAGTTACCAAGTTCTCTGGTAGTGGCTGGCTTTAAATAAAATTGAAAAAGCAGTAAACCAAATGTAAAGAAGATATGGGTCGCAAGGACTCCATGAGAACTCCGCGTTCAGGGATGGCAGTTTGTCCCACAGCGCGGGCCTCTCCAACTTGATTCTTCCCGGCAACCCGAGTCAGAAACAACCCGTGCCTCGTGGGTGAAACCTGCTCTCTCAGCCGGATGGGGAAAGGTCTGATTGTACCTACGCCTCAAGCCGAGAGTCTTGACCGGACCCTGAAGCCAAGGACCCCGTAGCAAGGAGAGTTTCCCGGTTCCTGGCGTGTGGATCAAATACGAGGGGGCACCATCAGTTCCCACGAAAGGGGACGCCACTGCCACCGTACCTCACGGGAGCGGGTGTCCGGAATTTACCTCAGACGGAGCAGTGGCCCGAGCGCCCCCTAGCGCGGCGCCCGGGCCGGAGGAGGTGAGGTACGGTCGGGTGAAGGGAGAGGACCAACTGAAGAGCCCGGCGCATCTGTGGAAAACCTGACTCTTCAGAGGCCGGGTGTGAGGGGGATGAGGGGGCCCTGATATCCTGAGCGTCTCCTCCCTAAATCCCACCGAAGGTCCGGGGTGGCCCTATCGCAAAGCCCCACAGTTCCGGTTAACCAGGGCGGCCGGCTAGAACTGGATGTGGCCGCCCTCTCTACGAGCAGCGCTGCGGACATTTACCCGGCGCCTCAGAAGCAATTGCGTCTCCGCTCGGGTCACCGCTGAGGTAGCGGATCTGCCGCCGCCGCCTCTTTCCAGTCGCCGAAGTCGCGACGGCAACGCTCTCAGTCGCTCCCTGAGACTGTGACCCGTGAGGCCAGGTGTTGAATGGCACAAGCGTCCCCGCAGCAACCAAGTCGGCGACACAAGCATACACCCCGATACCAACGCCTCCAATGCCCCAGGCGGAGCTCCACGGACCTGCGCCCGGGCGCCCCCTCTATCCTCAATTAGTCCGCTGGACCAATGGCAACAATACACTAGCCCCGCCCTTTCAATTCCCGTGGGGCCAATCCCGATCTCCGGAGACCCCGTTCAAGTAGCCCCGCCCCTGTCTAGCGCCAAGTCAGAGCCAAACTTTATCTCACCGAGCGGTTGTTCCCGGTGAAGGCCAGGCTTTGCTCCAACTCCCTCATCCCCAACCCACGCAGAAAAGTTACAATGGGAAAAAGAAGACATCTGTAAAACTTTAGACAATAAAATAAATAAATAAAATAATTATTAAAAAGTTACAATGACTGGGAGGCTGCAGCATACATAATCTACTGACCTCCACAGACCCATTTCCTCTGAATAAACGAATATATGCATCCCTATGTTCACTGCAGCGTTATTTACAATAGCCAAATATTTGGAAGCAGCCCAAATGTCCATCAGTAGATGAGCGGATAAAAAAGCTGTGGTACATTTACACAATAAAATACTACTCGGCTATAAAAAAAAAAAGGAAATCTTACCGTTTGTGAGTGTTCATGGACCTGACGAGTATTGTGCTAAGTGAAATAAGCCAGTTATAGAAAGACAATACCATATGATTTCACTTATATGTGGAATCTAACGAATAAAATAAACAAACAGAAAACAGACTGGCAGCTGTCAGAGGGGAGAGGTGTTGGGGGAATTAAGCAAAACACACACACACACACACACACACACACACACACACCTTATAGACACAGATGCAGCATGGTGATTACAAGAGGGAAAGGGGGGTTAGGGGAGGGAGAAGAGAGTAAAGGGGATAAATGGTGAGGGAAAAAGACTTGAATTTGCATGGTAAACACACAATGCAATATACAGATAATGTATTATGAAATTGTACACTTGAACCTATATAATTTTATAAACTAATGTCACCCCAATGAATTCAAAAAAATTTAAAAACCACAATGAAATATCATTTCACACCTGTCAGAATGGCTCTAATCAAGAAATCAACAAACAAGTGTTGATGAGAATGTAGAGAAAAGGAAACCCTTGCACACTGTTGCTGGGATTGTAAATTGGTGCAGCAGCTAAGGACAACAGTATTGAAGTTCTTCACAAAAAAATAACAATAAAAAGAACTTCTATATGAACCAGCAATTCACTTCTGGGTATTTATCCGAAGAAATCCAAAACACTAATTTAAAAAGATATATGCAGTCCTATGTTGAGTTCACTGCATTGTTATTTACAATAGCCAACATATGGAAGCAACCCGAGTGCCCATTAATAGACAATTGGATAAAGAAGATGTGGTACATATGTAAAATGGAATATTACTCAGCCATAGAAAAAACTGAAATCTTGCCATTTGTGACAATATGGATGGACCTAAAGGATACTATGCTAATGAAATAAGTCAGAAAAAGACAAATACTATATGATTTCACTTACATGTGGAATCTAGAAAAATAAAATAAATGAACGAGCAAAACAGAAACAAACTCAGATACAGAGAACAGTTGATGGTTGCCAGATGGGAGGGGGGCTGGAGGGTGAGTGAAAAAGATGGAGGGATTAAGAAGTACAAATTGCCAGTTATATAGTCACATGGATGTAAAGTACAGTACAGGGAATATAGTCAATAATATTGTAATAACTATATATATGGAGCCAGATGGGTACTAGATTTAACAGGGTGATCGTTTTGTAAGTTATATAAATATCAAATCACTATGCTGTACACCTGAAACTAATATAATTTTCTATGTCAACTGTAATTGAAAAATAAATTTTTAAAAACGCTACTTGGAATAGACACATGCTAACATTTACTAGTTATTAACACTTGGCATAAGGAAAGCAGTTTAGGTTAATGGGGAAAAATTTAAGGTACCTGTACAAAATTGCAGTTTTAAAAGTGTTTTCACTTATTTTGTCATATTTGATCCTCACAGTAACCTGAGTACATATCTTTATTTCCATTTTCCAGGGAAGGAAGCTAAGACTCATAGTAGGTTAAGCCAGTCCTCGGGATACTCGAATTCCAGCTCTGTCATTAACCTTGGGCAAACGGCCATGCCTCTGGAGCCTCAGTTCTCCGGCAATAAAATCAAATGAGATGCTCTGTCTATAATTCCTCTACTCGCTGGCTGAGATTGGGGCACTGGGAGCCTGGGCATTTTCATGGTGGCAGGAAATAATTGGGGCACTATAGGTACTCTTTGGAAAGAACAAGCTCTCTTGGAATGTCAAAGCAGACAACACGGTAGCAGTAAATATTCGAAGGAGCAAAATCCAAGAAAGGAAAGACAAGGAAACCCTGAACTCCAAACTTACCAATTCCCTAGGTCTTTGAACTAAAAATTCCAACTCATTTGCTTTAATGATTAAAGAATCTTCTATGGCCGAAACCGGTTTGGCTCAGTGGATAGAGCGTTGGCCTGCGGACTGAAGGGTCCCGGGTTCGATTCCGGTCAAGGGCATGTACCTGGGTTGTGGGCACATCCCCAGTGGGGGATGTGCAGGAGGCAGCTGATCGATGTTTCTCTCTCATCGATGTTTCTGACTATCTCTCTCCCTTCCTCTCTGTAAAAAATCAATAAAATATATATTTTTTTAAAAAAGAATCTTCTATGGCCCTAGCTGGTTTGGCTCACAGGATAGAGCGTTGGCCTGCAGACTCAAGGGCCCCAGGTTCGATTCCGGTCAAGGGCATGTACCTTGGTTGCAGGCACATCCCCAGTGGGGAGTGTGCAAGAGGCAACTGATCGATGCTTCTCTCTCATCCATGTTTCTAACTCTCTATCCCTCTCCTTTCCTCTCTGTAAAAAAAAATCAATAAAAAGTATTTTTTTTAAAAAAAGAATCTTCTATGGAAGACAGTATGGAGTTTCCTCAAAACACTAAAAATGGAACTCCCATTTGACCCTGTGATCCCACTTCTAGGAATATATCCCAAGACCCCAGAAACACCAATCAGAAAGGATATATGCACCCATATGTTCATAGCAGCACAATTCACCATAGCTAAGATCTGGAAACAGCCTAAATGCCCATCAGTAGATGAATGGATTAGAAAACTGTGGTACATCTACACGATGGAATACTATGCTGCTGTAAAAAAGGAGGAACTCTTACCATTTGCAATGGCATGGATGGAACTGGAGAGCATTATGCTAAGTGAAATAAGCCAGTCAATGAAGGAAAAATACCACATGATCTCACTCATTCATGGATAATAAAGAACATTATAAACTTATGAACAATAATAGATACAGAGGCAGAGCTGCCTCAAACAGATTGTCAAACTGCAGCGGGAAGGCCGGGGAGGGTTGGGGGGCAGGAGGGAGGAGGGTTAAGAGATCAACCAAAGGACTTGTATGCATGCATATAAGCATAACCAATGGACATAAGACACTGGGGGGTAGGGGAGGCCAGGGGATTGTCAAGGGCGGGGGAAAAAGGGACACATATGTAATACCCTTTGTAATACTTTAAGCAATAAAAAAAAAGAATCTTCTATGCACATCTTAATTCAAGTCTGCTTTGGCAAATTATTTTATCATGTTCAGACAATAATTACCACAATGAATTACATAAGGAAATATATTGCACATCTCTGCTTATTCCATATAGCAAAATGGTAGATAAGAAATTGAAGCCTGCCCTAACCGGTTTGGCTCAGTGGATAGAGCGTCAGCCTGCGGACTCAAGGGTCCCAGGTTCGATTCCGGTCAAGGGCATGTACCTTGGTTGCGGGCACATCCCCAGTAGGGTGTGTGCAGGAGGCAGCTGATTGATGTTTCTCTCTCATCGATGTTTCTAACTCTCTATCCCTCTCCCCTCCTCTCTGTAAAAAATCAATAAAATATATTTAAAAAAAATAAATTGAAGCCTAAGGAAGTCATTTGGAAGGAAAACCAACAAGAAAATGGATGCATTCTAATACTTTATGCAAGTCCAGCAATGACACATTTCCCGACTCCCATTAATTCATTTGCTGGAGGAGCACTGAAAGGCAGAGAATATGACTGTATTTGCTTAATTTTACTAAGCAAATACAGGCTTTACGCTTAGTGTAAAAGGAACTTAAGATGCCAGGTGAGAAGTGGTGATCTTTAAACTGGTTGCCAAGAAACTAAAAGCTAATTCCTAAGATGACAGGCCCACTTAATAGTCTGTTCTCTTTGGAATGACTAAAAACATGTGTAATTGCAATAGAATCATTTTGGCTTACAGACATCTAATAACTTTTTTCAGTAAATGGCTCTAAGTTAGAATAAATAACACTAACACACTTCACTTAGTTCTTACAAGAATTAATTGATTCAAAGGGTTTTAGAAGTTTTATAAAGTAGTGGCCTAGGAATCAGGAAACCTACATTTAATCCAGACTCTGTCATGAGAACCTGTGTGGCCTATAGTGATTTGTTCTACTTCTCTGGAGCTCAGTTTTACCATCTGTAAAATTAAGGAGTATTAGATTGGATAATCTCTATATGTTAGGTCTAACATTTTAATACTCTATTCACCATTATTACATCAGTTTTGGTAGCTTAAAAGAACAATAATTTACTTTGGGTTTTCCTTAAATGAATTATTGAAAAATTTTCCAAAATGTCATGCTGTTCCTCAGATACAGTCACTTAGGCATACTGACCCCAACAAAACTGTCCAAATATGAATAGGGAAAATATAATACAGATACAGAAAGAAAAAAGTAGACTCTAGATTTTCAGCGACATGAATAAGTAAATGGAAGCCATTTCTTAGTAATTGCAGAACCATACTTTTCTCTTCCAATCTTTTTTTTCCATGCTTTTCTTTTCTAAGGATTTTATTACTCTGCTTCTTTTCTAAAATAAATATGGGGCTATTTCTAAAAGGAGTTGAGAAGAGATATTTTAAAAGAAAATGGTATTATGTGGAGAGGAAGAAAAGCAGAATAAAAAATTATATGAACAACCTGGCCAGTGTTGCTCAGTGGTTGAGCATCGACTTCTAAACCAGGAGGTCATGGTTCAATTTCTGGTCAGTACACATGCCTGGATTGTGGGCTGGATGCTCAGTAGCCATCGAGGAGGCAGTTGATAAATAAATTATTGTCTCTCATCACTGATGTTTCTATCTCTTTCTCCCTCTCCCTTCCTCTCTGAAATCAATAAAACATATTTTTTTTAAATTATATGTACAGTATAATCTCAACTAGGCTAGGAAATAGTGCATATACTAGACTGGATGGCCATATAGCAAAAGAATAACAGGCTTGTCTTTTTTTAGATGAATACAGGAATATTTTTTAATTCTAAAATTTTAAATTACAAATTTTTAAAATCAAATTTGTAAAGGTGACATTGGTTACTAAGATTATATAGGTTTCAAATGTACAATTCTATAATACATCATCTGTATGTTGTTGATAATAGTCATTCTAACAGATGTGAGGTGATATCTCATTGTAGTTTTGATTTGCATTTCCCTAATAGTGAAGTTGAACATCTTTTCATATATCTGTTGGCCATTTGTATGTATTTTTGGGAGAAATGTCTGTTCAGGTCCTCTGTCCATTTTTTTTTTCAGTTGGATTGTTTGTTTGGTTGGTGTTGAGTTATTTATATACTTTGGATATTAATCCCTTGTCATAGCTGTTGTTTGGAAATATTTTCTCCCATTAGTTTGGTTGCCTTTTTTTGTTTTGTTGGTGGTTTCTTTTGCTGTGTAGAAGCTTTTTAGTTTGATATAGTCCCATTAATTCATTTTTGCCATTACTACACTTGCTTTTGGGGTCAATTCATAAAATCCTCTTTAAGATCACGGTCCTTAACTTTAGTACCTATGTTTTCTTCTATGTAATTTATTGTTTCAGATTTTATATTTAGGTCTTTAATCCATTTTGAATTAATTTTTGTATATAGAGACAAACTGTAGTCGTTTCATTCTTTTGCATGTGGCTTTCCAATTTTCCCAGCACCATTTATTGAAAGGGCTTTCTTTTCTCTATTGTATGTTTTGACTCCTTTGTTGAAAATTATTTGCCCATGTACATGTGGGTTTATTTCTGGGCTCTTAGGTCTGTTCCACTGGTCTGTGTGCCTCTTTTTCTGCCAATACCATGCTGTTTTGGTTATTGTCACTTTGTTGTATAATTTGAAATCAGAGAATGTTATACCTCCGGGTTCATTCTTTTTTCTTGGGATTGCTTTGGCTAGTCAGAATCTTTTTGGTTCCATACAAGTCTGATGAGTTTCTTTAAAAAATATCATGAGATATTGATGGAAATTGCATTAAATTTGCATATTGCTTTGGGTAATATGGACATTTTAAATATGTTGATTCTTCCAATCTATGAACATGACATATCTTTCCATTTCATTGTGTCTTTTTCAATCTCTTTTAATAATGATTTGTAGTTTTCAATATATAAATCCTTTACAACCTTTGATAAGATTATTCCTAAGTACTTTATTAATTTTTGTTGTAGTTGCAAAAGGAATTGTTTTTTCCATTTCTTTTTCTAAAATTTCATTGATAGTATATAAGAATACAGTAGATTTTTGTACATTGATTTTGTATCCTGTAACTTTACTATATTTGTTAACTGTTTCTAATAGTTTTTTGATGGAGACTTTAGGATTTTCTATATAAAAAATCATGTCATCTACAAAAAGTGACAATTTTACTTTTTTATTACCGATTTGGGTGCCTTTTATTTCTTGCTCTTACCTTATTGCTCTGGCTAGGACTTCCAGTACTATGTTGAATAAGAGTGGTGAGAGTGCCACTCCTGTTCAACATAGTCCTGGAAGTATTAGCCATTGCAATTAGACAAGAAGAAGAAATAAAAGGCATCCAAATTGGAAAAGAGGAAGTAAAACTGTCCTTATTTGCAGACAACATGATATTATACATACAAAACCCTAGAGACTCCATCAAAAAACTACTAGACTTAATACATGAATTTGGCAATGTAGCAGGATACAAAGTTAACCCCAAGAAATCTGAGGCATTTCTATACACCAATAGTGAACTTACAGAAAGAGAGATTATAAAAACAATCCCATTTACTATCGCACCAAAAAAATTAATCTACCTAGGAATAAACTTAACTAAAGAGGTAAAAGACCTCTACTCAGAAAACTACAGGACATTGAAAAAAGAGATAGAGGATGACATAAACAGATGGAAGAACATACCATGTTCCTGGATTGGTAGAATCAACATCATTAAAATGTCCATACTACCCAAAGCAATCTATAAATTCAACGCACTTCCCATTAAAATACCAACGGCCTACTTCACAGATCTAGAATGAACTCTCCAAAAATTCATCTGGAATAAAAAAAGACCCCAAATAGCTGCAGTGATCCTGAGAAAGAACAAAGTAGGTGGGATCTCAATACCAGATATCAAGCTGTATTACAAAGCCACTGTTCTCAAAACTGCCTGGTACTGGCACGAGAACAGACATATAGATCAATGGAATAGAATAGAGAGCCCAGAAATCAGCCCGAACCAATATGCTCAATTAATATTTGACAAAGGAGGCAAGAACATACAATGGAGCCAAGATAGTCTCTTCAATAAATGGTGTTGGGAAAATTGGACAGATATATGCAAGAAAATGAAACTAGACCACCAACTTACACCATACACAAGAATAAACTCAAAATGGATAAAGGACTTAAATGTACGGCGGGAAACCATAAAATTCTAGAAGAATCCAAAGGCAACAAATATCAGACATAGCCGAAGCATTTCTTCACTGATACAGCTCCTAGAGCAGTTGAAACTAAA
>NW_005871050.1:17469413-17518054 GCF_000147115.1 Myotis lucifugus | reverse complement strand
GCTAAGTGAAATAAGCCCAGTCAATGAAGGAAAAATCCCCATGATCTCACTCATTCATGGATAATAAAGACCATTACAAACTTTTGAACAATAATAGATACAGAGGCAGAGCTGCCTCAAACTGATTGTCAAACTGCAGCGGGAAGGCCAGAGAGGGTTGGGGGGCAGGAGGGAGGGGGGTAAGAGATAAACCGAAGGACTTGTATGCATGCATATAAGCATAACCAATGGACATAAGACACTGGGGGGTAAAGGAGGCCAGAGGATTGTCAAGGGCGGGGGGGGGGGGGAGAAGGACACATATGTAATACCCTTTGTAATACTTTAAGTAATAAAAAAAAAGAGTGGTGAGAGTGGACATCCTTGTCTTGTTCCTGATATTAGAGGAAAAGCTTTCCGTTTTTCACCATTAAAATATGATGTTGGCTGTCAGTTTGTCATGTACGGCCTTTATTGTGTTGAGGTATGTTCCCTCTATTCCCACTTTGCTGAGAGGTTTTTATTTTTCATAAATGGGTGCTGGATTTTATCAAATGCTTTTCTGCATCTATTGGTATGATCATGTGTTTTTATCCTTCATTTTGTTTATGTGGTATATCACAGTTATTGATTTGCACATATTGTACCAAACTTGCAACCCTGGAATAAGTCCCACTTGATCACGGTGTATTATGTTTTTTATGTCAATTATGTATGTATTTAATAAACCAATTAAATCACTATATTTACTTTACATTTACTTTATTTTTTATGATGTGCAGGTTTGATTTTATTTTTTTTAATTTATCCTTATTGTTGAAAGTATTATAGATGTCCCCTTTTTTCTCCATTTAACCCCAACTCCCATCCCCTCTCCAGGCCTTCACCCCACTATTGTCTATGTCCATGGGTTATGCATATATGCATACAAGTTCTTTGGCAGATCTTTTCTCTCCCCCCCCCCCTTCTGAGGATCCTCAGTCTGTTGCGTGCTTCCATGTCTCTGGATCTATTTTGTTTATCAGTTTATTTTATTTATTAGATTTCACATATAAGTGAGATCATGTGATACCTGTCTTTCTCTGACTGGCTTATTTCACTTAGCATAATGCTCTCCAGGTCCCTTCATGCTGTCTCAAAGGGTAAGAAATCCTTCTTTTCTACAGATGCATAGTACTCCATTGTGTAAATGTGCCACAGGTGTTTTTTCATCCATTCATCTACTAATGGGTACTTGGGCTGTTTCTAGATCTTAGTTATAACACTACTATCAACATAGGGTTGCATATATTCTTTCTGATTGGTATTTTTGGCTTCTTAGGATATATTCCTAGAAGTGGGATCACTGGGTTAAATGGCAGTTCCATTTTTAATTTTTTGAGAAAACTCCATACTGTCTTCCATAATGGTTGTACTAGTCTGCATTATCACCAGCAGTGTACTAGGGTTCTTTTTTTCTCCACATCCTCGCCAGCACTTGTGGGTTTGTTGATGGTAACCATTTCCGGTATGTGTGCACTTGTATTATCTTTTTAATGTAGTACTGGATTCAGTTTGCTAATATTTTGTTGAGAATTTTTGCGTCTGTGTTCATTAGAGATATTAGCATATAATTTTATTTCTTTATAATGTCTTTATCGGTTATAAAATGTGCTTGGGAATCTTCCCTCCTCGTGAATTATTTTTGGAATAGTATTAGAAGGATAGCTGTTAGTTCTTTGAATGTTTAGTAAAATTCACCTGTGAAGTCATCTGGTCCAGGACTTTTTGTTTTGATGCGAGGAAATCTGACACCATGCCTGATGAACAGCACTGTCCAGTTCTGTGAGATCTGATGGTTATGGAAACAGCTGCCTAAATGGCTCTTTTAACATCATCCCAGCAACGATACTTAGGTATTCAGACGTTGTTCCACACAAATTAAAGGGCCCAAATCATGCCAGGAAAACATGCCCCAAACCATAACACTGCCCCCACCAGCTTGAAGGGTTGTGCTCATGCATGTGGGGGGTGCATGCTTTCATGCTGTTTCCGCCAAATTCTCACTCTGCCATCTGCATGATGCAACTGGAAACGTGATTCATCGGACCACATGACTTTTTTCCAATGCTCAACTGTCCATTCCTTGTGTTCCTGTGTGAATTGGAGACATTTTATCTTGGTAACTGCAGACAACAAATGTGTTCGAACAGGCCTTGGGCTTCCATATCCCATATGATGCAGTGTACGGCTAATTTGCCTACAAACATCAGGTGGTCATAATAATCTGAACACTCACGTTCAAATATATCCCACGTTCAAAGGCTGTTAAATCGGTTGTTTACCCATATCTTCAGAAAAAAACCACTTCTACTGTCGTGGTAAACAACCTGCTTCCCTATTTATAATGGTCTGGCCCTCTAGCATCTTCAGCGCGAAATTATAGCTAATTTGCCTACAAACTTCAGGTGGTCATAATAATCTGGCCTGTGTGTGTGTGTGTGTGTGTGTGTGTGTAATTTCAGAGAGGAAGGGAGAGGTAGAGAGACATAGAAACATCAATGATGAGAGAGAATCATTGATGGGCTACCTCCTTACTCCCCACACCAGGGATTGAGTCTGAAACCCAGGCACATGCCCCAACTGGAATCAAGCCAGAACCTCCTTATTAATAAGTCAACGTTCAACCACTGAGCCATGCCAGCTGGGTCATTTTTGGTAACACTTTCTAATAAAATAATTTCAGACTTACAGAAAAGTTGCAAAGACTTTCATATTCATTGCACCCAGTTTTCCCAAATGTTAACAGTTTGTTATTTGATTTGTTATTTCCTTTCAATATATATCTGAATATTCCCCTTTTTTCCTGAACTATTTCCAAGTAAATTTTACGCATGATATTCCTTTAACCCTAAATACTTCAGCATGTATCTCTCAGAATAAAATATTTCTTTTATGTAGGCACAGTGAAATTGCCCTGGCCAGGTAGCTCAGTAGGTTAGAGCATCATCCTGGTACATCAAGGTTGTGGGTTCAATCCCCAATCAGGGCACACACAAGAAGCAACCAATGAATGCATAAATAAGTAGAACAACAAATCAACATTTCCCTTTCTCTCTCTCTCTCTCTCTCTCTCTCTCTCTCTCTCAAATAAATCAATAAAAAATAGTATCAGGAAATTAATATTGATAAAATACTATTATCTAACCTACAGGCCACATTCATAGTTCTCCAATTGTACAAATAATAATATTCTTTGTACAAACAGAGTGGTGGTGGTTTCCAGGATGTAATTTGGGATCAGGCATGGATTTGTTAGTTCTAGCTAGCCTCCTTTAATCTGAAACTCAGCCTGTCCTTGCCTTTCATGAGTAAGACATTCTTTTTTTAAAAAAAGAATAGTTTATTGAGTTTTAGAGAGAGAGAAAGGGAAATATCATGTGAGAGCAGAACATCGATCAGCTGCCTCTGCATTCCCCCTGCTGGGGATTGAGCCTGCAACCCCAGCATGTGCCTAGACCAGGAATCCAATCAGCAACCTTTTGTTGCAGGGATTTATGCCCAACCAACTGAGCCACACTGGCCAGGGCTCTTTGCATTTTTAAATTATTATTATTCTATTTTGAAGTAATCACAAACGTAGAGAAAAGTTTGAATTACAATAGAGAATGTCTTGGGGTTTTCTTTCTGAATGATTTGAGAGCTAGTTATCCACCTGATGCCCATTATCTCTGAATAATTGTGGTTTTTTTGTTTTGTTTTTTGCCAACAAGGATATTTTTCTAATTATGACATAATCATTAAAACCAGGAAATTAACATAAATGGATTACTAATATCTAATTCTCAGGTCTCAATCAAGTTTCATCAATTGTCCCCAAGTGATCTATTATCACAAAGAATCCAGTTCAGAGCCATATGTTGCCTTTATTTTTTTAATATATTTTATTGACTTTTTACAGAGAGGAAGGGAGAGGGATAGAGAGTTAGAAACATCGATGAGAGAGAAGCATCAATCAGCTGCCTCCTGCACACCCCCTGCTGGGAATGTGCCTGCAACCAAGGTATATGCCCTTGACTGGAATCGAACCTGGGACCCTTCAGTCCCCAGGCCGACGCTCTATCCAGTGAGCCAAACCGGCTAGGGCCATATGTTGCTTTTAGATGTCATGTCTCTTTCATCACCTTCAGTCTGGAGTATTTCATTGGTCTTTCAATGACTTTTAAGATCTTGGCATTTTTGAAGCCTACAGGCCAGGTATTTTGGAGAATGTTCCTTGATTTGGGTTTGTCTGATTTTTCCTCATTAGATTTAGGTTACACATTTTTGGAGGGACTATCACAGAAGTGACACTGTACTCTGCATTCTGTCAGGTGGAGCATGATTTCGATGTGTCCTGTTACTGATGATGTTCACTCGGATCACTTGACTAAAGTGGTATGTACCAGGCTTCTCTACTGTGAAGTTATTCTTTGTAATGAATAAATATTTTGTGGGTAAGTGCTTCAATACTGTGTAAAACTTCTATTTGTCATCAAACTTTTAATGTATTCATTTGTTTACTTATATCAGTATAGACTTAGTTTCCTATTTTATCAGTGGGTTATAATCCATTACTATCATTGTTTCCTTTGATGCTCAAGTTGTCCTAGATTTGGCTACTCCCTCAAGCTGGCTACTGTGTTCTCATTCTTTGAGCACTTCCTTACTTTCTGGTACAAGATGTTCCAGGCTCATCTGTACTTTCAATCAGCCATTTTTTTCTGAGGAGCCCTGGCTCTCTTTAGTGGAAAATAGTATTTAGCAGCCAAATATGGGCACTAGGTGTAGATATTCCTATTGGTGTGTTGCTGCTTCCTGGCCCTCTCAGAGTTTGACTTATACACTTTTACTCAAATGCTTACACACATATTCACACATTCTATCTATCTATCTATCTATCTATCTATCTATCTATCTATTCTAATATATCCCATCTAATATCAGAGAGTTCATACTAGTTTTCTCTTCTTTTGGATTTGCAACAATTTATGCCAATGAGAAATTTAGTTTCCACTATTCTTTATATGTTTAACCATTTTATCAATACTCCTGTATGTAACTGTGCTGGGAGGTTTCTTTACCTTTTTAAATAATAACTACCATTCATTGGCTGCTTATCACGTATCAAGCACTGTTCTATTTGCTTTACATCAAAAATTTTGTTTCATTCTCAGTATACCCTGTGAGACAAGCATAATTATATCCATTTTAGAGAGAAAATTGAGGCATAGAGAGGGTAATTTTCTCAAGATAAGGTAGCTGGGGGAGGAGCATTTAACAGAGAAAACAGTAAATGCAAATGACCTGAGGTAAGAGTCTATCTACCATGTTGAAGAAGGAGCAATGAGGCTTGTGGACTGGGACTGAGGGAAGGAGAGAAAGGTAATAGATGATGAGGTCAGAGAGGGACTTATAAGCCAGACTGTGTAGAGGCTTGTGGGCCATGATTTTACCTTATCTTCAGAACAAGAGGGGGAGACACTGGAGAGTTATAAGAAGAGTGACATAATATGATGTACATTTTAAGAGAGTCACTGTGCCAGGCCAGCATGCCCTGACCTGGAATCAAACCAGTGACCTCTTTGTTCATGAGTCAATGCTCAACCACTAATCTACACCAGCCAGGCAATTTTGTGTTTTTTTTAAACAAGGATCCACAAATTATATAAGCTTCAGGCCCTACATATAGAGTATGGCCCTACTCACACTCTATATTCAACCAGCAAGTCCAGATGGCTATACTGTCACAATATATCCATAATTCAACCCCTTCCTCCCACCTCAACTGCTACTACTCTGGCCCTAGCCATTCTCTTTTGGATTACTGCAATAGTTCCTGACTAGTCTCCCTACCTCTTCCCCATCATATTCCCTTCTATAGTCTATTCCAAACATAGAAACAGAGGGATCTTTTCATAAAATAAATTATATTAGCCCTGGCCGGTTTGGCTCAATGGATAGAGCGTCGGCCTGCAGACTCAAGGGTCCCTCCTGGTTTGATTCTGGTCAAGGGCATGTACCTTGGTTGCGGGCACATCCCCAGTAGGAGGTGTGCAGGAGGCAGCTGATCAATGTTTCTCTCTCATCGATGTTTCTAACTCTCTGTCCCTTTCCCTTCCTCTCTGTAAGAAATCAATAAAATATATTTTTAAAAATAAATTATATTATGTAACTAAGCTGCTCAAAACTTTCCAATAGCTTCATGTCTCACTCAAAGAAAAAAAAAAAGCTCTGACACCATCCCCTACCATTCCACGCCAGCCATACCATCCTCCTTGCTATTCTTCAAACACGCCTCACAAGATTCCCCTTCACAGATTTGCACTGGCTTCTGCCTCCCCCTAGAAAGTTCTTCCTTCAGATATCCACGTGGCTTTTTATCTCACCTCCTTCATGTCTTTGCTTAAATATCACGGTTTCAATGGGCCTTACCTTGGCCTCCCCATCAAAACTTTCACCCACTCACTGACCCATCCTCCTCTGCACCCTCGATCCCATTTACCTTGCTCCCTACTTTTTCTCTTTCCCATAGTACATATCACTTTCTAAAACACTAAGCAGCTTATTTATTAATTATATTTATTATTTTTCACTTCTCTCCTCCTTCTAGAATGCTCACAAGCACAGGAATCTTTATTTTACTGACCTCTGTATCCTCAATACTTAGAATAGTGCCTGGCACCTAGTAGGCACTTAGTATTTATTGAATGAATGAATGAATGAATGAATCAAGAGTGGCCCTAGTAGGGGGAAGAGAATATACAAAGACCCATAAATGAAAGAGTATATGCCTTATTCAAGCAACACAAAGACTCGAGGACAAAGATGAAAAAGGAGAGTGGCCCAAACTGAGGCTGGCAAGGCCAGCAGGAACCAGAAGATGAAGAGCTCAGTAGACCAGAGTAATGATACTGAACTTCAGAGCAAGGAAAATCCATTGAGGAGTCATAACCATGAGAGTGGTGTGATAATAGTTGGGAGAGATCATTAACAGTTATATAGGAAATGGGCTGGTGGGGGTAGGGTGGGGGAAGATGGGAGAGACAAGAAGAAAGAGACCAGTTAATAAGCTATTGGACTAGTCCAGCCAGTGTGGCTCAGTTGTTGATCTTCAACCCATGAATCAGGAGGTCACGGTTCAATTCTTGGTAAGGGCACATGCCTGGGTTGTGGGCTTAATCCCAGTAGGGGGTGTGCAGGAGGCAGCCCATTGATGATTCTCTCTCATCATTGATGTTGCTCTCTATCCCTCTCCCTTCCTCTCTGAAATCAATAAAAACATATTTTTAAAATTTTTAAAAAGAAGCTATTGAACTATAGTTGATAACATTATCTATATATATAAAAGGCTAATACGCTAAGTGTCCATGCTAAGTGTCCATCTGGGTAATAACGTCACATAACAACACCCGGCTTCCTCTCCCTAGTGACAACTAGTCTCCTTGCAATTTCTTCAGCCCAGGAACATGACTTGCTTTATAGCCAGGTGGAAACATTTCACACTTTAACCAAATGTCTGTGAAGCATTTTCCCATGCCCCATCTCATTTGATCCTCACAGAAGTCCTGGAGTAGGTAGATAGGAGACTCAGTGGAATCCTATTTTCTTTTCATTAGCCAGAAAACGGAGATTTAGAAACCTTAGAAACTTGACCCAACTGAAAAGAAGTAAGAAATGGTGGACCTTGAAAATTACTTCAGGTTTTCTCACTGTGCAGAATATAATCAAACACTGCTGCAATTAAATATTTTACCCTTTGTTCTCCCTGCATGATCTACAATAATAATCTGCTTCATCTTGATATTTACTGCTGTACTGCTGACAATTATCTGAAAGAGAAGTTGGGGCGCTTCACTGGGCTGGAAAAAGTTTAGCCAAATCAGAAAGCAGGTCTAATTAAGCAAGTTTGTTCTATATCTATAAAAGGCTAAGTTGACACGCACATGCGTGATACATATAAAGCTCTCGCTGGCGCCAATCGCACACATGTGTTTCAATCTGTCATTGTCAATCGTGAATTTGATTGACACTTTTATTATAGAGAAAGGACGAATAGCAATATTAAAATATTTATTCTAATTAATTTCCTTTCAATGTGCACGAATTCCTGCACCAGGCCACTAGTATTTTATAACTGAAACTTGCTAAAAGAGTATAATTTAAATGTTCTCACAAAAAAAGGTTAATATGTGAGATAATAGATATATTAACCTGGGGAATCCTTTCATAATGTATATCAAATCATCATGTTGTAAAGTGTTAATAGTTTACAAGCTTACTCATTATACCTCAATAAAGCTGGGGGTAATTATCATACAGTAAAATGTGTTTTTAAAAGAGGTTCTTGGGGTAGTCCAGACAAGAGGTGATAGTGTCTCAAGCTAATTTGGGTGGTGGCAATGGACATGTAATAAAGTGGAAAAATAATAAAAATATATAGAAAGTAGAATCAGCTCTAATGATGAACCAAAAGAAGAGGGTCTTTAATGAGAAGTGTGTGGTCATTTGGTTGACTGCTACAAAAGGTCAAGCGAACAAGGACTAAAAAATATCTATTGGAATTTAGTGACAGGGAAGTAATTAGCGATCTTGTCAAGAGCATCCCCAAGAAATGGAGATGGTGAAAGTCAGCCTGAGTACATTGACAAGTGAGTGCAATCTGAGGAAGTGGAGGCCACTTTACATATCTACCATGCATCAAACACTTATAGGCTCTCAATATATGCCACTTTCCTCCCTCCCTTCCCTGTGATAATGACAGTGCATAATTGCAATGGTATTGCTAATTAAACTCTCGGTAAAGAAAATACGTGAAATTAAAATAATACCCTAAGTAGTTAAATATTTACTATTCCTTTGATATCAGATTAAATAAAACATTAAATTCAAAAATTGGTGAGGAAAGCAGCTGGTATTGAATATTCAAGCTCCCAGAGGAACACATTAATGAATCATTTTTAAAGCTGGACAGCTTCACACTTATTCTGTTTAAAGAATAGGAACACAATCATTTCTCAATTATCACTTTATAAAATGAATCTACTAGGTGTACCGGTTAATAATGCGGATGTTTTTCAATAGATGGAGTTACACATATGTTGATATATATGCGATCTGATATGTATGCTATTTTGTTGTATTGACAACAAGCTTAAAAACTTCATATGTCAAATTTTCTGAAGGTGTTAACATCATAGATATTTTTATGCTTAAAAATGTTGAATTTTGTGCCAAAAAAAGAGCATTTATGGGAAGTTTTAATTCATTATTTTATTTTGAAGAAAAGTGCTGCTGAAAGTTGTATACTTCAGGAAGCTTATGGTGAACATGCTCCATCTGAAGATACTTGTGAACGCTCGTTTAAACGCTTTAAAAGTGATGATTTAGATGTGAACGATAAAGAACGTCCAGGTCAACCGAAAAAGTTTGAAGACCAACAATTACAAGCATTATTGGATGAAGATGCGTGTCAAACTCAAAAACAACTTTCAGAAAGATTAAACGTTGCTCAGCAAACAATTTCCGATCCTTTACAAGCAATGGGAAAGATTGTAAAGGAAGGAAAATGGGTGCCACATCAACTGAACGAAAGACAAATGGAAAACCAAAAAGTCATCAGTAAAATGTTGCTTCAACGTCACAAAAGAAAGTCTTTTTTGCATCGAATTGTGACTGGTGATGAAAAGTGGATTTATTCTGAGAATCACAAAATCATGGGTTGATACAGGTCAACCATCAACATCGACTGCAAGGCCAAATCACTTTGGAAAGAAGACAATGCTCTGAGTTTGGTGGCATCAGGAAGGTGTGGTGTATTATGAGCTTCTAAAACCAGGTGAAACTGTTAATACTGATTGCTACTGACAACAAATAATCAATTTGAACCACACTTTGATCGTAAAATGATCAAAGTAATTTTTCTTCATGATAACGCACCATCACACACTTCAAAACCAGTTAAAAACACATTAAAAAATCTTGCCTGGGAATTATTAACCCATCTTCTGTATTCACCAGACCTTGCTCATTCAGATTACCACTTGTTCCAATCGATGGCACATGCACTTTCTGAGCAACACTTCAAAACATACAAAGAAGTGGAAAATTGGGTCTCTGAATGGTTTGCCTCAAAACAAGAAAAGTTCTATTGGGACGGTATCCACAAATTACCTGAAAGATGGGGGAAATGTGTAGTTAGCGATGGACATTACTTTGAACAAAGCACTTTCGATGTTTCTCTTGAAATTATCATCTTTTCTTTGGATTACAAAATCCACATTATTAACTAGTCAATAATTAGTCTGCATTTTTAACTGGTTGATAATTAATCCGCATTATTAACTGGTTAATGTTTAATCTACATTATTAACCAGTTAATAGTTAATCAGCAGATGACTGGATTAGAAAACTGTGGTACATTTACAGAATGGAATACTACGCTGAAGTAATAAAGAAGGAACTCTTACTATCTGGAACAGCATGGATGGAACTGGAGAGCATTATGCTAAGTGAAATAAGCCAGTCAGAGAAAGGTAAATAAATATCACATAATCTCACTCATTTGTGGATTATAATGAGCAACATAAACTGATGAACAAAAACAGATTTAGAGACAGAGAAGCATCAATCAGATGCCCAAACCTCAGAGGGAAAGTAGGGGAGGGTGGGGGTAAGGGGGAGAGATCAACCAAAGGACTTGTATGCATACATATAAGCATAAGTGATGGATGTAGACAACAGAGGTGAGAGTGACAGGGGGAATGGGGGGACAATGGAGGAATAAGGACACATTTAGAATACCTTAATCCAGTGGTTCTCAACCTTCTGGCCCTTTAAATACAGTTCCTCATGTTGTGACCCAACCATAAAATTATTTTCGTTGCTACTTCATAACTGTAATGTTGCTACTGTTATGAATCATAATGTAAATATCTGATATGCAGGATGGTCTTAGGCCACCCCTGTGAAAGAGTCGTTCGACCACCAAAGGGGTCGCGACCCACAGGTTGAGAATCGCTGCCTTAATCAATAAAGAAAAAAAACACACCAAAAAAACTAGCAAGTTACAATGGTCACAGTTTTCTTCTAAAAATAGTAAGGCAGTTGTCCTGCCAGTGTGGCTCGGTGGTTGAGCATTGACCTATGAACCAGGAGGTCACAGTTCAATTCCTGGTCAGGGCACATGCCTGGTTTTCAGGCTCTATCCTCAGTGTGGGGCGTGCAGAAGGCAGCTCTTCAATAATTCTCTCTAATTGATGTTTCTATCTCTCTCTCCCTCTCCTTTCCTCTCTGAAATCAATAAAAAAATTTAAAAATAGGAAGGCAATTTATGTAATTTGTGCCAGTGTGCAGAGAGGAAACCAGATGGTTTTGCCAGTAAACTTTCAGATCTCTGCTAGAATAGGGATAAACAAATGGAAGGCAAACACAGTGGCTCATGAGATAGAGAATCATTGTTTCAAATCAGAGGTAAAAAGAAATAAAGTTAATTTCATTTCCAGAAATTTCATGTTCCCAGATTTTGGAATTACTTTTCAATAATGACTCTTCTGAAGTGTAATACTAGAATGTCATTTTTGGTATTCTTGAGAAGATGGCTACCGACGGGAAGGCAGACTGCAAGACAGTGTGAGAGTGAGAGAACGAAAGGAGAGTATGTGGACGTACTGAGAGTGTAAATTTGTGGGTGAGCGATAGTTATACTCCAGGGGACTGTTGGAGACTGCTGGATCAGGCTCCCCTAACCGGGCAACCTCCTCTGCTGCTGAAATCTCTCCCGGAGCGGCTGGCTCAGTCTCGGAGACTGCACCATCTTGAGTGGCTGATATCGGAAGCATATACATCCAGAGACCCTGCAACCACGGCACCCAGGGTCCAGCTACAAACCCAGGAACACTGGATCTCAAGCAGCGTGAATACGTGGACTCAGAGGAGCCCTGCTCCTCCTCATGGAAAGGTCAGATTTCATCAAAATAAAGGTGTGGTTTGTAATTCAGGTTGGAAAGAGGAATGCGTGCGAGCGGGGGAAGTCTGTGCCCCACAAAGTCCGAGGCCTTGGGGCCAGCATGATCCACGAGTGTGGAAGGGGTCCTGCAGGGCTGCTGGCAGAAGGGAACTCTAAAAATCAGCCCATAGCTGGACTGGGTGCAAAAAGGCAGCCTCGGATTTTGCCAGTGTGCCAGTTGCTTAGTGCCAGGGGAGAGAGGACGTATGGAAGAGACTTTGGGAGAATTGCACACAGAGCTGGAAGATGGAGGTTGCGAGCTCACGCACTTTGGCTCTTTTTTTCTCTCTTTAAATACTGGATTTGATTATTAAATCCAATACATAGGATCGCCCAATTGGGGTCACTCACAGAGACTGCAGGGGAAAGTTATTTTTGTGGAACCTGGGAATCAGAGCGGGGAGTAACGTTCAAGGAACCAGCTCTGGGGCAGTCGACTTTCCCAAACCAGAATTAAGTGTGATAGGGCAAACAAAACCTAAATACTGGCTAGAGAGGACTTATAGCCTCAGAGGTCAATCCAGAAACACTGCCACCCAGGGGCTGAACCACAAATTGACTCTTCTGTAAATACAAATAAAGGCAGTCTGGGGAAACAAAGAAATATTGCCTGCTTAAAAATCAGGACTGTGGTTTACAACACGGAGGAACAGTGTATCGCAGGGAATGTCAACATTCTCCTGAATACCTGACAGGACTAAGGCGTCCCAAACAGAAGAGTAGAGGTAGAAGGACCTTCACTACTGCGCATTTTTATTTTTTTCACCTTTTACTTAAGAAACTAATTTTTTTCTTTTTTCCTCACCTGATTTTACCTTTTTAATTACTACATTTTTATTTTTAACCAGTATTATTACAACTACCATTTTACCTTTTTTTTTTTAAGTGTCATTTTATTTTCTCTTTATTTTATTTTGGGATTAGTGTTCTACATTCCGTTTTCATCTTTCCTTTAGCACCATTTTACTCTATCTCAACTTTACCTTTATGCCAAAACTCTCTTCCTCACTTCTTCCCTTTTGTTGTCCTGTTTCTCTTACTCTATTCCAGCTTTAGATTTTCCCTATTCCTTCTTTTTACCCCGTTAAAATTTCACCCTACTTATATATCTAATTTCCAATCCCCTGCTCTAAGCACATATACACCTCTCTCTTCTCTTTCTTCACTATCCAAATTACTTTTCTATCTGTCGTTTTGTTGTTGTTTGCTCGATTGTTGATTAAATTGGGTTTTTTATGCTTGTTTATGAGATTGTTTCGCGTTTTATTTTTTTGTTGGGTTTTTTTCCCGGTTATTTTTTGCTTCTGTTTTCCCTCACCTCACTTGATATTGGTTGTTGTTTGAAGTTTGCATTTATCTCTAGGTATCTGTTGCTCACTTTTGTTGGGATTAGTGGCTGTTCTATTGCAGTTTTCTCCCCATATAAATAGTTTCTTCCCCTCTTCTATTTCATTCTCTTTTTTTCTCTCTTACTTTTTTCCCTTTTCCCAATTTCATTTTTGCACTCCTTGTTTTTCTTTTTCTCTTTTTTCTTTTTCTCTTCTTCTTTCTTTCTTATCCCCTAATTCTATTTTCTCTGGTGGTCACCTTTATTTGGGGTTATTAGTATCATGAATACATTTGTGTTCAGTGCCTTGTGCATTGTACCTTGTTGTGTTGTATTTTGTGCCTTTAAATCAAAGCAGCAGAGAGAGAACTACATAACCAGATACCCGGAGAAGAGATATCATGGGAGACAAAGAAACAGCCCACATATGAAAGAAAAACAGGCATCACCAGAAAAGGAAGTAAATGAAATGGAAGCAAGCAACCTCTCAGAGAAAGAATTCAGAGAAATGGTCATAAGGTGGATGAAAAGAATGGAAGACAAATTCAACAATATGTCTAAGAACAAAGAGGAAATGAAGAACCAAGAAGAAATGAAAAATGACATCACTGCTATAAAGAACTCAATAGAAAGCATCAACAGTAGACTAGAAGAAGTAGAGGACCGCATCAGTGAGCTAGAAGACAAGGTACAAAAAAATACCCAAGCAGAACAGCTTCTAGAAAAAAAATTAAAAAGCAGGATGAGAGCCTAAGAGAACTTTGGGACAACAAGAAACAAAACAACATCCGCCTAATAGGGGTGCCAGAAGAAGAGGAAACTGAGCAAGGAATAGAAAACCTGTTTGAAGAAATAATGACAGAAAACTTCCCTGATATGGGGAAGAAAAAACTCGCACAAATCCAAGAAGCTCACAGAGACCCAAACAAAATGAACCCCAAAAGCCGATGCCAAGGCACATTATAATTGAATTGGCAAACACCAGTGACAAAGCAAGAATCTTAAAAGCAGCCAGAGAGAGACAGAAAGTTACCTACAAAGGATCCCCCATCAGACTAGCAACTGATTTCTCAACAGAAACACATCAGGCAAGAAGGGGATGAAATTAAATATACAAAGTCATGCAAAGGAAGGGTCTGAATCCAAGAATACTGTACCCAGCAAGGCTATCAATCAAAATTGAGGGTGAAATCAGGAGCTTCGCAGACAAAAAAGGACTACGGGAGTTTATTACCACCAAACCAGCAATGCAAGAAATGTTAAAGGGTCTACTGTAAAAAGAAAAAATAGGAAACGAAGAAGGAACACAGGGGTAAAGAATAAAAATGGTGACAAACAAGTATCTATCAATAATAACTTTAAATGTAAATGGATTAAATGCCCCAATCAAAAGACATAGGGTAACTGAATGGATAAGAAAACATTACCCACATATCTGCTGTCTACAGGAAACCCACCTCAGAAAAAAAGACGCACATAGACTGATGGTGATGGGATGGAAAAAGGTTTTTCAGGTGAATGGAAACGAAAAAAAACCTGGGGTAGCAACACTTATATCTGACAAATTAGATCTCAAAGTAAAGGACATAAAAAGAGATAAGGAAGGCCACTTCATAATACTAAAGGGAGCAATCCAACAAGAAGAAATAACTCTGGTAAACTTATACACACCCAATATAGGAGCACCCAAATACATAAGAAATCTTCTGGAGGAGATCAAGGGAGAGATTGACAGCAATACAATCATAGTAGGGGACTTTAAAACCCCACTATCACCATTGGACAAATCCTCTAAACAAAAAATCAGCAAAGAAACATCAATCCTAAATGACTCACTGGATCAGATAGAATTAATTGACATCTTCAGAACATTTCACCCCAAAGCCACAGAATATACATTCTTCTCAAGTACACATGGGTCATTTTCAAAGATAGACCATATGTTGGGTCACAGGCAAAGTCTCTTCAAATTCAAGAACATAGAAATCATATCAAGCATCTTCTCAGATCACAATGGCATAAAACTGGAAATCAACTACAATAAAAACAATCCAAAAAAATCAAACACATGGAGACTAAATAGCAGGCTATTAAACAATGACTGGGTTACCAGAGAGATCAAAGAAGAAATAAAAAACATCATTGCAACAAACGACAATGAAAACACAACAATCCAAAACCTATGGGACACGGTGAAAGCAGTCTTGAGGGGGAAGTTCATAGCTTTACAAGCCTACTGCAAAAAACAAGAAACAATGATAATAAATTACCTAACCTTACAACTCAAAGAGTTAGAAAGAGAGTAACAAAAAAAGCCCAGTGTAAGCAGAAGGAAGAAAATAATAAAGATCAGAGAGGAGATAAACAGCATAGAGACCAAAAAAAAAAACACAATACAAAAGATCAACAAAACCAAGAGCTGATTCTTTGAAAAGATAAACAAGATTGATGAACCTCTAGCCTGGCTCACCAAGAAACAAAGAGAGAGGACCCAAATAAACAAAATCCGAAATGAAAGAGGAGAAATAACAACAGACCCCACAGAAATACAAAGGATTGTTAGAAAATACTATGAACAACTTTACTCCAACAAACTAGACAACCTGGAGGAAATGGACATATTTCCTAGAAAAATACAACCTTCCAAAACTCAATCAGGAAGAATCTAAAAATCTCAATAGGCCAATAACTATGGAAGAAATTGAAGCAGTCATCAAAAAGCTTCCAGCAAACAAAAGCCCGGGACCAGACGGCTTCACAGGGGAGTATTACCAAACATTCAGGGAAGAACTAAAACCTATCCTCCTCAGACTACTACAAAAAATTCAAGAGGAAGGAACACTTCCAAGCTCATACTATGAAGCCAGCATCACCCTAATACCAAAACCAGGTAAAGACATCACAATGAAAGAGAATTACAGGCCAATATCCCTCATGAACATAGATGCCAAAATCCTCAATAAAATCTTAGCAAATCCGATCCAGCAGTACATCAGAAAGATCATACACCATGACCAAGTAGGATTTATCCCAGGGATGCAAGGATGGTACAATATCCGTAAATCAATAAACGTGATACATTACATAAACAAATTGAAAGAAAAAAAACAACATGGTCATATCAATTGATGCAGAAAAAGCATTTGACAAAATCCAACACCCATTTTTGATAAAAACTCTCAGCAAGGTGGGAATAGAAGGATCATACCTCAACATAATAAAAGCCATTTATGACAGGCCCACAGCCAACATCATACTCAATGGACAAAAACTAACACCATTTCCCCTAAGAACAGGAACAAGACAGGGATGCCCACTCTCACCACTCCTGTTCAACATAGTCCTGGAAGTATTAACCATTGCAATTAGACAAGAAGAAGAAATAAAAGGCATCCAAATTGGAAAAGAGGAAGTAAAACTGTCCTTATTTGCAGACGACATGATATTATACATACAAAACCCTAGAGACTCCATCAAAAAACTACTAGACTTAATACATGAATTTGGCAATGTAGCAGGATACAAAATTAACCCCAAGAAATCTGAGGCATTTCTATACACCAATAGTGAATTTTCAGAAAGAGAGATTATAAAAACAATCCCATTTACCATCACACCAAAAAAATTAATCTACCTAGGAATAAACTTAACTAAAGAGGTAAAAGACCTCTACTCAGAAAACTACAGGACATTGAAAAAAGAGATAGAGGATGACATAAACAGATGGAAGAACATACCGTGTTCATGGATTGGTAGAATCAACATCATTAAAATGTCCATACTACCCAAAGCAATCTATAAATTCAACGCACTTCCCATTAAAATACCAACGGCCTACTTCACAGATCTAGAATGAACTCTCCAAAAATTCATCTGGAATAAAAAAAGACCCCGAATAGCTACAGCGATCCTGAGAAAGAACAAAGTAGGTGGGATCTCAATACCAGGTATCAAGCTGTATTACAAAGCCACTGTTCTCAAAACTGCCTGGTACTGGCACGAGAACAGACATATAGATCAATGGAATAGAATAGAGAGCCCAGAAATCAGCCCGAACCAATATGCTCAATTAATATTTGACAAAGGAGGCAAGAACATACAATGGAGCCAAGATAGTCTCTTCAATAAATGGTGTTGGGAAAATTGGACAGATATATGCAAGAAAATGAAACTAGACCACCAACTTACACCATACACAAGAATAAACTCAAAATGGATAAAGGACTTAAATGTACGGCGGGAAACCATAAAAATTCTAGAAGAATCCAAAGGCAACAAAATATCAGACATAAGCCGAAGCAATTTCTTCACTGATACAGCTCCTAGGGCAGTTGAAACTAAAGAGAAAATGAACAAATGGGACTACATCAAAATAAAAAGCTTCTGCACAGCAAAAGAAACCATCAACAAAACAACAAGAAAACCCCTGCGTGGGAAGACATATTTGCCAACGTCATATCTGATACGGGCCTAATCTCCAAAATTTATAGGGAACTCATACAACTTAACAAAAAGAAGATAAACAATCCAATCAAAAAATGGGCAAAGGATCTAAATAGACACTTTTCAAAAGAGGACATTCAGAAGGCTGAGAGATATATGAAAACATGCTCAAAGTCACTAATCATCCGAGAGATGCAAATCAAAACAACAATGAGGTACCATCTCACACCTGTCAGAATGGCTATCATCAACAAACGACAAGTGCTGGAGAGGATGTGGAGAAAAAGGAACACTCGTGCACTGCTGGTGGGAATGCAGACTGGTGCAGCCACTCTGGAAGACAGTATGGAGTTTCCTCAAAAAATTAAAAATGGAACTCCCATTTGACCCTGTGATCCCACTTCTAGGAATATATCCCAAGAAACCAGAAACACCAATCAGAAAGGATATGTGCACCCATATGTTCATAGCAGTACAATTCACCATAGCTAAGATCTGGAAACAGCCTAAGTGCCCATCTGTAAATGAGTGGATTAGAAAACAGTGGTACATCTACAGGATGGAATACTATGCTGCTGTAAAAAAGAAGGGACTCTTAACATTTGCGACGGCATGGATGGAACCGGAGAGCATTATGCTAAGTGAAATAAGCCAGTCAGTGAAGGAAAAATACCACATGATCTCACTCATTCATGGATAATAAAGACCATTATAAACTTATGAACAATAATAGATACAGAGGCAGAGCTGCCTCAAACTGATTGTAAAACTGCAGCAGGAAGGCCAGGGAGGTTTGGGGGGCAGGAGGGAGGGGGGTAAGAGATCAACCGAAGGACCTGTATGCATGCATATAAGCATAACCAATGGATATAAGACACTGGAGGCTAGGGGGGACCAGGGGATTGTCAAGGGTGGGGAAGAAAAAAAAAAGGACACATATGTAATACCCTTTGTAATACTTTAAGCAATAAAAAAAAAGATTGATGAACCTCTAGCCCGGCTCACCAAGAAACAGAGAGGACCCAAATAAACAAAATCCGAAATGAAAGAGGAGAAATAACAACAGACCCCACAGAAATACAAAGGATTGTTAGAAAATACTATGAACAACTTTACTCCAACAAACTAGACAACCTGGAGGAAATGGACATATTTCCTAGAAAAATACAACCTTCCAAAACTCAATCAGGAAGAATCTAAAAATCTCAATAGGCCAATAACTATGGAAGAAATTGAAGCAGTCATCAAAAAGCTTCCAGCAAACAAAAGCCCGGGACCAGACGGCTTCACAGGGGAGTATTACCAAACATTCAGGGAAGAACTAAAACCTATCCTCCTCAGACTACTACAAAAAATTCAAGAGGAAGGAACACTTCCAAGCTCATACTATGAAGCCAGCATCACCCTAATACCAAAACCAGATAAAGACAACACAATGAAAGAGAATTACAGGCCAATATCCCTCATGAACATAGATGCCAAAATCCTCATCAAATCCTCGCAAATCGGATCCAGCAGTACATCAGAAAGATCATACACCATGACCAAGTAGGATTTATCCCAGGGATGCAAGGATGGTACAATATCCGCAAATCAATAAACGTGATACATCACATAAACAAATTGAGAGATAAAAACCACATAGTCATATCAATTGATGCAGAAAAAGCATTTGACAAAATCCAACACCCATTTTTGATAAAAACTCTCAGCAAGGTGGGAATAGAAGGATCATACCTCAACATAATAAAAGCCATATATGACAAACCCACAGCCAACATCATACGCAATGGGCAAAAACTAAAACCATTTCGCCTAAGAACAGGAACAAGACAGGAATGCCCACTCTCACCACTCCTGTTCGACATAGTACTGGAAGTATTAGCCATTGCGATTAGACAAGAAGAAGAAAAAAAAGGCATCGAAATTGGAAAAGAGGAGGTAAAACTGTCCTTATTCGCAGATGACATGATATTGTACATAAAAAACTCTAAAGATTCCACCAAAAAACTATTAGACTTAATAAATGAATTTAGCAATATAGCAGGATACAAAATTAATGCCAAGAAATCTATGGCATTTCTATACACCAGTAGTGAACTTACAGGAAGAGAGACTTAAAAAGCAATCCCATTTACCATCACAACAAAAAAATTAAGATACCTAGGAATAAACTTAACTAAAGAGGTAAAAGACCTCTACTCAGAAAACTAAGGGACATTGAAAAAAGAGATAGAGGAAGACATAAACAGATGGAAGAACGTACCATGTTCATGAAATGGTAGCATCAACATCATTAAAATGTCCATACTACCCAAAGCAATCTATAAATTCAACGCACTTCCCATTAAAATACCAATGACATATTTCACAGACCCAGAATGAACTCTCCAAAAATTCATCTGGAATAAAAAAAGACCCCGAATAGCTACAGCGATCCTGAGAAAGAACAAAGTAGGTGGGATCTCAATACCAGGTATCAAGCTGTATTACAAAGCCACTGTTCTCAAAACTGCCTGGTACTGGCACGAGAACAGACATATACATCAATGGAATAGAATAGAGAACCCAGAAATCGACCCGAACCAATATGCTCAATTAATATTTGACAAAGGAGGCAAGAACATACAATGGAGCCAAGACAGTCTCTTCAATAAATGGTGTTGGGAAATTTGGTCAGACACATGCAAAAAAATGAAACTAGATCACACACTTACACCATACACAAAAATAAACTCAAAATGGATAAAGGACTTAAATGTAAGACAGGAAACCATAAAAATACTAGAGGAATCCAAAGGCAACAAAATCTCAGACATATGCCAAAGCAATTTCTTCACTGATACATCTCCTAGGGCCGTGGTCGGCAAACTGCGGCTCGAGAGCCACATGCAGCTCTTTGGCCCCTTGAATGTGGCTCTTCCTAAGCCTTAGGAGTACCCTAAGTAAGTTAATAACAATGTACCTACCTATATAGTTTAAGTTTAAAAAATTTGGCTCTCAAAAGAAATTTCAATCGTTGCACTGTTAATATTTGGCTCTGTTGACTAATGAGTTTGCCGACCACTGTTTAGGGCATTGGAAACTAAAGAGAAAATAAACAAATGGGACTACATCAAAATAAAAAGCTTCTACACAGCAAAAGAAACCATCAACAAAACAACAAGAAAGCCCACTGCATGGGAGAACATATTTGCCAATATTATCACCAATAAGGGTTTAATCTCCAACTTTTATAGGGAACTCATACAACTTAACAAAAGGGAGATAAACAATCCAATCAAAAAATGGGCAAAGGACCTAAATAGACACTTTTCAAAACAGGACATTCAGAAAGCCAAGAGACATATGAAAACATGCTCTAAGTCACTAATCATCAGAGATGCAAATCAAAACAACAAAGAGGTACCATCTCACACCTGTCAGAATGGCTATCATCAACAAATCAACAAACGAAAAGTGCTAGAGAGGATGCAGAGAAAAGGGAACACTTGTGCACTGCTGGTGGGAATGCAGACTGGTGCAGCCACTATGGAAGACAGTATGGAGGTTCCTCAAAAAGTTAAAAATGGAACTCCCATTTGACCCATTGATCCCACTGCTAGGAATATATCCCAAGAAACCAGAAACACCAATCAGAAAGGATATATGCACCCCTATGTTCATAGCAGCACAATTTACCATAGCTAAGATCTGGAAACAGCCTAAGTGCTCATCAACAGATGAGTGGATTAGAAAACTGTGGTACATCTACCCCATGGAATACTATGCTGCTGTAAAAAAGAAGGAATTCTTACCATTTGCAGCAGCATGGATGGAACTGGAGAGCATTATGCTAAGTGAAATAAGCCAGTCAATGAAGGAAAAATACCACATGATCTCACTCATTTATGGATAATAAAGACCATTATAAACTTATGAACAAAAATAGATACAGAGGCAGAGCAGCCTCGAACAGACTTTCAAACTACAGCGGGAAAGCCCGGGAGGGTTGGCAGGGGGAGGGGGGATAAGAGATCAACCGAAGGACTCGTATGCATGCATATAAGCATAACCAATGGACACAAGACACTGGGGGGTAGGGGAGTCCGGGGGAAGGTCAACGGAATAAAAAAGGAAACAGATGTACTACTCGTTGTAATATTTTAAGCAATTTACAAAAAGAATTGAAAAAAAAAATAAAAACAGTGCTGTATGAAAGAAAAAAGAATGTCATTTTTGTTTTAGGCACAACTTCAGAGGTGTCAAAAGAGAAAGAATCCCGACACAGGCCTGCCTCTCCGCAGATGTGGCTGCATGGTGCCGTCTGAGACCGGCCCGAGCCCTTGACCTTTTCAATAGATGGACAAAAAATATATTTTTTTCCCCTTGACCTTCCCCCAGCCTCCCTTACCCCCTTACCTCCTTTGGAACTCCCTTAAGAAAACCGTCTTCGTGGGCGAGTCTTAATCTCCTTGGGAACGCTAAAGGCGGTGTCTTCCCGGAGGCGTCGCCCGGTGACCTCAGAGTACACTTCCGGTGACGCTAACGTGACCTGTAGCCCCGCCCTCTCCCGTCTCTCTTTCCGGTGGCAGAGTCTGGAACAGACATGCAGAAATGACACCTTGCAAGGGGAAGGAAAAGAAGGAAGAACAGGTCATCAGCCTCGGACCTCAGGTGGCTGAAGGAGAAAATGTATTTGGTGTCTGCCACATCTATGCATCCTTCAATGACACTTTCGTACATGTCACTGATGTTTCTGGCAAGGATACCATGTGCCGTGTGACTGGTGGGATGAAGGTGAAGGCTGACCGAGATGAATCCTCTCCATATGCAGCCATGTTGGCTGCCCAGGATGTGGCCCAGAGGTGCGAGGAGCTGGGCATCACTGCTCTTCACATCAAACTCCGGGCCACAGGAGGAAATAGGACCAAGACCCCTGGACCAGGGGCCCAGTCAGCTCTAAGAGCCCTTGCCCGCTCGGGAATGAAGATCGGATGGATTGAGGATGTCACTCCCATCCCCTCCGACAGCACCCGCAGAAAGGGGGGTTGCCATGGTTGCCGTCAGTGAACAGGACTCCTCAAATTATTTTCTGTTAATAAATTGCCTTTGTGTCCGAAAAAAAAAAAGAATCCCAAAGTTGGAAATAAGGAAAAAAAGGACACCATGTCACATTGGGAGGTATTTAAAAGGCCACCAAGGATCATAAAATTATCCAAGGAAAAGTACCTTTTGTTTGACACATTGTTTACTATTGACAAAGTCTGGACCTGTTGATTTGTAGATTTGTGTCTGGTAGAAAAGACAAACCCAAAGATTATGGTTTCACTGCCCTGTGGAACATTAACCAGTTGTGTACTTAACCTAGCATTTTTGTACATTTTCTTTTACCAATTTCTATAAATACCCAGGTCCCCATATGCCCTTGTGGCCAACTTTACCATTCTGCTATCTCCCCTATCAATGAATTGAGTATCAGTTGATGTGTGTTCATTTTTTTTATATTTGTTTGAGTCATCTTGTAACTATTTTAAAATTACTTTTTGACAATGGAATGTAAGCTCTTGTTTGCTGAGTAAAATTTCTCATAACTTTTGAAAAAATAGTTAATCTGCATTATTAACAGGTTGATAGTTAATCTGCATTATTAACCAATTAATAGTTAATCCACATCATTAACTGGTTGATAATTAATCCACTTTATTAGCCATAATAATGTGGATTTTGTAATAAAAGAAAACATGATAATTTCAAGAGAAACATCAAAAGTAATGTCCATCGCTAGCTATACATTTTCCCCATCTTTCAGGTAATTTGTGGATACCGTCCCAAAAGAACTTTTCTTGTTTTGAGGCAAACCATTCAGTGACCCAATTTTCCACTTCGTATGTTTTGAAGTGCTGCTCAGAAAGTGTGTGTGCCATCAATCAGAACAAGCGGTAATCTGAAGGAGCAATACAAGAAAATAGTATACATATCAAATCACATATATATCAACATAGTAACTCCATCTATTGAAAAAAATCTGCATTATTAACCAGTACATTAGTAAGTTTCTGATTAGTCTGCTCCCAAAATGGAAATGGCCTTTCAACATAATAATAAATGTTTATTGTAAGAAATTTAGGCATTAACCTAGTATATAAGGAAGAAAGAAGATACAGAGTTTTAGTTTGCAGCATGAAAAATGTTCTGGATAGATGGTAGTGATAGTTGGATAGCAATGCAAATGTACTTAATGCCAATCAACTCCACACTTAAAAAGGGGGGATATATGGTGATGGAAGGAGACTTGACTTGGGCTGGTGAACACACAATACAATATACAGATGATATATTATAGAATTGTACCCATGAAACCTATACAATTTTATTAACTAACTAGAGGCATGCAATGGGGTGGGGGGTTGTCCCTCAGCCCGGCCTGCACCCTCTTCAATCTGGGACCCCTCAGGGGATGTCTGACTGCCTGTCAGAATCCAATCACTGGTTCCTAACCACTTGCCTGCCTGCCTGCCTGCCTGATCACCCCTAACTTCGCCCCTGCTGGCCTGATCGCCTTTAACTGCCTCTGCCTCATCCAGCACCTGGGACCCAGGATTCCCTCCCTCTGGCTGGCCGCAGGCACCCAGGTCCTGGGCTGGCTTCGCCCAGGCCAGCGACAGTCGAAGGGGACCTTGGGCGGGCAGCTTGTCCCTCTCCCAGGCCACAACCACAGGCACTGGTGCCTGGGACTGTGGGGCATGCGGCTTGTCCCTCTCCCAGGCCAGGCCGCAGGCACAGGTGCAGCTACTGGCACCAGCGACCATGGGGCAGGTGGCTTGTCCCTCTCCTGGGCCTCAGGTGCAGGCACAGCCACTGGCACCCAGGACCATGGGGCAAGCAGTTTGTCCCTGCGAGCTCATTTGTGCCTGGCTGGTCCCCATTCCTCTCTCCCCAGTGTTGAGTGTCTGAGCCGTTACAGCGTGACTGGTGAGAGGGCGTGATGACCATTTGCATATTAGCTCTTTATTATATAGGATGTCACCCCAATAAATTCAAATAAAAAAACTCTACATTTAAAAATGGATTAAGTGGTAAATTTTATGCTATGTATAGTTTATGCACAATTTTTTTCTTTTTTTCAATTTTGAGCATTTATTATGTATGCACAATTTTTAAAATAAACAATTTTTAAAACAAAAAGAAGAAAGGAGATAGTACTCTCTATTCCCACTGCTTAAGTTAGCATATAGAATCCATTATTAATATATTCATTCAACAGATATTTATTGAATGCCTGCTATATGCCAAGCACATGTCTAGTGTGAACATTTGTGAACAAAACAACATCCTTCTCCTTGTGGAGATTACTTCTAATGGGGGAGAAAGAAAATAAACAAATGGTGCTCGCTTCGGCAGCACATATACTAAAATTGGAACAATACAGAGAAGATTAGCATGGCCCCTGTGCAAGGATGACACGAAAATTCGTGGAGCGTTCCATATTTTTTTAAAAAACAAAAACAAAAACAAAAAAAGGAAAATAAACAAATGAACAGGGAAGGGTGTACATGGGCAAGCAGAAGTAGGTTTACAGTTGTGAGTTGCAAAAGAGTTTATTCTTTATATTATTATTTATCAATTATTGTATTATTTATTTGTATTATTTCCATATGAACCACTGTAAACCTACTTCCTCCAACTCTGTATTATGTCAGATGATGACAAATCAGATAGAGAAAAATAAGGCAGAGAAGAGAGATTATGAGTGATAGGGGAAGTTGTAATTTTATACAAGGAAGGCCTCACTGATAGTGACATATGAGCAGAGACCAGGCAGAAATAAGGGAGTGAGTCATGCATATATCCGAAAGAAAAGTGTTCTAGGCAGGAGGAATAATCAGGCTAAAGTCCCAAGGCAGAAATAGGTTTGGCATGTGCAAGGAACCACAGAAAAAAAGTGTTGCTGAAATGTAATAAATCAGGGAAGCGAAGTAAGAAAAAAGGTCAGCCAGACCAGTGTTACTCAGTGGTTGGGCCTCAACCTTTGAACCAGGAGATCATAGTTCGATTCCCGGTCAGGGCACATGCAGGGGTTGTGGACTCCATCCCCAGTAGCGGGTGTGCACAAGCAGCCAATCAATGATTCTCTGTCATCATTGATGTTTCCATCTCTCTCTCCCTCTCCCTTCCTCTCTGTAATTAATAAAAATATATTTTTTAAAAAAGAAAGAAGATCAGAGAGGTAAAGAGGAGCACAGATCAAGTAGGTCTCTGAAGGCCATAGAAAGGACTTTGGACTTTACTCTGAATAAGGATGGAAATTATTGGAGAGTTTTAGTTTTAAGCAGAGGAGAGACCTGATGTGACTTCAGTTTAAAATGATCACTTTGGCTGCTGTATTGAGATTAAACTGAAAGAGGGCAAGGCAGGAAGAAGGGAGAAAAATTAGCAGGCTATTGCAATAATACAGGTGGAAAATTATGGTGGCAGTGAAGATGGTGAGAAGTGCTCAGTCTCTGTACATATGTGGAAGTAGAGACAATAGCATTTGCTGAGGGACTGGATATGAGCAGGAGTAGATCTGGACTTTGTGTGGCCTGAAACTTATACAACTTGGGGTGTTCTCTGTTAAGAAAAAGGACACAGCCTAGTCTGAGTGGCTCAGTGGTTGAGCATCAACCTATGAACCAGGAGGTCGTGGCTCAATTCCAGTTCAGGGTACATGCCTGGATTTGGAGCTCAGTCCCCAGTAGGAGGCATGCAGGAGGCAGCTGATCAATGATTTTCTCTCATCATTGATGTTTCTCTCTCCCTCTTCCTCTCTGAATTCAATAAAAATATTTTTTAAAAAGAAAAGGGATACAAAATTAGATGCAAATGTGAAAATTTAAAATGAGAAAAGAAATCACAATATAGTTTTTAAATATTTATTTTTCAAATACAGTTTACATTCACTATCATTTTGTATTAGTTTCAGGTGTACAGCATGGTGGTTAGACAATCATATACTTTACAAAGTGTTTCCCCTGATATTTTCAGTACCCATCTGACATCATACATAGTTATTACAATATTATTAATTATATTTATTTTTTAAACTCTTCATATTTCAAATATATATATATTTTTAATATATTTTATTGATTTCTTACAGAGAGGAAGGGAGAGGGATAGAGAGTTAGAAACATCGATGAGAGAGAAACACCGATCAGCTGCCTCCTGCACACTTCCTACTGGGGATGTGCCCGCAACCAAGGTACATGCCCTTGACCGGAATCGAACCTGGGACCTTTCAGTCCACAGGCCGACGCTCTATCCACTGAGCCAAACTGGTTAGGGCATAAAATATATTTTTATTGATTTCAGAGAGGAAAGAAGAGAGAGAGATTGAAACATCAATGATGAGAGAGAATCATTGATTGGCTGCCTCCTGCACACCTCCTACTGAAGATCGAGCCAGCAACCCCTGCATGTGCCCTTGACCAGAACCAAACCTGGAACCCTTCAGTCCGCAGGCCAATGCTCTATCCATTGAGCCAAACCGGATAGGGTATTGATTATATTTCTTATACTGTACTTTACATGCCCATGACTATTTTGTAACTATCAATCTGTACTTCTCAATCTCTTCATCTTTAATACCCAGTCCCCCAATCCCCACCCCTCTGGCAACTATAGTCTGTTCTCTGTATCTATGAGTTTGTTTCTGTTTTGTTTGTTTATACTGTTCTTTAGGTTCCACATATAAGTGAAGTTATGTGGTATTTGTCTTTCTCTGACAGGCTTATTTCACTGGCCATACCCTCTAGGTCCATCCACGCTGTCACAAATTGTAAGATTTCCTTCCTTTTTATGGCCAAGTAATACTCCATTGTATATGTGTGCCACCACTTTTTTATTCACTCATCTATTGATGAACATTTAGGTTGCTTCAATAGCTTGGCTATTGTAAATAACACTGCAATGAACATAAGATGCATATATTGTTTTGAATTAGTGTTTTTTATTTCTTCAGATACATACCCTGGGTCATAAGACAGTTCCATTTTTAATTTTTTTAAAGACACTCCATACTATTTTCCACAGTGGCTGCACCAATCTGCACTCCCACCAACAGTACATGAGGGTTCCCTTTTCTCCACATCCTTGCCAACACTTGTTTGTTGTTTTATTGATGATAGCCATTCTGACAGGTTTGAGATAATATTTCATTGTGGTTTTAATTTGCGTTTCTCTGCTGATTAGTGACATTGAGTATATTTTCATATGTCTATGAGCCATCTGTATGTCCTCTTTAGAGAGGTGTCTATTAAGGTAATTTGCCCATTTTTTAATTGGATTGTTTTTTGTGTTGAGTTGTATGAGTTCCTTATAAATTTTGGATATTAACCCCTTACCAGATGTATTATTGGAGAATATACATCCTGCCATTCAGTGGGTTGTCTTTTCATTCTGTTGACAGTTTCCTTTGCTGTGCAAAAACTTTTTAGTTTAATGTAGTCCCATTTCTTTATTTTTTTGTTTGTTTTCCTTGCCCAAGAAGATATATTAGAAAAAAATATTACTAAGACAAATGTCTATAATTTTACTGTCTATGTTTTCTTCTATAAGTTTTATGGTTTTAGGTTTCCTATCCTATCCTATAAGTCTAATCCATTTTGAGTTTATTCTTGCATATGATGTAAGAAGATGGTCTAGTTTAATTTTTTTGCATGTATCTGTCTAATTTTCTCAACACAACTTATTAAATAGACTATTTTTACCCATTGTATGGTCTTGCCTCCTTTGTCAAATATTAATTGACCATATAGGCATGAGTTTATTTCTGGACTTTCTATTCTGCTCCATTGATCTATATACCTGTTTTGTGCCAACACCATGCTGTTTTGATTACTAGGACCTTGTAATATAGTTTGATATCAGATAACATGATACCGCCCACCTTATTTTTCTTTCTCAAGATTGCTGTGTCTATTTGGGGTCTTTTGTGGTTCCACATCAAATTTTGGATCATTTGTTCTAGTTCTGTGAAGTACACCACTTTTTCCTTTTTTTTTTGTATTAAGCCTTCACAAAGGCTGGTTTGTTGTTTTTGTTTGTTTGTTTGTTTTGTTTTCTTATCCTCACCTAAAGATATTTTTTCATTGATTTTTAGAGAGAGTGGAAGAGAGAGGGAAAGACAGGGAGAAACATCGGTGTGAGAGAAATACATAGATTGGCTGCCTCCTGCACAAGCCCTAACCAGGGCCTGGGCCAGGGAGGAGCCTGCAACCGAGGTATGTGCCCTTGACTGGAATAGAACCTGGGTCCTTTTCGTCCACAGACTGGTGCTCTATCCACTGAGCCAAATTGGCTAGGACTACCATTGGTATTTTGATGGGAATTGCAATAAATCTATTGATTGCTTTGAGTAGTATGGACATTTTAACTATGTTAATTCTTCCTATCCATGAGCATGGTATATGCTTCCATTTATTTGTATCCTTTTTTAATGTATTTTTATTGATTTCAGAGAGGAAGAGAAAGAGAGAGACAGAAACACCAAAGATGAGAGAGAACCATTGATAAGCCTCCTCCTGCATGCCTCACACTGGGGACAGAGCCTTGAACCTAGGCGAGTGCCCCGATTGGGAATTCAACAGAGACCTCCCGGTTCATAGGTCCACACCCAACCGGCTCTTTGTATCTTCTTCGATTTCTTTCTTCAGTCTATTATAATGTTCTGAGTACAGTCTTGGTTAAATTTATAGCTAGGTATTTTTTTACTTTCTGATGCAATTGGAAATGGGATTGTTTTCTTGGTTACCCTTTCTAATAGTTCACTTTTGGTGTATAAAAATGCAACTGATATCTGGATATTTAGTTTGTGTCTTGCTACTTTATGAATTTATCAGTTCCAATAGAATTTTGGTAGAATCTTTAGGGTTCTCTATATACCGTATCATGTCATCTGCAAATAATGACAGTTTTAATTCTTCCTTTCCAATTTGTATGTTTTTATTTCTTGTTCTTGTCTGATACCTGTGGCTAGGACTTTCAGTACTATCTATACTAATAAAAGGGTAGTATGCTAATTAGACTGGACGACCATCTGGATGTCCTTCCAGACAAAGCTGCAGTGGCTGCCTGAAGCTCAGGCAAGCCACAGATGGTGGCTGCCACTACCCAGGACTGGCCCAAGGCTCAGACAAGCTGCAATGGCTGCCAGGGCCGAAGCTCAGGCAGCTGTGTGGCTGGCAGTGGCAGCAGCAGAAGCTTGATGGGGGCGTCGCCTTTTCCTGATTGCCGGGTCACCTCCTGCAGAGGGAGGCCAGAGGCAGCAGCATCAAGGAGGTGATGGGGGTGGTGCCTTCTCCTGATCAGCAAGACTGTGGCTTAGCCACAGTAGCACATTCCCTGAGGGTTCCCGGACTGTGAGAGGGGGCAGGCCAGGCTGAGGGACCGCCCCAGTGCACGAATTTTTGTGCATCGGGCCTCTAGTGTTAAATAAGAGTGGTGAAAGTAGGTTTCATTGTCTTTTCCCTGATTGTAAAGCAAGCTTTCCCCATTGAATATGATATTAGCTGTGGATTTGTCATATATGGCTTTTATTATGTTGATATATGTTCCCTCTATTCCCACTATGTTGGGAGTTTATATCATAAATGGATGCTGGATTTTGTCAAAAGCTTTTTCTGCATCTATTTATATGATTATATGATTTTTATCTACTTTATTTATGTGGTGTATCACATTTATTGATTTGCAGATATTGTATCAACCTTGCATCCCCAGAATAAATCTCACTTGATCATGATGTATGATCTTTTAAATGTATTGATGAATTTGGTTTGCTATTCAAACAAAATACTATTTTGTTGAGAATTTTTGCATCCATGTTCATCAGGGATATTAGCCTATAATTTTCTTTCTTTGTAATGTCTTTATCTGGTTTTGGAATTAAGATAATGTTGGCCTTGTAAAATGAGTTTTTTGGAATAGTTTGAGAAGGATAGGTGTTAGTTCTTCTTTAAATGTTTGGTAAAAATTACCTGTGAAGCCATCTGTTCCAGGGTTTTTCTCTTCTTTCTTTTAAAAAAATTGTATATTTTTCAATCTTACTTATATTTTCAATGAACTAACTCTTGGTTTCATTGATCTTTTGTATTTTTTAGACACTTAGTCTAAAAGTTTATAAAAGCTGACAAATACAATACTATAAACATCATAAAAACTAGAAAAATAACCCAATATTAGCGTAAGGCCTTTTTCTTATATTGTTGGTTGTGTACTATTTATTCACCTGCCCATATGATGATTTTACATTATTTTCTGTAAAAGAATAGAAAGAGCCAGGCTGGTGTGGTTCAGTGTTTGAGCATCAACCTAGGAACCAGGAAGTCACAGTTCAATTCCGGTCAGGGCACATGCTCAGGCTGTAAGCTAAATCCCCAGCAGGGGGTGTACAGGAGGCAGCTGATCTATTATGATGTTTCTCTCTTATCAATGTTTTTATCTCTCTATTCCTCTCTCTTTCTCTCTCTCTAAAATCAATAAAACATATTTTTAAAATAATATTAAAATAATAGAAAGAATTATTTCTACTATGGTTGATAAAAATTTGTACTTTATTATTAATGCTTTTATTTCATTTTTATCATTGATAGAGTTTTTAATTGCCATTGTGATAATATTAAAACAGATTTTGACAGGCTAATAACCTTTGTTTCAGTTAACATATTTAGCTTCCTACCATATTTAAATAATTGTTCATCAAAAATTCCAAAAAAGAAATATAAAATTTATCTGAAAATAATTCATTTAAATGGGTAATTCAAATGTATTTAAAAATTGATACTGCATGTATTGTTGTGTGATTACATAGTTAAGTAACTCAATAGCTCATACACTGAGTTATTGATTAATATGTTTGAGCTTTTTGTAACTGGAAAACTTGTTTTTTCAGGCTAGTTCACTGTGTCTGTGACACTTTTATGTGCCAATTCATCTGAAACTACCAAGCTTCATCAGAATAAGATGAGTCAAATACACTAAAACATGATCCAATATGTTAAAATGGATAAAACATAGAAATTCATAAATAGACAAAATTACAATTTGTAGTACTGCTAAAGGGTTGTATTCTGCAAATATAGGATTTCTGATAAATTCTATTTCACAAGAGTCCCATAAAAACATGATGCAGACACTATGAAAAACAGTATGGAGCCCTCTCAAAAAATTTAAAATAGAACTACCATATGACCCAGCAATTTCACTTCTGGGAATATATCCAAAAGAATTGAATTAGGATCTCGAAAGGATATCTGCACTCCCACGTTCATTGTAGCACTACTCACAACAGCCAAGTTATGGAAACAACCTAAATGGCCATTGACAGATGAATGGATAAACAAAATATAGTATGTACATACCATGGAATATTATTCAGCCTTAAAAAAGAAATAAATCCTTTCACATACTACAACATGCTTGAACCTTCAGGACATTGTGCTAAGTGAAGTAAGCCAGTCACAGAAAGACTAATATTTCATGATTCCACTTATATGAGTATCTAAAATAGTCAAACTCAGAAACAACGCTTAGAATAGTGGTTGACAAGAGATGGGTGGAATGGGGGTAATGAGAAGTTACTATTCAATGGGTTTAAAATTTCAGTTATGCAAATGGAATAAGTTCTAGAGATCTGTTGTACATTATAGTGCCTATAGTCGACAATGACGGATTTTACACTTAAAATTTTGTTAAGAATGTAGATCTTGTCCTAGCTGGTTTGGCTCAGTGGATAGAGTGCCAGCTTGAGGACTGAAGTGTCCCAGGTTTGATTCCAGTCAAGGGCACATGCCCAGGTTTTGGGCTCGAATGGGGGTGTGCAGGAAGTAGCCAATCAATGATCCCCTCTCATCATTGATGTTTCTATCTCCTTCTCCCTCCCTCTCTAAAATGAATAAAAATATACTTTTTTAAAAAAGAGTATAGATCTTACGCTGTTTTCTTAACACAGTAAAATATGGATGGTGCATTTATAGTTGTTTATGTTGCATTATTGAGTATTTTGGTAACAGAAGAAAATTCCCATTCTAACTAAGCAGTACTGAATTATATAATCACATAACAATCCTATATAGTTTTACATGTCCAGTGAATGGAAGAATTTTCCACAGGCTAGTGTCTGGCTTCGTACACTCCAAATCTCACTTCTCTTCAACTTTACATATTTCCTATGCTCGGTACTATAGGATGCATTAGTTTCAAGATATGGTCTCTGGCCCTATACCCTTAGTCAGCATAGCATGAGGAAAAGTGTTCCTGGAACACTTTTTTTTAATGCCAGGATGGTTAGCAATGACATAGAAATGACTGAAAGCCATGTAAATATATCTGATCACACCCAAAATAAATATAAACCTAGTTCAACTTTCCCCAAAATGTCCATAGCGCCCCAATACCAACCCCACCACAAAGGGGAAAGTGACAGAGGGAAAGCTTGAGTGAAAAGAGAGCTATATTGGCTGATTGCAATTAAAATATTTTACTTTTGCAAAATTTTAAAAAAAGCATATGCTATGTTATCTCACTGTTAGAGCTTTGTAAAGGGCTGCTGCAAATGAGGAGCTCTGGTGCTTAAGCTTCATAGCTTCACAGTAAATTTTATATTAGGCATGAAGTGTGAGAGAAAGAGGAGTTAAGAATGATGCCCATGTTTTTGCCTAAGCAACTGGGAAGTGAAGTTGCCATTTACTGAAATAGAGATTAAGAAAAGAGAAGTTTTCTGGGTAAAAATACGAAGTTCATTTTGGGACAGAAAAGGTCTATGATGTCTAGTAGACAGCTAAGAGAAGGTGTCTGGTAGGCAGTTGGCTATATGGGCCTGGAGTTCATGGGGAGAGAGTTGGCAGAAGAAGTCAATTAAGGAGACAACATCACATAGAGTGTATTTGAAACCGTGATGTCACATATGGAGTGAGGACAGAGAGAGAAAGGAGGTAGACCAGGATGAAGCTCTGGAAACTCTATTGTTGAGGAAGTTGGGGAAAGGAAGAGGGATGAATAAAGGAGCCAGAGAAAGGAGCCAATCGGGCTGAAAGAAACAATGAAAGTGTGAGGGCCTGGAAGCCAAGTGAAAAAAGTGTTTCAAAGAGGAAGGAGTGATCAGCACAGCTGGTGTGGCTCAGTGGTTGAGCATCAACCTATGAACCAGGAGGTAACAGTTCAATTCCCAGTCAGGGCACATGCCCGGGTTGCAGGCTCCATCCCCAGTGAGGGGAGTGCAGGAGGCAGCCAATTGATGATTGTCTCTCATCACTGATGTTTCTATCTCTCTCTTCTCCCTTCCTCTCTGAAATCAATAAAAATACTTTTTTTAAAAAGAGGAAGGAGAGTTGGGGGGGAGGAGTAAAAAAAAATTAAAAAGAAAAAAAAGAGGAAGGAGTGGTCAACTATTTCAAATAATATAAGGACCAAGAATTGACATTAGGCCTGATATTGGATGTTAGAATCACTGAGATCAATGGTAATGGAGAGCATGCCAAGAGTTGGTTGGAGTGAGTCAGAGAACATGGAAGGAGTAGAATTAGAGATAGTGACCATACTTGGTGTTCTGGGACCAGCATTTCTCAGTAAAATCTCTTGGGATTGTTCACTATCAGCACATATAGATCTACTTCATTGTTTCTAAAAGTTGTTTAGTGTAAGGATTACTACTGTATAAATTATATAGTTCCTTTTTCATGAACATTTGGCTGTTAATCTCGGCAATTATAAATGATGTTGCAATGAATATCCTTAAAGATACATTTTTGTGAACATGCAAAATATGCCTCTAAGATCGATTTCTGAATTCTGAAATTGCTAAATAAAGAGTATGCACATTTCAGTTTTGGCACATATTGCCAAATTGCTCTCAGTTGACTTTCTCAACAGTAATAGATGAGAACTGCTCTTTCCTCACACCTTTTTAAGCACTGAACACTAATAATTTTTAACCTTTGTCACCCTGAAAGGGTTTTAAAATAGCAAAGTTATTTTAATTTGCCTGTCTCTGGTCACCAGTAAAGCACAACAACTGTTCATGTTTATTTCCATTTATACTTCTTCTTTTGTATTACAAACAGGGACTTTGCCAATTTTTCTATTTGAGCACGTGTCTTCTTTTTATTTTAATCAATTTGTTAGAAACCTGTCATGTATGTTGCAAGTATGTTTTCCCAAAATGTTGTTTGACTTGCAACATAATTTGTGGTGTTTTCAAAGCATTTGGTTGTTTTATATAATGTGGTCTAAGCATTCATTGTGTTCTTTTAATGGTGTCTGCTTTCAATGTGACATCTGTTTTTTTAACAAGAGTCACAGAAATAGATTTTAAGATTATTAACCCAAAGCTTAGAGAGAACACGTTCTCTTTTCATAATTAATCAGACATCTACAATTGGGACGAAATTGCCCCTCCCCACCCCCAATTTTAATCAAGACTTTTCTCTTTATATTATTGGCAAAAAGACTGCCTAATTGCGATTTCTATGTATTTAGTTAATGCTTCTGTGTATTTACCTCACAATGTCCAGGGCTAATGGGAACATGTGCTTTCTCTGACAAACAAGAGAAAAAACACAAATAAGACAGTCCATTACGGGCTTTTTAAACCCTTTTTAAAAATATAACATTTCCAGCATACAAATTACATAAAATGGTAGCAATTCAGTTTCCTAGCTTTGAACGCATTTCAATTCATTCCATTTATAAAGCAGACTTGAAATTAAGTCATTCCATTCCAAAATATTTTTAATCATGAGGTTTTTTTAAAAAGCTCTTAAGGTAAAATGTTTTTGCCTTGCATGCATGGGTTAGAAACCACTACTGGTCCATTAAATGAAATAGCTTCCATAGTATTTGAATACTGCAAATTAAACTTTCTTTAAACCTAAAAGCTGACACAAAAGAGTTTCAATGTGAACTGAATTGTTAATTTTCTTAATAATCAACAAATCAACTCCAAAAATGTTGTCAATTACCCACAGAATAGAGTTCACAATTTAGTTTCTTTTTTACAATAGTCCAGGTGTTTTAGAGGTAAATATTGAATTCAGTAAGTGTCCAAAGTAAGAAAAACCAAATAGAGCATCCGGGCTACAAAAAAATGTTTGCAAAAGCTTTCAGATCACAAAAAGCTGTGAAGTTGTTAAAAATATCAGAGTGCAGAAACAGATACTTCAAGCATTCCTGTTAGGGAAGCAAAACCAGGAAAAAGAATATTCTGTAATTATTTTCCTCATACTTGTCTGAGTTGGCTAATTATGAGATTGTCCCATTCACAATAGAAATAAATAAAACCCATAAAATATCTTGGACTAAACAAGAATTGAGCAGGAGGACCACTATATAGAAAACTATAAAAACCCCTTGTGGGACATAAAACAAGACATCAATAAATGGAAATGTATTTTATTCTTAAATAGGAAGACTCAACATTATAACATTGTTAGTTCTCCATAAATTTATCTATAAATCTAACATACACCCAAACAAAATTCTAGAAAAATTCTCTGAAGGGAGAAATGGGGAACTTGACAAAATTATCATAAAATACATTAAAATCTGGGGAGATGGGGTAACAAGTGGAGATGAATCCGATAATAGAAAAGTGTATTATAAAGCTACAGTAATTAAAAGTGTGATACAGAAATTAACAATTTAATGGAGCAGAATGGGATATAGAAACATAATCAAATATATGGGAGAGAATAGTCCTATATGATAAAATTGGATATTCATTTATATAACAAATATTTATTGAGCCATATTTGATGTACACATGCAACCTTCAAAATTTCTGCCTTAAGCAGAGTTTATATTCTCATGAAGGAAACAAACAAACAATAAATAAAATATATAGTACATCAGACAGTGATCATTACTTTTTAGAAAACTCAGGCAGGAAAGAGAAATGGGCGTTGGAGGGCTTACAATTGTAAATACTGCAGTCATCTCTGAGGTGACATTTCAGCAAAGACCAGGAGGTGAAGGCATGAATCATGTAGATATTTGGGGAAGAGCAGAACAGATACAGCAGGGTTTCTCAATCTGGGCACTATTGACAATTTGGGTCAGACCATTCCTTGTTGTAAGGGAGGCTATTGTGTGCAATTTTAGCAGATTGGTGAGAGTGAAACAATGACTAGTGTGGGTGCCATGGAGAATGGGAGGAAAGGAATCAGAGACAGCAAGAACAGGCAACTTTTTTGAGAAATGTTTTAGAGGGGAGCAGAGAAAGACAAAGTACAGTAACTAGAGGAGGAAGTAAGTTCAAAAGAGTAGAGAAAACATCTCTGTATGCTGATAGGAATGATGCAATGAAGAGAAAGGGCAACTGCTGGAGTGAGGTCCTTGAATAGGAGAAAGGGGATGGCATCTAGTGCACACAGAGAGGGATGGGACCTACATAGAATCATGAAATGTCAGTTTAGAGCAACGGGAGGGCCAGCGAGGAAAAAAGACTGTTGCAGGTAAGAGGGTAGACTGTGAAGGTGAGAGCTTGTAGAAGTTCTCTTTTGCTTGCTCCTATTTTCCTAATGAAATAAGAAGCCAGGTTACCAGATGAGAATGAAAATGGGAAAGAGGGTACAGAGGCTTAAGAAGAGAGGAAAAAGTGTGTGTGATGTGAGGTTAATTCCATTAGGTCTAGAATTAGCCTGGTCTGTTTTACTGAAGTTCCCACATGGCACTGACCTCTCATCAAGGCATGAGACATACTGTTTAATAGTGTTGCTTTGTTACCATGGGTCTGAGGAGATGCAGCTGGTCAACATTATATATTATACTAGTGTCCTGGTGCATGGATTCGTGCACATTGAAAGGAAATTAATTAGAAGAAATATTTTAATGTGGCTATTCGTGTCTTGCTAATGAAAAGAAAATAGGATTCTACCAAGTCTCCTATCTACCTACTCCAGGACTTCTGTGAGGATCAAATGAGATGAGGCACAGGAAAATGCTTCACAAACATTTGGTTAAACTATAAAATGCTTGCACCTGGCTATAAAGCAAGTCGGGGTCCTGGGCTGAAGAAACTGCAAGGAGGCTAGTTGGAAGCTGGGCGTTGCTACGTGACGTGATTACCCAGTGCCCAGTGACCATTTCCAGACTGCGCTGGGCTGTGGGCCGCATTTTGCACCATGGGGTCTTGGCAGTGTTGGCTTCAATTTGGTGGGATGTCGCTCCGGGGTGGTGGCAGGGCCTGTATCCCACTTAGGGGAAGCCAAGTGTTGGTTTGTCGGCACCAGGTCTGCAGTGCTGTTTCTTTTTAAATAGCCAGTGCGCATCATGGCAGCTCCTGTGTTGAGCATCTGCCCCCTGGTGGTCAGTGTGCATCATAGCTACCGGTCAGACAGACACTTAGCCAGATAGATAGATAGATAGATAGATAGATAGATAGATAGATAGATAGATAGACAGACAGTGAAATTGATTATTTACACCTGGTTTCAGTGTGAAACCTGCCCCTCCATCCCAGAGCTCTACTATTGAGGCTGGAATATGCCTGTGTGGCTGTCAAAATATAAAAAACCCCAACCAAGACTGCATTTTAGATCCTGATTCTGAGGTATTCCTTGCATATGTAAGTAGTTCCTGTTCTGAGTGAGAAAGTGCCCTGCCACAGCCCTTAGAGAGGAGAGCAGTAGGACCCCTTGCTGTAGTCTTTTCCTGTAATAACCTGTACATTTGTAAGCATTGCCATTTGGATCCTGTGAGTGTCCTTTAGCAATTGAACCCTATTCACCTGTCACTGAAAATGTGATGTGGAAGAGTCATCTAGGAGGGTGGAAAAGACCACTCACCAGTGAGGAGAAGATACATTGTTGAATATGGTGCTGGGACAAATGGTGTAGTAGATGTGTCTGTCCAGGTCACTATGATTCCTCCTAGAGAACTTTTACCCCATCTATTCCAATCCATAGGATTTCAGGATTGCGTTCACAAGAGCCATGTTTATATGAAGTTATCCATGCCCCCTAGGGGTAGCTGATCAGATCAGAGGTGAACCCCTGACCCAAAATGGACTAATCAGAGTCTCTTCCAGTCTGAAGAGTTGGCATCTTGAAGGGAGAAGACCTAAATCCTTAGTTGTTGAGCTTTGGTGTGGCCAGCCAGCCTTCACTAATAGGAACAAATAGCAGAGACAGCCAAGAGCATCAGAGATGAGAACTGGAAAGAAACCACTCTGTATTCCACACACCTTTTCCCTCCCAGATTCCAGCCCTTTAGGAAATTAAACTCCATCCCAGACCTAGGGTTTCAGGGAAATAGATCATATTCTCATAATAAGTTCCTTTTTCTCCCATGAAGCTAGTTTGAGTTAGCTCCTTTACTAGCAGCTAAAGATCCTTAAATTATCGGTCATGGAGAAATATATAAAGCTGGATTTCTGTCTCAACACCTACACAGAAAAACATTCCAGCCCTGGCTGGTGTGGCTCGGTTGGTTGGAGCATCATCTGGGTTCGATCCTCAGTCGGGATGCAAACTAATAGATGGGAGGCAACCAATCGATGTTTCTCCTTCACATTGGTGTTTCTCTTTTTCTCCCTTCTTCTCTCTAAAATCAATTAAATTTTTAAAAATAAAAATACATCCCAGATGGAGTTAAGATTTCAATTTAAAGTAAAACAAGACCAGGAGTAAATAATAAGAGGATATTTTTATAATCTTGGAATCCAGAACCCAAAAAAGAAAAAGATTTAAATATTTGAATATATACAATTTTAAAATGTATAAACAGCCATAACACATCATAAACAAAGTCAAAAGGCACAAAATTGAAAGAAATATTTATAACAAATACTAAAAGCAAATTACTTAAATTAGTAATAATAATTTATCAATCAACAAGAAAAGATAAAACAAAAGTAGACAACTTGGTAAAAGACACAAACTTGTCACAGAAGATAAATTACAAATGGACAACAAACATGAAAAGATGCTCAATCTGACCCTTAATTCAAAAACAGATGAAAACTATAGATCAGCAAATATTAAAAAGATTAATTACCCTAGTGTTCACAAGGTTTTGAAAAATGTACACAGTTTTACTGTTGGTAAAAGTTTGGGGAGGGGGCAACATCAATCAAAATTTTTATTTTATTTTTTTTTATTTTGAGAGTATGTTTATTAAAGCTGGGAACAGTGAAACGAAGGGAGACTTAGCGTAGAAAAAATAACAGGAGAGAGCCTAGGCCCTAGGCGCTGTTTTGCTTTGGCTCGCTACAAAGGTTATAGGAAAGATGTGAGCCAAGGTGGGGCTGCTTTTCGCTCACGGGAAAGTCAGAGAAAAGGGGGCCTTGGAGACAGCTTCAGGATGAGCTGCCATTGCCCGCTACTCCCCTGGCTGAAAGTCTTTTGGGGTCTCTTAGGGTTTAGGAAAAAGAAAGTAAAAAGTTCATGCTGGAAAAAAGGCATGGGAGTACTCCAGAGAGAGCTTGCCCAATTAATTTTAGATGCGAAATACCTTTTGATGTGAGCAATTCCACTGCTAGGAATTTATCCTACAAAAATATTCACATATTGTGTGTAATGCTATATTAAAAAGATGTTTATTATAAAATGGTTTATTACAGTAAAATCTGGACACACTCAAATATCTATCACAGGGCATTGTATTTTTTTAAGAATATGGTATGTATACAGTGTCTGTGTTGCAATAATTTTTTAAAAATTTTTTAATTGCCCTAACCGGTTTGGCTCAGTGGATAGAGCGTCGGCCTGCAGACTGAAGGGTCCCAGGTTCGATTCCGGTCAAGGGCATGTACCTGGATTGTGGGCACATCCCCAGTAAGAGATGTGCAGGAGGCGGCTGATCGATGTTTCTCTCTCATTGATGTTTATAACTCTCTATCCCTCTTCCTTCCTCTCTGTAAAAAATCAATAAACCCTCTTCCTTCCTCTCTGTAAAAAATCAATAAAATATATATTTTTTTAAAAAAAATTTAATTGATTTCAGAAAGAAGGGAGAGGGAGAGAGAAATAAAAACATCAATGATGAGAGAGAATCTTTGATATGCTGCCTCCTGCACATCCCCTAGTGGGGATCAAGCCTGAACTCCTGGTTCATAGGTTGATGCCCAACCACTGAGAAACACCGGCTGGGCAATGCTGCTGCAATAATTTTAAAAGATTGAGGCAGCATTGTATGTGCTGACATGGAAAATTACTTAGTAGATAATTTAAACCAAGTTGCAGATCACACAAAAAGTATGATCTTATTTTTTAAAAAGATACGGGAGACTAAAACACCATGACCTGATAACAGTACTCACCTAAGGGTGGTAGAAATGGGGGGAAAGAGGGGTCAGAAAGCCATTATTTATTTACTAGAGGCCTGGTGCATGAAATTCATGCACAGTGGGGGGGTCCCTCAGCCTGGCCTGTACCCTCTCCAATCCGGGATGCCTTAGGGGATATCTGACTGCCAGTTTAGGCCCAATCTACTGCTCTCCTCTGCCTTCCAGATCCCCCTAACTGCTCTCCCCTGCAGGCCTGATCGCCTCTAACCGCCTCTGCCTCGGCCCCGCCACCATGGCTTTGTCCGGAAGGACATCCAGAAGATGTCTGGTCTAATTAGCATATTACCCTTTTATTAGTATAGATTTATTTATTTATTTTAATTTTCAATTACAGTTGACACCAAGGAAGCTTTCAATTTTTACTTTATATAGTTCTAAGTGGTTTAAAGTTTCTACAACAGACATTAACTTTGTAATAATTTTTAAATAAAGTATCTTTAGGAACTCTGAGAAAAATAAATAGAAAGACATATTTTTGGATAGGAAGACACAACATCAAAATATTTCAGTTTGTTCTAAGTTAATTTATAGATTTAACATTATCTCAGTAAACTGCCTACTTTGGGGGCTTGGGAAGCTTATCTAATGAGCATATGGAAAAACAAGCAAGGAAGAGTAACCAGAAAACTGCTGAAAGGGAAGGTTAATGGGAGCTAGTCTTATTAATAATAAAACATAAGAAGATTCACTTGCAGACATTGCTTGTGGTCCAATTCCTCCACCTAATTACAAGTGGTTGCTTCCTAATTCAGAATACCAATTGGGAATTTACACCAAGAAATATGCCTGCCAAGTGTTGCAAGTATTGTCAAAACAGGAAACGGAGTTAGTCTTACTAAATAATAAAGCATAAGTGATATATACAGGGCGGGATAAAAGTAAGTTTACAGTTGTTTGTATGGAAAACAATACAATAATTAATAGTAACACAAAAAAACTGTTTTGCATACTCACAACAAAAATCAACTCTGAAATGGACAAAAGACCTGAATAAACATTTCTCCATACAAACGGCCAAGAGACACATGAAAAAATGCTCAAAGTCACTAATCATCAGAAAAATGCAAATTAAAATCACAATAAGATATCACCTCAGAATGGCTACCACCAAAAAAATCAACAAACAACAAGTGCTGTGAAGGTGTGGAGAAAAGGGAACACTAGTTCACTGTTGGGAATGCAGACTGGTGCAGCCACTGTGGAAAACAGTATGGAGCTTCCTCAAGGAATTAAAAATGGAACTGCCATTTGACCCAGCAATCCACTTCTGGGAATATATCCTAAAAACCCCAAAACACCAATCAGAAAGAATATATGCACCCCTATGTTCATAGCAGCATTATTTACAGTAGCCAAGATTGGGAAGCAGCCCAAGTGCCCATCAGTAGAGGAGTGGATAAAAAGGCTGTGGGACATTTGCACTATGGAATACTATGCAGCAGTAAAAAAGAGGGACAGCATGGATGGACCTAGAAAATATTATACTAAGTGAAATAAGCCAAACTGAGAAAGACAAATATCACATGATCTCACTTATTTGTGGAATCTAATAAACAAAATGAATTGACTTATTTGTGGAATCTAATGAACAAAAGACCCAAACTATGGAACAGACTGACATACCTTGATGTGGGGTTGGGGGTACAAGGAGAGATAAACCAAAGAACTTATATACTTACTGGAGGCCTGATGCACAAAAATTCATGCAAGAGTAGGCCTTCCTTCCCCTGGCTGCCGGCACTGGCTTCCCTCTGGCACCTGGGACCTGGGCTTCCCTCCTCTGGCCGCCCGCAGGCACCCGGGACCCAGGCCAGCTTCCCTCAGGCCTCCCACAGGTACCCAGGACCCGGCCAGCTTCCCTCTGGCCCCGGTTTTGTCAGGAAGGATGTCCAGAATGACGTCCAGAAGATGTCCAGTCTAATTAGCATATTACCCTTTTATTATTATAGATATGCATAGCCTATGGACACGGGCAATAGGGTAGTGAAGACCTGGGGGGTGGTAGGGGCTGGGAGAAGGGGGAATAGGGGGAAAATGGGAGATGTCTGTAATATTGTTGACAATAAAAATCAACTCTGTGTTTTGCCTACTCACAACTGTAAACTTACAGTTTATTCTTGTATTACCATTTATTAATTATTGTATTATTTTCCATATGAACAACTATAAACCTACTTTTGCTTCACCCTGTGTATATAAATAGCAAGGATGTATATTGCAGCAATGTTTGTATTAGAGACAAACTGTGGAGGACTGAAATACCTATCAATATAGGACTAGTTAAATGAAATATGGTATGTCTATGTTAAGGAGTGCTAAGCAGTCATTAAAAATAATGAAGTAGACATGCTGACATGGAAAGATGTTCATGACCTATTGCTAATTCTGAAAAAAATTAGTTGCAAAACAATAAACATGCTGTAATCCCACTTATGGAGTAAACACATTTGCACATGTGAACATATATACTACATGTATGTAATGCATGAAAAGTAGATAGGCCTTATCCCCATTGCTATGGTTACCTCTGAGGAAGGGACTGGAATTCAGGTGGTGAGAAAAAGGTTAATAAGGGTTTTATTTTTTAATACTTCTAGGATGTTTGAATCTTTTTGTTGTTATGGAAGGGAGAGGTAGAGACAGAGAAAGAGAAACATCGATGTGAGAGAGACACCTCAATTCACTGCCTCCTGCACGTGCCCTGACCAAAGCTGGGGGTCCAGCCTGCAACCAAGGTACGAACCTGGGACCCTTTAGTCCGCAGGCTGACACTCTATCCACTGAGCCAAACCGGCTAGGCCTATTTGAATCTTTTATGATGAGAATGCATTAAGCTGTGTAAACTTTTTTTAAAATCATATATGAGCATTTATTCCAATAATGCCAGCAGTATGGGGAGAGCAGTCAATCACCCTGGAAATTCTGCTCTAACCCCCCTCATCAGTTGGCTAATTATATGGAGAAGAAGGAAAATAACTATATGCAGCTGCGAGCTGCAAGTGCAACATGGAAAGGGAAGGGTAGAGTCTGCAGTCTGACCTCCAGGAGCTCGAAATCCGATAACAAGGTGGCTAATCTTCTATAATGTTACAAACAGCTCAGCCCATTCCTGGGCCCGGAGAATTGTCAGCATTCCTGAGGCAAACTCCCAGAGGGGGTCAGGGTCCGGGCACAGCAACCAAGGCAAAGCATATCTTGTCCTTGGTCTGCTTTTAAAATGTATTTCTTTTCTGAGTAATGGACTCATCTCGACTCCAAGGAGACTTATCTTTTACAGCCCGTTTCATCCTCCAGTTCCCCAGGGTCTTGGGCTCCAGCAGAGGGAGAGCAGAGTGGACTGGAGCTCTATGAGCGGAGACCAGAGTTGGGGGCTCTGTCAGGGCTCTGTAAGAGCTAAGAAGGCAGACACCCTGGTTTCCTATGCTGAGTCATTCCCTCACACTGTGGAGGACAGATCTCTCAGGTAGACCTTTCTGTAATGTTTTTAAAAGTCTCATAACTTTACTGAAAAGTAGTTACAACCTGCTTTCTTGTAAATGTTTGGACAAACTGGACCACAAGCAAAGTTTATAAGTGAGTCTTCAGTGATTCTTCATCCATTCAACAAATGTTTCTTAAGTTCTGCTATATGCTATACGCCAGGCACTTGTGCCCTTGGTGATTAACAGATAATGCTCTGATCCAAGGCAGCTCACTGGCCTGGGTGGTTGCTAAAGCCAGCTGTCAGATAAAGGGACTGAAACACAGGAGAAGTTGAGATGACCCTGATTGATTGTATATGATTAATGGCTACTAACAAAATAAGAAGTTAATGCCTATCACAGAAATGTCCAAAAGTGGGAAGGAATATGACAGAGGTAGAAAATTTGAATATATGATTCAAAAAGAAGAAAGCAAACATTGGAAAAAATCCAACATGTCTCTTGTAAAACTTTTGCCTAAATCCTTTCTAGCTCTTGGAACAAACTATGGAATTGACTACAGAATATTTCCTCACTTGTATTTTTGGGCCACCAAAGTGGAAACCCATGCATGGAACTCTGCATTTCCTTCTGTTATCACAGACTCAGGAAGTAGAAAGTGACAGGGTATTTCCAGGGCAGCTTGTGGAAACCTCAGAAACCATAGTTTTGTGGCTACATATCTGAATCCGCTTTTATCAGGGAAGACTGGGTTTTATGGGGCCAGAGGCAGAGTGTAAGGCTTCTACCAGAGGCAGCATAGGCTGTCCAAAACCTGAAGATAAGGTCAAGTCAAAGCCCTTAGGAGAAATCTGAGGTCTGATCAACAGGATGACCTCATGCAGGCCCAAATCCAGGGTCAGAGGCAAGATCCAGACTGAGCCAAGAATTTGGTGCTGCGTCTCCTTTCAGCCTACCTGTCCCTGCCTCTCTGAACTATCAAATCCCTTCCTCATGTTCCCCTTTGTGTCTCCGCACATCCTTTGGATTCAATTCATGATGTTGGCTTTCCTGTTAGAACCTTGACTCTTCACACAGTGCCTGGATCTCTTCCTCGGGCTTCCAAACAGTGCTGAGACAATCCAGCCCCTGGGATTCTGCTATCCAAAAGTCAAGCCTATGGACAGCACTCCCACCCCATTTACTCTAGTCCCTTTGGTAGGGGTAGACCAGGACTCAGATCACGGCCATGAAAAATCTCACTAGAGGCCCCCTGACAAGGCCCTGTCTGAGCAGTGCTCCCTTTCCTGTTTTGGCAACACTTGCAACACTTGGCAGGCATATTTCTCTGTAAATTTCTAATTGGAATTCTGGATGAGGCATCAACCACTGAAATTTAGATGGGGGAATTCTTTCCACCTCATCATGGCAATAGGCAGAGTTTAAGAGATTATTCTGAAATGTAAGACCCTCACTGGGAAGGTGGGCTTAAGGAGGGCCTCCAGGTGGGTCCATGCACAAAGTATAAAGGGAGTGGAAGCATATGGTGGTGGGAGAGGTCAATGGCAATGAGGAGGATGCAGAGTAGCAAAGTAGTTAAGAATGTGGCTCTGCCAAGCCAGTGTGGCTCAGTGGTTGAGCGTCAACCCATGAACCAAGAGATCACTGGTTCGATTCCCCTAGCAGGGCACATGCTCAGGTTACGGGCTCGATCTCCAGTAGGGAGCGTGCAGGAGGCAGCCGATTAATGTTTCTCTCTCATTGATATTTCTATCTTTCTATCCCTCTCCCTTCCTCTCTCTCTAAAATCAATAAAAACATATTTTTAAAAAGAACGTGGGTTCTGCCTGTGTGAGTCTCTGCATAAGTTAATTAACCTCTCAGAGGCTCAGTTTTTCCTTATTTGTAAAATAGGATCATAATAGCACTTATTGCTGTTATGAGAATTAAGTGAGATAGTACTACAGAAGACTTAGCACAATGCCCAGCACATAGGAAGGCACTCAGTAAATGTCACCTGCTTCAGAGGAGAGAGGCAAGGTTAAGAAGGTTCCAAGAGGCAGGAAAAGGGGAGTGAAAGAGGTAAGAAAGACTCAGATAGATTTTGTCTAATTCCCACTCTTTTCCAGGAAATTGGTTAAAAATGAAGGGCCAACCTTGAGTATTTCAGATGTTTACCCAGAAACATATTTGCATGCTTTCTACATTTCCCTGTCAATACTGATTTCCAGTCCCAACTCTGACTTTATCTAGCTGTGTGACCTTGGTCAAGTCTCCTAATCTTTCTATGCCTCCATTTTTCCAAATGTAAAACTAGGTGGTTGTTATAGGAAAATGTTAAGGTCATTCCTATTCTAATATTCTGGGTCTATCTAACATTCTTGTCATTTTCTTTGGGAAAGTGTTATGAGTTTAATTATGTCCCCAAAAAAGGTATGTGGAAGTCCTAACTCCTGGTACCTGTAAATGTGACCTTATTTGGAAATAATTGCAGATATAATCAAGTTAAGATGAGGTCTTTAAGGTGGGCCCTAGTCTAATACAACTGGTGTCCTTAAAAGAAGAATAGAAGACATACAGAAACATTTAGCAAGGAAACATTTAGCTTTGGGAAAGTAGTTCAACAGGCACATAAAATAAATGATTCATTCCATTTTCACACTCATAGTCATGCTATTAGAGACAACTGTCTTAAGCATCAAATAAAGCTCACATGCAAATCAATGTAATCCAAACTCGGCCTTTTGGCTAAGACCAAGTGTAGTATCTGTTCTTATCAGTTTAATACTTTTAAAAATCATTAAACAACTTAGCTGGCTGGTGTGGCTCAGCAGTTGAGCATTGACCCAGGAACCAAGAAGTTGCCAGTTTGATTCCTGGTCAGGGGCGTGCAGAGGCAGCCCGTCAATGATATTCCTCTCTCATCAATGTTTCTATCTCTCTATTCCTTTCCCTTCCTCTCTCTCTAAAAAAAATCAATACAAACATTTTTTAAAATTATTAAGCAACTTGACATACCTTTTAATTATGTATACCATGAATTAACATTTCTACACTGAATTTTTTAAAACTGGCAAAGACCTCTCATTTTTCAAAATATGTTTTTATTTATGAGAGAGAGAGAGAGAGAGAGAGAGAGAGAGAGAGAGAGAGAAAAGAGAACATGGATTGGCTGCCTCCCACACACCCCCTGACCGGGAATTGAACTAGTGACCTTGGTGCATAAGAGTACACTCAACCAACTAAGCCATACCGGCCAGGGCTCTACAATGAAATTTTTATGAACTAAAAATACAATGTTTCACAAACCCTTCAGTCTTATTTTTGGACTTCTTGGACATTTGATAGCAAGTTAAAGTATAGTGAAACATTCCTAAGTATTTTATAGCAGCTTACAATTTTGAGTTTCTACTTTTATTCATAAAGATACTTTCTAATCCAGTGGTTCTCAACCTTCCTAATGCCGCAACCCTTTAATACAGTTCCTCATGTTGTGGTGACCCCCAACCATAAAATTATTTTTTTTATTTTTTTAAATACATTTTATTGATTTTTTACAGAGAGGAAGGGAGAGAGATAGAGAGTCAGAAACATCGATGAGAGAGAAACATCGATCAGCTGCCTCCTGCACATCTCCTACTGGGGATGTGCCCGCAACCCAGGTACATGCCCCTGACCGGAATCGAACCTGGGACCTTTCAGTCCGCAGGCAGATGCTCTATCCACTGAGCCAAACCGGTTTCGGCCATAAAATTATTTTTGATGCTACTTCATAACTGCAATTTTGCTACTGTTATGAATTATAATGTAAATATCTGATATGCAGGATGTATTTTCATTGTTCACAGTACATAAAATCACACTGTTTCTTGAATATAGGTTACTGAACAAAAAGTAGAGCGCTACCATTATTAAAAATACTGTATTTAACCCTGGGTGGTATTTGTCAATGGTTAGAGCTTCAGCCCTTGCACCAAAGGGATCCATCCCTGGTCAGGGCGCATACCAGAGGCAACTAATTGATGTGTCTCTCTCAAATCTATGTTTCTCTCTCTCTCTCTCTCTCTCTCTCTCTCTCTCTCTCTCTCTCTCCCTCTCACTCTCTCTCTCCTTCCCTCCCTCCCTCCCTGCCAACTACTCTCCCCCAAAAAAATAAATTTTAAA
>NW_005871050.1:17439608-17468894 GCF_000147115.1 Myotis lucifugus | reverse complement strand
GGAAGAACAGAGAGATGACAGCCATGTTATGCCAAAAGCAGAGACAAGCCAAAGAGCACCAATGATTGCCAGGAAAAAAAAAAAACACCACAAAAACAAAAAACAGAAGCTAGAAGAGAGGGAAGGATTCTTCCCTACAGAAAAGAGCCTGGTCCTGCTGATTTTAGACTTCCAGCCTCCAGAGCTGTGAGATAATAGATTCCTATTGTTTTAAGTCACCCAGTTTATGGTACTTTGTTACAGCAGCCCTAACAAACTAATCCAGATAGTTTTCCCAGAAGCATGTCTACCTCGTACTATCAAACTGCATTTCCAAGGGCCCTGCCTGCTTTCATATCTCAATTTCTAAAAAAAGAAAGCTTAATCACAGCATTCTAAATTCTGATTTAGTAACTTCATTAAATGATAAAAATTAATGCATGATATACCAGATATTCAGAAAATGTAAATTACTACATGAGTGTTACAGCAATGTTCACACTAATTAACATGTCTTAAGAAAGGCCATGCATGTGTATCAACTGATCAGAATAATACAATCAAAAGAATAAAGAGGGTTTCTTTCAGCATGTAAAATAAATAAATAAATACAGTATTTTTATTAGATAGTTGGCAATGTTCCTTTGAACCTATTTGAGTGTTAAAATTGATGTGTAAACTATACGGCTTTATATTTGATATTTAGAAGAAATTTAGACCATTAGAGAAAATTTTTTATTTTCTTATTGGTCAATAATAACTTCAATATTTATTATTATTAAAATATTGATTTTAAAATAAAATTATGAAGCACTAGTTTCACAAGGAGATAAGAAAAATATGTGCAAATACCAAGACAATAAATTTCACAGTGAATGAGTTTATTTCTAGTTTGTTACAGTTAGAGAAAATTGTTTTAAAATGTATTGTACATTTGAAAAATGCTATGATATAATTTCATTGTGGTCAGAAAATATGATCTCCATGACACATATTCTTTGGTATTTGTTATTTAGTTTTCAAGTTAATGATCAATTTTGAAAATGTTATATATGTGCTTAAAAAGAATATGTATTATCCAATTGATGGATGTAAGGTTCTATGCATGTTAATTGGAGAAAGTCTGATAATGATACTGTCAAGTCTTTCATGCTTTATTAATTTCTTGTCTACATAATCTCTCAAATATGAAGAAAGGTATGTTAAAATCTCTCCTATTTATGTCAACTATACTTTAATTTAAAAAAACTTACCTATTTGTGTATGCTATTTCTCCTTGTAATTTTTCCTATTTTTGCTTTTGATAATAATATAATTAGACACATACAAGTTTAGAATTGTTATATCTTCTTGATAAATTTTTTTAAATCCTCACCCGAGGATATTTTTCTATTGATTTTTAGAGAGAGTGGAAGAGAGAGGGAAAGACAGAGAGAAATATTGATGTGAGAGAAACACATCAATTGGTTGCCTCCTTCATGCACCCCCACCAGGTCCCGGGCTGGGGAAGAACCTACAACCAAGGTATGTGCCCTTGACCGGAATCGAACCCAAGACCCTTAGGTCTGCAGGCTGACGCTCTATCCACTGAGCAAATCCAGCTGGGGCTGAAATTTTTTAATATATATATTTTTAATTTATTTTGAAGAGAAAAGGAGGGGGAGAGAGAGTAGAAACATAAATGATGAGAATCATTGATCGACTGCCTCCTGCACGCCCCTGACTGGGGATCGAGTCCAAAACCCCAAGCATGTGCCATGACTAGAAATCGAACTGCGACCTCCTGGTTCATTGGTTGATGCTCAACCACTGAGCCATGCCAGCTGGTTTTGATGACTTTTTCATCATGATGTAATGATTATATTATGTCTAATAATGTTTTCTACCTTAAAGTTTGTCTTGTCTGATGCAATGTTGTGGCACCAGTTGTCTTTTGGTTATACTTCCTGGACATATTTTTCTGTCTTTTTACTTTCAAACTTTCTGTGCCCTCATACTTTTGGTGTATCTCTTATAAACAGAATATAGCTGGATTTATAAAAATACAATTTGTCAATCTATGCTGTTTACCTTGTAAGTTTCATCTGTTTACCATTGTCATTGCTGGTTTATTGCATTTCTTTCTGTCACTTTAATTGGTGCTTTCTGTTTTTCCTACTTTTTCTCTCCCCCACCCCACTTTTTTTGCTATTCATTTGTTCTTGGAGTATTAGTGTTCTTTTTTTTTTAATCCTCACCTGAGGATATTTTTGGCATTGATTTTTTTTTAGAGAGAATGGAGGGGGGTGAGGGAAAGAGAGTGAAACATAGATGTGAGAGAGATACATCAACTGGTTGCCTCCCACATGCACCCCCATCAGGTCAGAGATGGAGCCTGCAATCAAGGTACATGCCCTAGACCCAGGATTCGAATCTGAGACCCTTCGGTCCATGGGCCCATGCTCTAATCACTGAGCTAAGCTGTCCAGGGCAGTATTAGTGTTATTTTTATTCTTTAGGTGAGTTTGTGGGTAGGTTGAGCAGAGGGGTATTTATTTGTTTGTTTTTACAAGAATCTTTTTAATCCACTTTTACATTTTGTAAGGGTTAGTTTAATTAAAACAAGATCATATTATCAATAAATTCACTTAACTTGGCGTAGTAAATGGCAAAAGCTTGTAATACACTAGAAATGAAAGAATGAGTATGGCACCACCATTAAACCCTCTGTGCTGTGGAGCTCCCACTCTTCTTTCAGCATACCCTGTGTCCTGTTTCTGATGCCAACTGCCAGACATAAGACTAAGTGAGCATGCTCATGATGTCAATCCATATGTTAAATATTAATATCTTACTTCTCAGTTTAAAATATTAAAAGATATTCTAACATTTTTATACCCTTCTTCAAAAGGGTTGGTGTTATAGGTTGCATTACAACCCCCAAAAATGATATGTTGAAGTCCTAACCCCCAGTACTTCAAAATATGACCTTTGGAAAGAGGGCCTTTACAAAGGTAATCGTGTTAAAATGAGATCATTAGGGTGGGCCCTAATCCAATATAAATGATGTGATTTAAAGGGAGGAAATTTGGACAAAGACAGAAACACAGGGAGAACATTGTGTAAGGATGAAGACAGAGATTGAAGCAATTTATCAACAAACCAAGGAATACCAGAGATTGCCAGCAAACCAGCAGAAGCTAGGAGAGAAAAATGGAAAAGACTCTCTCTCATAGGCCTCAGGAGAAACTGACCCTGCTTACACCTTGATCTCAGCCTTCCAGCCCCCAGAACTATGAGACAATAAATGTCTGTACTCAGTCTGTGGAACTTGGTTACTGCTGTTGTGTTAGTGATATTAATTAATATTAATGTTATTAATGCAGTTGGGAAACATTGATCTTCTTCACCGTATTAATGGAACTTGATGTCCTTAAGGGCACCCATTTACTTCCCTAATCCACATTTTTTAAAGATTTTAATCAATGGTAGAAGACAATAAATTGTTGGAAATATTTTAACTAATTTCTTCATTCAATAAATATTCATTGAACACTGCATAGAACTTACTAAAGAAATAGTATGGGGAAAAAGAAATAGTAGAGGATAAAATAGACAAGCTTCTCTCCTCATGGAGCTTATGTGCCAATGAGGGAGACATGAAACAAATAAATATATAGGGACAGACTTTTAAAGTGACGTTAAGAAAATACAGGGAACTATGAGAGAGTATAAGAGAGTGTTCATAGAAGTCCTCTCTGGAGAGATCATCTTTTTTTCTTTTTAGAATTTTTAAAAATGCTTTCAATTACAGCTGACATACAATATTATACTAGTTTTAGGTGTACAACATAGTGATTAGACATTTATTTTTATTGCATTTATTAGGGTACAGATGTCAAGTATACAACTCAATAAAACATCATGTGCACACTGCATCACGCTCCCATCTCCCCAAGCAAAGTCTCTTTCCACCCCCATTTCCACCACCTTTGCCCACCTTCACCACCCTTACCCTCTGGCTATCACCACACTGTTGTCTGTGTCTATGATATATATATACTTTTGCTTAGTCCCTGCACCTTCTTTCATCCAGCCCCCTCAACTACCCTCCCCTCTGAGAGCTGTCAGTCTGTTCCATGTATCCATGCCTCTGTTTCTATTTTGTTCGTCAGTTTATTTTGTTCACTAGATTCCACATATAAGTGAGATCATATGGTATTTATCTTTTTCTGACTTATTTCACTTAGTATAGTACTCTCTAGTCTAGGTTCATCCAAGCAGTTGCAAAAGGTAAGATTCCCTTTTTTCCTTTTTTTTTACCTCCAAGTAGTATTCCATGGTGTAAATATACCACAGCTTTTTTTTATCCACTGATATATTGATGGGCACTTGGACTGATTCCAGATCTTGGTTATTATAAATAATGCTTCTATGAACATAGGAGTGCATAGGTGCATATATTTTTCAAATTAGTGTAGAACTTACAAAGTGATCACCCCAATAAGTCAAGTATGGAGAAATCTATAAGCTGAGTCGAAGGAGAAGGATCCCCATGTAAAGACAAGGGGAAGATCATTTCATTTTTTTATTTTTTTAAATTGTTTTATTGCTTAAAGTATTACAAAGAGTATTATATATGTCTCCTTTTTTTCTCTCCCTAACAGGGGAAGATCATTTCAGGCAGAAGGAACTGCATATGGAAACACCTTAGTGTGTTTGAAGAACAGATGGGATATCAGAACTTGCTAATGCACTGAATATTGTGGGAAATGAGGAACAGAAAACAACCAAAGATGACTAACCTGGAAACTTGTTGAACAGTGGCAGCTATTTACTGAGATTAGGAAAACTCTAGGAAGCACAGATTGGGTCGGGGTGGGAATCAAGAGTTATGTTTTAGACATGTTAAATTAGCAATCTAGTAAATCTTAAAGTAGAAATGTCAAGTGGACAATTGAATATATAAGTTTGGAGATCAGAGGAAAGGTCTGTGTTGCAGATATACATTTTGGAGTCATTAGTACAGGCAGTATTTAAAGCCATGGGAATGGAAGAGATTATCAGGGGAGTGAGTATAGCTAGAGAAGAGGGCCAACGACTGAGTTCTGGAGCATTCTGACACTTTGAGATTAGACTTTGTCAGATCTGCACTGTAGTCTGAGACTCTCCCTTCCCAACACTGCTGACTAGTCCCTTTCTCTTCACAAGTATCAGGTCTGCATCATGGTGTGAGGAATCTCCTGCTTAATCTTGCTTCCGCCAACTTTGTCTTTCACAGGCAGTACTTCTGGTAAAACTCTTGCCCTCCTAACTCTGTCTCAGTGTCTGCTTCGCAAAGGACCTCAACAGACACAATTGGTGCTAGGATTGGTCTGAGAAAGCAGAGATAGTTCCAGGCTTTGTGACTGGATTAATTACTACCTGAAATGAAATGAGGACCTCATCCTAGGTCAGCGGTTCTCAAGCTGTGGGTCGAGACCCCTTTGGGGGTCGAACGACCCTTTCACAGGGGTCGCCTAAGACCATCAGAAAACACATATATAATTACATATTGTTTTTGTGATTAATCACTATGCTTTAATTATGTTCAATTTGTAATAATGAAAATACATCCTGCATATTTACATTATGATTCATAACAGTAGCAAAATTACAGTTATGAAGTAGCAAAGAAAATAATTTTATGGTTGGGGGTCACCACAACATGAGGAACTGTACTAAAGGGTCGCGGCATTAGGAAGGTTGAAAACCACTGTCCTAGGTGGTATGTGGTCCAAGGATGGTCCCTGGTACAAGATGGTGGCCCAAGTGCTAAAACTTTCACTGGTAGTGAGTTGGGAGAATATTCTGGTGAAAGATAATGCTCTGGCAGGTGCAATGGAAAATAGATGTGAATAACATTGCTTCCAAGGACAGTGGAATTGGCCATTGTTATTAAGTTTCATTGACAGCCTATTGAAAGATTTTTTAAAACTGCTGAGGGCAATTAACAATAGAAAACTAAGTGTAAAGGCCAGAGTGCCTCTTTGGTAACTCATGAAGAGGTCCTTATTTCCTTCAATGGGTGAACAGAAAAACCTAAAGACCAAACTCAGAATTTAATGGTCACTCAAATGACTATTAAGGCAGGTCTTTCTGTTATGCCAAGGTCAGGGTTCTAGTTGGGAAAGCCCAGGATCCTGGTGTATGGCATGGAAACATCTAAATGGATGCCCCTAGAGATTTTTGGCTCCACAGACTGAATTCACAGAGCCTGCAAAAGTAACCCACCCTCTCTATTAAGGGCTAGCATTCACACCATCCCTTAAGCGAAGATAGTATAGCCCTAGCCAGTTTTCTCAGTGGATAGAGCATTGATCTGCGGACTGAAGGGTCCCTAGTTCGATTCCAGTCAAGGGCATGTACCTCAGTTGCAGGCTCCATCTCTGGCCCTGGTCGGGCCCCGTGTGGGAGGCAACCAATCAATGTGTCTCTCTGACATTAATGTTTTATCTCTCTATCTCTCCACCTACTTTCCACTCTCTCTAAAAATCAATGGGAAAATACAGGTGAGGATTAAGAGAGAGAGGAGACAGTGCAAAGGCCACTCCCCTATAAGGCAACAAGATCTGCCTCCACCTCTTCTCCTGGATATCAGGCTAACACCTAGGGTTAAGTCAGAGTATAACCCAGCCAGAGATGTGCTGGGCTTTCTAAGAAAGGAAAGGGTCTATACACCAAAGGAGCTGTAAGACCTAGCCAACATATATTGCAAGAAGTCATAGATCTCCCATGGACAGGATTTCAAGTGTGTTTGATCAATTGGGCCAGAACATAAGACTACATAAGGGAGAGTTTATTGACTTAGGGCATTCTCTTGGAATGCAGGACTTAACACCCTGATAAGGACCCTAAAGCTAGGTGCAAACCTGCTATTATGGTGACTCCTAAAAGCCTGGATAAAGTGATGGGCCACACTGGATGGGGTTTAAAATGCTTAAATTGCCACAGCAGATTGTAAATAAAAGAAGTAAAAGGCTCAAGGAAGTGAGCATGCTGGAACAGATATATTTACCTGATGCCAGAAGACCCACCAGAGAATTATGTTGCATGGGAAGGTTAGGAGACATACCATTCACCAAAGCCAATAAGAATGCACTGGTGAGAAGTTCTGTGGTGGCTCTTCTCTGCAGGCCGGGGGAAATAGCAGGAGAGGCAATCACAGAGTTGTGCTCATTAATAGAGGTGGCTGTGTTTAACTGCCCTAAGCCAGGAGGCCACAATAACCACAATGACTGGCAAATTCAAAGAGGCAGCCAAGGGGACTTGACGCTCAGGGAGTCAAGAGGATTAATAAAGTATGGTGTCCCTAGGAGCAAATAAAAAGATTGGCAATAAGAATATTATTTAATTATATAATTTTTATTATTTTAATATATTTTTATTGATTTCAGAGAGGAAGGGAGAGGGAGAAAGATATAGAAACATCAATGAAGAGCCTAACTGGTTTGGCCTCAGTGGATAGAGCGTCAGCCTGCCGAACTGAAGGGTCCTAGGTTCGAATTCCAGTCAGGGGCACATGCCCCAGGTTGCAGGCTCAATCCCCAGTGGGGGGCGTGCAAGAGGCACCCAATCAATGATTCTCTCTCATCATTGATGTTTCTATCTCTCTCTCCCTCTCCCTTCCTCTCTGAAATCAATAAAAATATATTTTTAAAAAAAGAAACATCAATGAAGAGAGAGAATCATTGATTGGCTGCCACCTGCATGCCCCCTACTGGGGATCGAGCCTGCAACCCGGGCATATGCACCAACCAGGAATCAAACCGTGTCCTCCCGGTTCATAGGCTGACACTCAACCACTGAGCCACACCAGCTGGGCAGTTATATAATTTTTTAAAAGCAGCAATAGAAAAGAGGCTAACACTGAGAGAGAGAGAGAGAGAGAGAGAGAGAGAGAGAGAGAGAGAGAGAAAAGAAGCCAAAGGTTAACACCCCCAAACACCCCCGGCCCAGTTCCTGAACCTGAGTCAGTTTTCAGACCAATAACCCAATGACTAAAGAGGTGGCTGGTCCTCAGGAGGAAGAACCCTATATCACCATGGCAATTACATACCATAATGATAGTGCCAGTCCTTCTCTGAAGTGACCTATGGCCATTTACTTGGGTGACTGTACAATGGGGAGACATATTAGAGAACTACTGGAGATTGATACCCAGAAGCCCAGAGTGTCTCTCTAGCAAGGGGTTCTAGGTAATAAATAGGGAGGTAGAACACAAAATTTGGATAAAAGATAGTTTACAAATATAAGGAGTCTTTCCTGGAGTCCAGGATTTAACACCCTGGCAAGGACCCTGGAAGATGGTACAAACACACTGCTAGGATGGACCCTAGAAACATGGAAAGCATGTTGGCTGACACTAAGTTGGGTAGAAACGCCTGAATTGTCCTGACAGACAGTGATGAGAAGGCTCCGAGTAGAGCCTGCTGAGTGAATCTGTTATGTGACACCCGAATACCCACTGAAGGATTATATTCCACAGGAAGGCTCTGGGAGCACACTGTTCACCAAGGCCATGAAGAGTGTGCTGGTGATAAAGCACCAGCATTACTAAGAAATGCATGTGGCACTCCTTTGCAGGCCAAGGCAGACTGTAGGAGGAGCAATCACAGAGCTGGGTTCATAACTAGGAATGGGGATGATAGTGCCTCTTCCATCCTGGAAGGACCAGCAAGTTCATTCTCATAGAAATGATATTTATTCTGGGTGTGGTTTTGCCTTTACTGCCCATAGAACTTTAGCCAGTTTCACTCACCAGGGACTTAAGGAATGCCTAATTCACACTAAAGCATCTGACCAGGGGATTTACTTCAAAGCAAAGAAAGTGTGGGAGTGTGCCTGTGACCATAGGACCCTCTGGGCATGTCACATTCCACACCATTGAAAAGTAGCTGGCCTGGAAAGAGCGATGGAATAAGCCTGCAGAAGGTGCAGCTGAAGCACCAGCTGGGAAGCAATACTCTGCAAGGTACCATCCTCCAGGATAAACTGAGAATGCTAAATCAGAGACCTGTACATGGCACCATTTCCCCAAGAGGAAAAAATGTATGGATGCAGGAACCAAGTGGTGGAAGCAGGAATGAACCCATATACCACCATTTCCAATAACCTACTAGTAAAGAAACATTGTGCTTTTGTCCCCACAATTTTGAGCTCTGCAGTATAAAAGGTACTTGTCCCCAAAAGGAGCACACTTTTGTCAGGGGCACAGCAGGAGTCCCATTGAACTATAAACTGCAGCTGCCAGCAGAGCACTTTGGAGGCCTATAACAGAAATATTCTTGTTCTAAGAAACCTGTATGACACAAGAAGTAGCATAGTATTATTTGAAGGTGAACTTAGCTTAGTTAAAAATGTATATTTCATAAACTCTAAGGAAACCAATATAATTTATATACTAAGGAGGAAATAAAGTGAAATCATATAAAAATCTCAATTAAAACCATAGAAGACAGAAAGAGAGGGTGGGGAAGAAACAAGAACAATGCAACAAATAGAAAATAGTTAAGGGGCAGGGAGAAGAGATAAACCAAAGAACTTCTATGCATATATGCATAAGCATGGACACAGAAAATAGTGTGGTGAAGGCCTGAATGGGGAGCAGGGAGGCGGGGAGGGGATTAATGGGGGGGGAGGGAAACAGCTGTAATACTTTCAACAATAAAGATAAATTAAAAATAAAGAAAAAAGAGAACAGTTACAAAGATAGTAGTAGTAGATATTAATCTAACTATATCAATAATCACACTAAATATGAATAGTGTAAATGTACCAATTAAAAGACAGAGGTTGTTGGAGTGAATAAGAAAAACAAGAACCAACTGTAAGGTGTCTATAAGAAATCCACTTTAAAGACACAGGTAGGTTAAAAATAAAAGAATAGACACTAATATACTAAGAAAACACTAACCAAGGGAAAGCTGGAGTAGCTATATTTCTATCAGGCAAAGTAGGCTTCAGAACAAGAAATACTATCAAGAATAAAGAGGATTGCCCGGCCGGCTTGGCTCGGTGGTTCAGCATCAACCTATGAACCAGGAGGTTGAGGTCTGATTCCCAGTCAGGGCACATGCCTGGGTTGCAGGCTCGATCCCCAGTGTGGGGCTTGCAGAAGGCAGGCGATCGATGATTCTCTCTCATCATTGATGTTTCTATCTCTCTCTCCCTCTCCCTTCCTCTCTGAAATCAATAAAAATATATTTTTTAAAAAGAAGAGGACAAACACTCCAAAATTTTATATGGAACCAAGAAAGACCCCGAATAGCTATAGCAATCTTGAGAAAGAAAAACAAAGTTGGAGGAATCACAATACCAGATATCAAGTTATACTACAAAGCCACTGTACTCAAAACAGCCTGGTAGTGGCACAAGAGCAGACATATAGACCAATGGAACAGAACAGAGAACCCAGAAATCAACCCAAGCCACTATGCCCAATTAATATTTGACAAAGAAGGCAAAAGCATACATTGGAGCAGAGACAGTCTCTTCAATAGATGTTGTTGGGAAAACTGGACAGGTACACGCAAAAAAAATGAAACTAGACCACCAACTTACACCATACATAAGAATAAACTCAAAATGGATAAATGACTTAAATGTAAGACATGAAACCATAAAAGTCCTAGACGAAACCATAAGCACCAAAATCTCAGACATCTCTCATAGCAATATGTTTACTGATACATCTCCTAGGACAATGGAAACTAAGGAGAAAATGAAAAAATAGGACTGCACGAAAATAAAAAGTTTCTGCACAGCAAAATAAATCATTAACAAAATAATAAGGGATCCCACTACATGGGAGAACATAATTGCCAATGATACATCTGATAAGGGGTTAATATCCAAAATATATAGGGAACTCATACAACTTAACAAAAGGAAGACAAACAACCCAATTAAAAAAATGGGCAAAGGACCTAGACACTTCTCCAAAGTGGACATACAGAAAGCCAAGAGACAAATGAAAAAATGCTCAAAATCACTAATCATCCGTGAGATACAAATCAAAATAACACTGAGATATCACCTCACACCTGTCATAATGGTTATCATCAACAAATCAATCAATGACCAGTGTTGGTGAGGTTGTGGAGAAAAGGGAACCCTAGTACACTGCTGGTGGGAATGCAGACTGGTGCAGCCACTTTGGAAAACAGTATGGAGTTTCCTCAAAAATTAAAAATGGAACTGCCATTTGACCCAGTCCCCTCTTCTAGGAATATATCCTAAGAAATCTGAAACACCAGTCAGAAAGGATATATGCGGTCCTATGTTCATAGCAGCACAATTTACAATAGCTAAGATTTGGAAACAGCCTAAGTGCCCATCTGCAGATGAGTGGATAAAAAAACTATGGTACATTTACAACAGCATGGATGGACCTGGAGAGCAAAACAAGCCAGTCAGATAAAGATAAGTAACACATGATCTCACTCATATGTGGAATCTAATGAACCAAATAAACTGATGATCAAAAATAGACCCAGAGTTATAGAAGCATGAACAGACTGTTGAACCTCAGACGGAAGGCAGGGGAGGGTGTGTGGGAAGAGATCAACCAATGAACTTGTATGCATATATGCATAACTTGTGGACACAAACAATGGGGTGGGGAGGGCCTGGTTGGGGGGGAACAGGTGTGGGCTGGGAGAGGTTAATGGGGGGGCTTATGTAATACTTTCAACAATAAAGATTTTTGTAAATAAATAAATATGAGTTTTTTTAAAAAAAAGTTGTGATACATTTATACAATGGAATACTACTCAGCCATAAAACATAAAGAAATCTACTCTTTGCAACTGCATGGATGGACCTGGAGAGTGTTATGCTAAGTGAAATAAACCAGTCAGAGAAAGACAAGCACCATGTTATTCCACTTATATGTGGAACCTAATGAACAAAATAAACTGACAAAATAGAAATAGAGTATTGGATACATGGAACAGATTGACAACTGTCAGAGGGGAAGGGGGTTTGGGGGGCTGGGTCAAAAAGGTGAAAGGATTAAGCAAAAAAAAACCTCAGACATAGACAACAGTACAGTGATTACCAGAGGGAAGGGGATGGGGAAGATAGAAGAGGGTAAAAGAGAGATAAATGGTGATGGAAGGAGACTTGACTTAGGGTGGTGAACACAATATACAGATGATGTATTATAGAATTGTACACCTAAAACCTATATCATTTCATTAACCAATGTCACCCTAATAAATTCAATAAACAAATTTTTTAAAAGAATAGAGGTTAAGAAATTAAAAAGAGAGAATAAAAAGGATCATTATATAATGACTAGAGGCCCAGTGCATGAAATTCATGCACAGGTAGGGTCCCTAGGCCTGGCCGGTGATCAGGGCTGATCTGTGGGGCAACCGGTGGGGCAATCAGGGAGCCCCTGCTAGCACCTGCCTTGGCCAGCCTGGCACTGCCTGCTTGCTGGCCCTGCCCCCTGCTGCCTCCCCTGGGCAATGTGGGGACAGCGCCAGCCCGCTCACCAGCTGGCTGACCCTGCCCCCCAAAGCCGCCGCCACTAACCTCCCTCTAGGGGGTGACCGGCTGGGCAATCGGGAGGAGGGACCCTGCTGGCACCCTCCTTGGCTGGCCTGGGGCCTGTGGTCTGGGAGAAGCTCCTGCATTGAGCATCTGTCCCTGGTGGTCAGTGCACATCATAGTGACCGGTCATTTCACCAGTTGTTCCACCATTCGGTCGATTTGCATATTAGGCTTTTATTATATAGGATAAAGGAGTCAATCCTAAATGTATATACACCTAGCAACATACATCAAAATAAGTGAGGCAAAACTAATAGAACTTTAAGGAGAAATAAATACACCTACTATTATAACTGGAGACTTTAACACTCTTTTGTAAGTAATAGATCAAACAGGCAGAAAATCAGTACAAATGTAGAAAGGATAAGATGAGAACAAGTGGAAGCTCTGAGAACAACTGCAGCAAGGTGGGCTATAGTTTTTCCTTCTACTTCCCTCTTCCACATTTTGCCTCAGGAAGAGAGGCCCACAGGAACTTTAAACAAGCTTGGGGAAGTGAGTCCATGCAGCACAAAGGGAGGACTATGACAGGCATGGAAGAGTATGGCTTAGATCTCCCTTCGAGAAAGAATTTGCCATATATCTGTGAGGAGTGTAATTAGCTGACAGCCTCCAGCTGCAGCACCTTCCATGATCAGCCACAGAGTTCTTGACAAGGCTATGCTTTCCCTTGGAAGACTCCAGCCAATGGCTGAGCATGATGGCAATACTAGGACCTGGCCATTTCTGCCTAACATGGGACTCTTGTGACAGGCAGTCATTTCTCCAGAACTCCCCCATTGGGTTGACCAAGACTTTATCACAGGTGCCTCACAGTCCAAAGCAATTCTGCCCCAATTCCCCTTCCTCCCCGACATCCTTTCAAATGTGTCAGATCTGCATTATGGTCTACCGTGGTCGGCAAACTGCAGCTCACGAGCCACATGCGGCTCTTTGGCCCCTTGAGTGTGGCTCTTCCTAAGCCTTAGGAGTACCCTAATTAAGTTAATAACAATATACCTACCTATATAGTTTAAGTTTAAAAAAATTGGCTCTCAAAAGAAATTTCAGTCATTGTACTGTTGATATTTGGCTCTGTTGACTAATGAGTTTGCCGACCACTGGTAGGAGACTTCCTTGCCAAATCTTGCTCTCTGCTCTTTTAGGTCTCATAGCTATTATCCCCAATCAACATCTTGTATTCCTAAATCCATATTAGCATCTGCTACCTGGAGGAACCAAATAGGTACAATTAGCCTCTCACCACTGCCTTCCATTTTGGAGAAATTTTACAGAAGACACTTAATCAAGCATTTCAAGAGTCTCTTCATTATGATGACAATGTTTTCAGCAAGTTCATCAGTTGAACTAACAACTAGATAATTCAGACAATAAAACCATTTAATATCCCAAACTCAAAATCTCCATCAAGATGTACATGCCGCAACTACAGTTTTTGCAATCATTGCATTCAGTTTTCCTTGCATGGTAGGATGCTGATGAAGGTTGTCATAAAAGCATAAATTTGGGTTGTTTCAAGCCAATTTTAGTCATGCTTATGATCATTCAGAGTGAAGGATTTTTTCCAGAAAGATCTAGATTTTTCTTGAAACTTAAATAGTCAAGTGGTAACTTTTCCTTATGAAGTCAGTGGCTTTCTTGGACAAAAGTACTTCTTTGTAGTCATTTCCCACCTCTTCATAAAGCTGAGAAAAAATTCTTAACATAACTGACAAGCATTAAGTGCTTCCCTTAAATCTTCATGTGTAGCTCAGGTGGAGAGGACTTTGCTGTGGACAACAATGGATGGCAGCTTTAGTTGGGGTAGATTAGACTCTGATAGCAAATAGACCCTGAAATGTCAGTGGCTTAAGACAAAGGGTTATTTCTCACTCACGCAAAGTCCCATGAGATGGTTCCTGTCTTAACAACTCTCCTAAATAGGTTTCCTCTAAGTGGTGAACTCAGGGGTCCAGGTTCCTTGCATTGTGCTCTGTTATTTCAGAGTCCAACAGCAGAGAGATTCCACCTGAAAAAGTATGAGGACAATTATACGGGTTAGGCCTGGAAGTGACAGTTATCAATTTCACCCACATTTCATTGGCCAGAACAAAACCACGTGGACTCACCTGGCTAAAAGGAAAGCTGAAAAATAAAGAAGAGCGCATTGATATTGCTGTACAGTCTTGGCCATAACAGACTCTGCTTTTGGTGTACAGCTAGAATACATGAAACAAGCTCTCCAGTTGGATTTACCATATCTTTAATATCTTTCCTACTTTATCCTTGTACATCACTTTCACTCTGAATTATTCTCATGAAGTCATCAATAAGCTTAAAGTCCTTCCCTATCTTAGTTAATTGCATCACCATCCAATCGTTTACTCAAATCCAAAACTTGGAAGTTATCCTTATTTCCTCTACATGGAAACAAGGAAAAAGAAAAGAGAGCCAAAGAACCCAATGCAGTCGTGATTCCAGAGCAATTTCCATGAATATTACCATCCAATAGGAAGGTATATTCCTACAAATGAAGATGGTTTGATAGCATTACCTGTAAAGAGTATCCTAATATATTTCCCTAAGAGGAAGGGAGAGAGAGAGAGAGAAACAGAAACATTAATGATGAGAGAACTATTGATCGGCCACCTCTTGCACGCCCCACCCCCCCACTGGGAACCCAGCCTGCAATCCAGGCAAGTGCCCTGACCTGGAATTGAACCATGACCTCCTGGTTCATAGGTTGATGCTCAACCTCTGAGCCATGCCGGCTGGGTGGTATCAGAAATTTATCATTCCATCATCTGAACCATCTCTTAATGTAAAAATATCAATGGCAAAGAAACTAAAAATATCATGTGACTCCCATGAAAAACCATTGAAATTTGTACTATCATAGCCTGATAATGGGAGCAAATTAAATTCCATTAAGTGGTATATGTATCTCTAGCATAGTTCCTGATATAGAGTAAGTATTCAATAAATATTTGTGGAATGAATAAATCAATGAATGAATGAATGAATGGAAAGGCTCACACAGCCCACACTCCAGGCATATAACTTCTTTAGTAAAAAGCCTACCTTGCTCTAGCTGGTTTGGCTCAATGGATAGAGAGAGTGTCGGCCTGTGGACTGAAGGGTTCTGGGTCTGATTCCAGTCAAGAGCTCGATTCTGGTCAAGGGCACATACCTTGGTTGCAAGCTTGATCCCTGGCCCTGGTTGGTGCGCATGCGGGAGGCAACTAATCAATGTGCCTCTCTCACATCGATGCTTGTCTCTCTGTCTCTACCCTTCCCTTCCACTCTTTCTAAAAATCAATGGAATAAGATCCTTGGGTGAAGATTACAAAAAAAAAAAAGCTTAACTTTGCCTAAGCAAGCTTTGGTCACTGTTTCTGTGCACATATGTTAACACACCTTTGAAATGCCTCCTTTCAGAATCCTCCTTCTAAATGTTTTTTGTTACTTGATAACAGAGAGAAGGAGGGAGAGGGAGAGAGGAATAGAAACATCAGTGATGAGAGAGAACCATTGATCAGCTACCTCCTGCATGCCCCCTACTGGGATCGAGCTTGCAACCTGAGCATGTCCCCTGACTGGGAATGGAACTGTGACCTCCTGGCAGAATCCTCCTTCTAAAATATGACCACCCTTGCCCTGAATGGTGTGCCTCACTTGGCTGGCATTGTTCCTTGCACAAAAGGGTCACTGGTTTGATTCCCAGTCAGGGCACATACCCAGATTGTGGATTGGATCACGAAGATGCATGTTGAGGCAACAGATCGATGTTTCTCACATCGATGTTTCTCTCTATCTCTCCCGCTCCCTTTGTCTCTCTCTCTCTCTCTCTAAAAAAAAGAAAGAAAATTAAAATGTAACCACCCTCAAGAGAGTACATAATCTTAACTTCCTGTAATCCAAATCCTACCTTGCTTTCTCCTACCTTCATGTAATCTTCCTTATGGTCCCTCCTTAATTTCAAATGCAGAAAAGAAACTGGATGCTGGAGGGTGTGAGTGGCTGGGAAGAGGTCAATGGGGGGGGGGGGCGCAGGAAAGGAGACACATGTAATATTTTAATCAATAAAGAGTAAAAAAAAAGAAAGAAAGAAAAAGAAACTGGAAACTATAATTCTTTGGAGCATTTGAGATCTTGCTCCCCAGCATATGTCCTCAGTTTAGTTTAAATAGACTCTTATATACAGGTTTGGGCATGTCTTACAGGGACATTTACTTGGTGTAGTACAGCAGGATTCTGAAGAAGCCCACCCAGGACCGTCCCTCAGGCCTAGACCAGGTGCCAGGTACCAGCAAGGGCTCATTGTGCACCACTGGCTCCTCACTTCACATCAGGTGAACTTAAATGAGTCTTTTCTTGGAATCCTGAAGGTAGCTACTTTAGGTAGTGGTTCCTGACCTTGAGATATTCTTATGTAACTGGTTTTAATTTCAGCTTTTTTAAATTGGCTCAAAAGAAAAATTAAAATTAAGATGGGAAATCCTCCTGCCGAGGCAAACAAATCCCATAACAGTAAGCCTCTCTTTAGTACTCTGGCGAGTTTTATGTACAATACATACAGAGCCTCAACTTGCTAGTATCTACAGAAATGGGGAAGTTTAACTAAAATTGATATCAGTTGACGATGGCCAAAATGGGGTGCTCTTTTGACACCTCAAAATTAATTTTTTTGGTTTGCTCAGTTGAAAAAAGCAGGCTCTAAAACTGAACTGAGTAAATGGGATGTTTACCTTGATTGGAAAAATAAAAGTCTCGCCAAAACCGGTTTGGCTCAGTGGATAGAGCATCGACCTGCGGACTGAAAGGTCCCAGGTTCGATTCCAGTCAAGGGCATGTACCTGGGTTGCAGGCACATCCCCAGTAGGAGATGTGCAGGAGGCAGCTGATCGATGTTTCTAACTCTCTATCTCTCTCCCTTCCTCTCTGTAAAAAATCAATAAAATATATTTTTTAAAAAAAAGAAAGCCTGGCCGGTGTGGCTCAGTGGTTGAGCATCAACCTATGAACTAGGAGATCTCAGTTCTATTCTGGTCAGGGCACATGCCCGGTTCCCAGCTCAATCCCCAGTAGGGGGCGTGCAGGAGGTAGCCCATCAATGATTCTCATAATTAATGTTTCTATCTCTTCCTCTCCCTTCCTCTCTCTGAAAATCATTAAAAACATGTTTTTTAAAAATAAGTTTAACGAAACACAGATAAACTTTCTTCCTTTGAGAAAGTTAATAAAATTTTAAAGACTGTCTTTGAGCCCTCAAATAAAAATCTCTTATCTTCAGGAAGTTAATAAGAAACTTTTAGAGACTGTCTCTGAATTAAAGAAGGCTTCCAAAACTGCTCAATGCCACACCCCACTTCCCCCCTTTCTCCAAACACCCCATTACTTTCTGAGCTCCCTTTTTTTAACTTGCCCTCCTTTTCTCCTCTTTCTCCTCTCCACCAACACCCTATACACTTAGGGGAAACTAAGAATAGAAAGCCAGACCAGGATAGGCTAGAAAAACCAGAAGTTCTGGCAGCTGCCTTTTGAGAAGAGCCAGTCCCAACACGGGAGGGGGGGGGGGGACAAGCAATAATTTACTCTCCTTGAACTAAAGCAGAATTAAGGGATCTAACTAAATATTTTACCAATCCTCTCCAAGACCCTGTTCAGTTGGTAAAGACATTTTATTTAATTGTTAGAATACATGACTTTGGCTATTCTGACCTATTCCAACTAATACACCTATTGATTTCTGAGAGCAAAGCAGCAGAATGGCTAGGTAAGTTCTGCTGGGAAACTCCTATAGAGGAACTTTTAAAACAAAGAGAAATAGACCAAGAAAAATGCAGGGAATTAGCCCACCAGCTTCACCAAGACATCCCTGAGATGTTCCCCTGGAAAATTAACTGGATAAAAATCTAGCAATGTAGACAAAAACCTGATGAAACCATACTAGCTTTCTTTGAGCATTTTGAAATTTTTTTCAAACAATATTCAAGATTGTCTCCAGACAGTTTTAAGAATCATCAAAATGATATAATGCTCAATTCAGCATTTCTGGAAGGATTAGATGAGGAGCTTGTAATTCTGATTAAATAACATGAATTAAACTGGGCAGCAACACATGCCGATAAACTAGCAACTCTGGCCGATCAATTATTTAAATTGGAAGAAAGGGATAAAGCTACTAAAATTATGAATTTACTGTTATTCTCTGAAGTATTCATCTCAGTCTGTTGAGATTTTGCTTCCAGGTAGTATCTTCTTTTTGGCTCAGATAAACTCTTATAAAAATTTTCTACAGGTTTAGATGTTTCTCACGTCGACACTCCAACTGTTGAGAGCAGAGCAATGTTTCTGTAATTAGAGCAAGTCCTGTCAACCTAAACCTTGCAATACCTTTTAGAAGAGGTTCCTTTATCATGTGTATCATTAAATAAATGTAGAGCATAACCATACAAGCCTAAAAGCAATTGTGTACCTGAGATGTCTTATATTAACAGACTGCTCTCTGCCCCTTTCCTTTTTATTCTTATTATTGATATTGGTTCTGATCTCTCTGCCCTGGTTTATGCCATAAAAACCACAGTTCAGAGCATCAACCACTACTCTTCACATCACCATGGAGCAATACTACCCCCCATACATCCATAAGTGGCTAAAAATAATTTGGCCTTGGGTTATGTGGTATATAACAAAGACACTGGGCAAGTGACCAATTCTAATTTCAACTTGATGTCACACTCTTGGTAATGCTAAGTATACCATGTCCTACCAAGCCAACATTACAAGATCCCGATTCATATAAAACACATTTCCAAACCTATTAATTTGCTATATACTCTTATGAAACATGACTTTTTTAATATTTTTATTGATTTCAGAGAGGAAGAGAAATGGAGACATAGAAACATCAATGCTGAGAGAGAATCATTGATCAGATGCTTCCTGCACACCCCCTACTGGGATTGAGCCTGCAACCTGGGCATGTGACCATGACCAGAATTGAACCTGGGACTCTTCAGCTGGAAGGTCGATGCTCTATCCACTGAACCAAACTGGCTAGGGCAAACATGATTTATTTTTAATTTATATAAACACCTTTTTAGAAATATATTCATATCCTGTTATCAAATCACCAATAAACCAATATTAAATTTCTGGATTAATTTCTTCCCAAAAGGAAAGCTAAAGAGACAGGGAAAATTCTAAATTTTTAAAAATTTATCAAAATCTGTCTTGGATTCTTGCCAACTTATTCTTAGCCTTTCTTTCCCTCTATTGTCCTCTTAGCTAAGAGAACCATTGAAAATGTTCTTACTCAAATTACACTCTGCAGTCAGGTGGATGTGTAGTGTAGCTGATAGTGGATGTTGCCACAAAACTGACCTAGATGTGAATCCTAACTGCCTAGTAGTAGCTGTGTGACCTTGAGCAAGTCATTCTCTTAGTTTCCGCCTCTCTAAAAAATAGCTAATCATAGTTAACACATATATAGTGCTTACCATACATATAATTCTTGTAACACCCCCTAGAGCAGTGGTTCTCAACCTTCCTAATGCCGCGACCCTTTAATACAGTTCCTCATGTTGTGGTGACCCCCAATTTCATTGTTACAAATTGAACATAATTAAAGCATAGTGATTAATCACAAAAACAATATGTAATTATATATGTGTTTTCCGATGGTCTTAGGCGACCCCTGTGATAGGGTCATTCGACCCCCAAAGGGGTCGCGACCCACAGGTTGAGAACCACTGCCCTAGAGGAAGAAACTGTCAGGATTGGGGAACCTTTTCTCTGCCAAGGGTCATTTGGATATTTATAACATCATTGGGGGGCCATACAAAATTATCAACTTAATATTTAGCTTCCTAGCTCTAGCCAGTTTTTCTCAGTGGTTAGAGCATCCGCCTGTGGACTGAAGGGTCCCAGGTTGGATTCTGGTCAAGGGCACATGCTCAAGTGTGGCCTCACTCCCCAGTGTAGGGCATGCAGGAGGCAGCCGTTCAATGACTCTCTCTCATCATTGATGTTTCTATCTCCCTCTTCCTTGCTCTCTAAAATCAATAAAAAATATATTACAAAAATAAAAATAGAAAAATTAGCCTGCTAGACAATAGGGTAGTGAAAGCCTGCGGCAGAGGGTGGGGGCAGGCTGGAGGGGGGTCAATGGAGGAAAAAAGGGAACATATGTAATACTTTCAACAATAAAGATTTTTTTAAAAAATTAGCCTGCTAAAGGACCTAAATAGACACTTCTCCAAAGTGGACATACAGAAGGCCACAAGATATATTTAAAAATGCTCAAAGTCACTAATCATTCGTGTGAGTATTCCCATGTCCTGAGTGATTCAGGGTTCAGGATCTGGAGGAGGGGGCGCACGCAAATGAAAGAGACGAGACAAGAAATAATAATTTGGAAATATTGGGGGCCAGGCAGGCAAGCCCAATGCAAGAGAAAGGACTTCCACTGGTGCTCAGGCCTCCCCAGCCATTTATTCAACTTTGGATACACATCTAGCTCATAGTCACGCAGGTAATTGCAGTAACAGACAATCTTAAAGGTCAGTAAATATTAGAAGGATTTACTCTGAGACTATTTGATCAGGAAATAGCTTGAGCCCCCATTGTCTGGACTAGACAATCAGTGCATAACTCTAGCCCTTGCCATGAGTTCAAGGTTCACCAGCGTTCCCCGGATCCTTGTTTGCACTTCTCTGCTAGTGAAGACAAAGGGTGGCTTCCTGCAATCCAAGAGATGCAAATTAAAACAACAATGAGGTATCACCTCACACCTGTCAGAATGACTATCATCAATAAATCAACAAACCACAAGTGCTGGAGAGGATGTGGAGAAAAAGGAACCCTTCTGCACTGCTGGTGGGAATGCAGACTGGTGCAGCCACTATGGAAAATAGTATGGAGTTTCCTCAAAAAATTAAAAATGTAATTGCCATTTGACTCAGTGATCCCACTTCTAAGAATATATCCTAAGAAACCTGAAACACCAATCAGAAAGGATATATGCACTCCTATGTTCATAGCAGTGCAATTTACAATAGCTAAGATTTGGAAACAGCCCAAGTGCTCCTAAGAAACCTGAAACACCAATCAGAAAGGATATATGCACTCCTATGTTCATAGCAGTGCAATTTACAATAGCTAAGATTTGGAAACAGCCCAAGTGCTCATCAGCAGATGAGTGGATTAAAAAATTGTGGGACATTTACACCATGGAATACTATGCAGCGGTAAAAATGAAGGAACCCTTACCATTTGCAACAGCATGGATGGACCTGCAGAGTATTATGCTAAGCGAAATAAGCCAGTCAGAGAAAGATAAGTATCACATAATCTCATTCATATGTGGAATCTAAGTAACAAAATAAACTGGTAAACAAAATAGATCCAGAGACAGAGAAGCATGAAACAGACTGACCAATTTCAGATGGAAGGCGGAGGTGGGGATGGGGTGGGGAGAGATTAACTGGGAACATAAATTGAAATATGTAGCCCATGGACAGACAATACTGTGGTGAAAGCCTGGGAGGATAGTGTGTGGGATGGAGTGGGTCAATGGGGAAAAAAAACAAAGGGGACATCTGTAATACTTTCGAAAATAAAGATAAATTTTAAAAATTAGCCTGCTATAATTTGGCCAAACATTTAATTAACTCACCCCTAATGCCTTGGCAGGGCCAGACTAAATGATTTCATGAGCCAGATGTTCCCCACCCCTGCAAGCAACTGAGGCACAGAGAGGAAAATTGACTTCCCCAAGGGCACACGGCTGGTAACCTGAAGAGCCAAAATTGTAATGCAGTTTCCAGAGTCCAGGCTCTAACAACCACACGTACAGCCTCTCCAAATGAGGGCAATAAATGAGGCTGTACTTACTAAGGGCTGTTATGAGGATTAATGACATAATGTATGTAAAGCCCAATATATGACAAGTGTCTGATAGGTAGCAGTGTGTGTGTGTTATAGATTTTTCCTTCTGCACTTAGAAATCTGCATGGCTTTGTCTTGGGATAGAAAAATAAAAGAGGTTGGAGGAAAAAGAACAGAAGCCAGGGGAGAAAGGGGTGAGGTAGAACATGGAAGAGGAGTAGTGGGGTTGTGGGGGAGGAAGAAACTTCCCTCTACCTTTCTGGTTCCTTCAGCTGGTCTAATATTAAATAGACATGAGACTAACAAGAGAAAATAAATTTAATTACATATGTATGTATGGGGACCTCACATACATGAGTGGTTCAGAGACAGAAAGGAAAAATGAGGAATATATGGCATTCCAAGCTAAGGATGAGTAAAGTGCCTTGGGGCTTTAGTGGAGAGAAAGGTCATTCCCAGGCTGATAAGAGGAGCAGGTATTCGGTAATTAGAAGTTTGCCCTGCCTTATAGATAGATCATAAAAAGTCATTTCTGATGATAAGTCTTTTTATGTGCAAGGGCCCTAATTTAAATTCTTTAAAGGAGAGGTAAAAGTTTATCATGAACCTGCAGGGTCTCTGTTGTTCCCTTTAGCTCAAAATAGTCTGCATACCACAGAGGCACATCTTAGGGTGACTGGCTCTGAATCCTTACAGGGTAAACAAGAAGAGGATGGGGGTTAATGGAGGGGATGATGACACATTCGTAATTCCTTAACTAATAAAGAATTTAAAGATAAAAAAAAAAGAGAGAGAGAGAGGCAACCCTGAATACTTAGGAAACAAGAGTCTAACTGGCTGGGCCTGGAGGGAACAGGGTGACTCTTTCTCAACAGCAAACAGAAACTTGCCAACTGCAGAGCAGATGGCAAATCCGAGAGGCTTCCGACTCTGGAGGCCTCCTCCGCCCCACCCACCCCATCCACCCCACCCCTGAGGCCGCCAGGGCGACCCCACCCCTGAGGGCGCCAGGGGCGGGCCCGGCTTTCCGGGCCCGGCCGGGCGTCCGTTCCCCCTCGGGGCGGGCCATGCCCGCCCCCTCCGCCGAGAGCCCGGGAACCCGGGAACCCCAGGCCCGAGACACTTGGTGTCCCGGAGTCCCGGGCCGGGGCTCGGCTGGTGGGGCGCGATGGCGACATGGCGACGTGACGTCCGGCTGACTGGAAGCCAGCGGCTGCTGTGCGCGGGGCTGGCGGGCGTGCTCAGCTTGAGCCTCACCGCGCCGCTGGAGCTCGCCACCGTGCTAGCCCAGGTCGGCGTGGTGCGGGGTCGCGGCCGGGGGCCCTGGGCCGCGGGGCTTGGCGTGTGGCGAGCCGAGGGGCCCCGGGCTCTATGGAAGGGGAACGCGGTGGCGTGCCTGCGCCTCTTCCCTTACAGCGCCGTGCAACTCACTGCCTACCGCAAGTAAGGGCCGGGCGAGCGGGCGGGCGGGGCCAGGAGGAGGGATCGCTGGGGTTCCCGGGGTCAGGGCCCTGCCATGGGCCCTAGCCCCTTTTCCTGATCGCGTGGGAGCCCCTCGGAGCAGTTTGGCCAAAAGGTGACAACTAGGGCCCAGAGCGCAGTCCCCACGTTTGTCACGTGCTCTTGGAATTCCTGCCTCTCCAGGTGCGGTTTTGTGGGGGCAGCATTGGCCCAGAGAGGCTCAACGGGTTGGACGGGTGAGGAGGTGGAATGGGACAAAAGGAGATTTGGAGGACGGAGTGAAGACATCTCCACAGATGGCTCCTAACCATTCCCACCGTCCACCAACTTGGAAACTGCCTTGGCTAGCCTAGGAGAGACCCCTTAGAAGGCCTGTGTATGCAACTGTGTGTGACCAAAGCCCACAGAAGAAAGTGTTTGAGAGGGGCAGAGGGCTCAATCCATTGCCACAAAAAGGCCACAGATTTCTACACACATGCACATAAATGAAGCCTGCCTTTAGGGTCCAGCAGAGGCCAGAGCTTCTCCTCAGGCTCACTGGCCTCATTCTTTGTTAGGGCTTCAGGCTTACCTCAACAGCTGCTTCTTAGGAAAGGATGAGGCCAGATGAGTCTTAAAGCTTCCTCAGAGCTCAAAGATGTTTTCCTTTAAGCTGGAAACAAAGCCTAAAAGAATGAAATGGTAAGTGATGGAATTTCAAGAAGAGGGGATATTCCTATATTAGGAAGGAGAACACAGTGCCAACTCTGAAGACTGACCTGGTATCTGAATTAGACAAACAGCCCACAGTGTTGATCACATTGTTCAACCTTGGTGGCTAATAGTCAAAGAATTTTGCCTTTGACTCTGGGAGGGGAACACAGTGCTGTAAGGGAAGAGGCTCAGGCATGCCACCTTGTTCCCCTTCCAGAGCCGGAAGGCTCACCTGGCAGCTGACAAGCAAGATGTAATACTAGTATACACTGTGAAATTATTACCTCAATCAGCCTTATCACGGAGTCCTCCGGGCCAGGGCTCATTTCACCGATGCCTGGGAGTAGAGTTACCTTGTCTTCCTCTGGGAAGGGAAGGTAGTGAGAGCACCAGGCATTTCTGTCAAGGCTCTCTTTCCTCCCCAGCACTCCATTTGCCCTCAGCAACTTCTGGCCTAAAGTCTGTAAACAGCTGAGTTTTAATGGCTCATCTTCTCCCCACTTCACTTTCTTCTCCACAAAGCATACCCAGGGGAGAAAGGCAGACCTTCAAAGGCTGGTTTAAGTATTGTGGCTTTTCTGCTAACCACCTAGTATATATACATCATTTGATTTTTAAAACAGTTTTATTGAGATGTCATTGACACAAAAATTGTTTATATTTAAAGTGTACAACTGATATTTTATATACACTGTGAAATTATTACCTCAGTCGAGCTAATTAACATATATCACCTCTATAGAGTTATTTTATGTGTGTGTGTACATGCATGTGTACATCATTGATTTTTTAAAATTCCTGCCTCCTTCCCTGTAAGGTCCGTAGCATGAGAAATATGCCCATTTTACAGATGCAGACTTGTACTCAGACTGGCCATACCATTCGTCAATGACTGCTGGGCTTTCTGACTTCAAATCTCATATTCTACTACATCATGCTGCCTTTCTCTCTGTCTTTATTTCACATTAATTTAGCAAGTCTTCTTTAAGTAATCATCGTGTGCATTAATACTGGGAATGAGGCAAGGATGAAAGGGGCATGGTCCCTGTGCCCCAGAACTGAAAAGTAATAGAAGAATAAGAGTAGTGTGTCCATAGCGTGTGATTGCCATGGTTGAAGTGCTACAGAAAGAAAGACTTCCAATGAGGGATGAGGAGGAATAGATGTGAAGACTTCACAGAGGAGAAAAACCATCTGAGTTTGGTCTTAGGAGAATGAGTAGGAGTTTGCTGGGCAAAGATGGGGAGAAAGATATTGCAGGTAATGTCATGAGCAAAAGTGCAGGGGTGGGAAGGCATGTAGCATGACTGGAGCATAAGGTGTGTCTACAGCAGTAATGGGAAATACAACCAGAAAAGCAGGTTAGAATCAGATGTTGGAGGGTCGGGTTAAGGAGTATGGACTTTACTTGGTATGCAAGAGTAGCTATGGGAGTTTTTTGAGGGGGAAGTGCTCTGATTAAAGCAATTCAGCAAGAATAATTGTCACCTGGAAGCAGGGTAGGATGACTAGAGAGGAGGAAGACTGGAGAGGGGTGGCAGGACCAGTTAGGAACCTATTGCACTATTCCTTGTGACAGTTGAGGACACCTGAAATAGACTGGTGACAGTGGGAGTAAAGAAGATTTGATGCGTGGGAGAGGAAGAAGAGATAGTTATCGAGCTAGATTTGCTAATATTTTTTTCCCTTGCAAGATTTTCTTGGCTGGTGAGAGGACAATGGGGCGGGGCGGGGGGGGCAGGGGACAAAGAAAATATTGTTTTCTTTCTTGAAACTAGAAGGTAGTATTTCAGCGAATGACTAGGCATAGGTAGAAAGCAAAATGGTTGATTAATCATGGTGCCATCCTTCCTACATAAAGAAGATACTTTTGCTCCATCATTATACTGATTCATCTCTACTCTTTCCTGACCATGAATTTGTAAAATAGTTGGCTGGGGGTAAAGCTTATGATCATGGATTTCAGCAAAACAAACATCCCCAAATGTTCAGAGAATGGGGTGGTTAAATAATTTGTCCACAAACACAATTAATGACAGACCTGGAGCTTGAAACCAGGTCTTCTGGCTTCACAGTCCAGGACTCTGCCCACCATTGTGATGCTGAAATGTCTACTTGCTTGGGTTAATGATCAAAAGAGTCCGTTCAGGAGTGTCTATTAGGAGCTAGGTACTTGTAATAAATAAATAAAACCTAACACAAAAGATGGCTTTCAAATATATCAAATAGTAGGCCCTCATCGAACTTTACACCACAACTGCTCGTCTAGCTGTATAAGCATTGGTTTGGATCCCTACAGCTCTGAAATTGTTTATAACCAACACCAACTCCTTATTGTGTAATGACTTCATGAGCTTGTGTTTGGCTGCTAACCTGTATTAGGTCAAAGTGTTAGCAGTTCTAACTACATATATCCAGGGTGTGTGTAATATTTGTGTAGCTGAAAAGAAGGGGTTACTGCTGTTCACCAGCTTGTGGGGGTGGGGGAGAGAAGAACATAAAGGGGAACACTGGTGCCCTGGCCAATCAGACAAGATCTTAAGATGTGGGGACCAGGATGACATTATCGATGACCTTTTAGGGTTGCCTGCCTTGACTCTGTGATTCTAAGGGGAACCATTAGTGGTCATTTTCTCCATGTCAGATGGTCAAAGTTTGAGAAGAAGGGACTTCCTTTGGTTTTTACTTTTTAAAATATTTTTTATTGATTTCAGAGAGGAAGGGAGAGGGAGAGAGAGATACAAACATCAATGATGAGAGAGAATCATGGATCCGCTGCCTCCAGCATGCCCCCTACTGGGGATCGAGCCCACAAGCCGGGCATTTGCCTGACTGGGAATCGAACCGTGACCTCCTGGTTCATAGGTCGATGCTCAACCACTGAGCCACGCCAGCCAGGCTGGTTTTTTTCTTTTCATTTTGTGTATTTGATAGTAAGACATGACTTTATAAGGCAATCTGATATAAGACAGGGTTCTTCTTCCTAGTTCATCAAGTCATTCAGTCAACCAAAAGCTTATTTCCTCTCCTGTTACCCTTATCAGTCGTTTTTTCAGCAGGACTGTTGAACTTTCTTGTAATCTATGCTGAGTGTTAGCACAGTGTCTGTCACGTAGATATTCAATAAATGGATAATGGATTAATTAATGCCATGGAAATGGCCAAGTGGGATAGGGAGTAAGGACGAGGCAATGAGAATGAATGGTGTTTCTTTGGGCATTTAGAACTCCATCTTCAGATTGTTCCAATTTGCTGCGGCCCACTCCTCCAGTCAAGCATTTTCATTTCCTCAATCTTCCCTTCCCCTTCTAAGGTCCCCCCCCCCCCCCCCCGCAACTGGACTGGCCAGAGGACAGAGGAGTGAAAAACAAGGACGTGTGGCCCAGCTGGTGTTGCTCAGTGGTTGAGCATCGTCCCAAGCACCAAAAGGTCGCTGGCTTGATTCCTGGTCAGGGCACATGCCCAGGTTGTGGGCTTCATCCTCAGTAGGGTGTGTGCAGGAGGCAGCCTATTGATGTCTCTCTCATCAATGTTTCTATCTATCTCTCCCTTTCCCTTCCTCTCTCTCTCTAAAATAAATAAAAACATTTAAACAGAAGAAACAAGAAAGTGTGCAGGGAGTGAAACTGAGGTAAATGGTCCATTGGTGATTGCCAGATTTAGTTACCTGCATCTTTAAAAGGTAGCTGGTTAACTCAACTGACTGTTTCAGGTGGTACAGTTAAATACATTAACAAAATGAAGTCAAGATTTTCCTACAGCTTGAAGGAGATGCTTGTTTGTTTTATCAATGAGTGTTTACTTGAGAGCAAGGAGCCATCTTAGAACCCCTTAAATAACTGCACCTAAACACCCACTCATCTTATTTAGGGCCCTGGTTTTCTGCCAAAATGGAGGAGCAGGAAAGGCACCACTTCATTGGAAGTTTGAAAGCCAAAGCACTAGGGATGTTCTACAATACATTTATTTTATCCTAGCTCTGTTCACTTTTCTTTTATTTAAACCATTATTATCTCTCTCCCTCTCTCCCTCCCCACTGTGGCAGAAATCTTTCCCCCCCTAATTTTCAAGACCTTTATTATTTTATCCTGATCAGCAAGATGGAGTGAAATTCCTTTGTTCTTGACCAAGAAACATGTGTCATATAAAAGTCCCCTTATAACAACTTCTGCTGAATAGGCCCTCATGCCTGGGGATGTGCTCCTTCCAAAAAGAGGAACTGTAACAAAATGGGTTTCTATTTTGCATTTGGAAAAGCCCACCCAAAGCCATTTTTTTAAATATATTTTATTGATTTTTTACAGAGAGGAAGGGAGAGAGATAGAGAGTTAGAAACATCGATGAGAGAGAAACATCGACCAGCTGCCTCCTGCACACTCCCCACTGGGGATGTGCCCGCAACCCAGGTACATGCCCTTGACCGGAATCGAACCTGGGACCTTTCAGTCCGCAGGCCGACGCTCTATCCACTGAGCCAAACCGGTTTCGGCCCAAAGCCATTTTTACTGCATTGTAAAACTGCAGAGAAACACAAAACATAATCTAGCAAACACCCACATCCAGAATTGACATCATGGTAGTATAAAAGATACCTCAATTTTTTTAATATAGAAAATAAGATGTTATAGATCAAGCTACAATCCTCTTCACTCTCTTTCGCAGTTCATCCCCTCTTCCACCTTCCCAAGGCGATTTTATAGGTTT